>NC_080543.1:124552188-124882188 GCF_028640845.1 Ahaetulla prasina
CAAAAAAATAGCAATAAATGCTTACCTCCCTGTTGAAAAATACCAATATTGAACTTGCAAGTTTTCATTTAATGGAACTGCCCATATCTCTGCATGCTTATTTTAATAATCAAATCACAGCTATCGGGCAAAGAGATTAGACTCCTAGCAGAGTTTCTGGTCTATAACCCTCAATTTAATACAACACCATCATGTAGTTATACTATTACAGTTTGCTAGGATGTGACATCTTAAAGGTATTCATTTCACTGTCAGCATTTCCCAGGCTATCATTTGCAACTCTAAACACGGGTTTCTAAACAAATAAGATTATTCTACCCGAACAAGGAAAAATATAGTTCCAGATTTTGTTGCCTTTGTCTTCTCCTTTCCTTTTATCACATTAGCACAAGAAACAAGGGGAGCAAATGTACATTTTAATGTTGACCATTTTGAATCCACCGGTGCAGCTGACGTGCTGATTTTTTTAAGGGGTTGTTTCAAGTCCTCTCGCAGAAGTTGGCAACGGTCGAAGATTAGCAGCTTCATATTTTATAGGAGGCTTGTATTTTTGTTGACACTCGAATCTCCTGTTGATTCTGCTTATTATTTGGAATCTCGCCCAGAATCATGATTTAGTTCTTTGCAGGCATATTTTTAAGAAGTACTTTAGGTGTTTAAAAATCCAATTTGAAAGCCCTTAAATCTTTCAAGTGTAATTTTAATTCGGTGCTGGCTTTTGGGCTCAGAGACTCGATTCCAGAATGTGAGAATGTTTTGTTTATGAAAATGAAAATTGTCATTACACTCTCAATTCAATTTGGTCTCTCAGTTGTATTTTGCTTCTGTGGCATAACTGGATGGTCTTAGCAGGAGAAAATGCTTAGACCAACCAGGCTGATTTGCAAAAAGCTTAACCAATCTTCAATTTCATCAATATTTGGGTGGGAGATCATTAGAATTGAATTGAATTGAATTGAATTGAATTTTTATTGGCCAATTTTTTATTGGACACACAAGGAATTTGTCTTGGTGCATATGCTCTCAGTGTACATAAAAGAAAAGATCCCTTCATTAAGGTACAACACTTACAACACTTAATGATAGTCATAGGGTACAATTAAGCAATCAGGAAACAATCAATTACAGTATAAATCATAAGGATACAAGCAACAAAGTTACAGTCATAAGTGGAAGGGGATGGGTGATGGGAACGATGAGAAGATTAATAGTAGTGCAGATTTAGTAAATAGTTTGACAGTGTTGAGGGAATTATTTGTTTAGCAGGGTGATGACATTCGGGGGAAAAACTGTTCTTGTGTCTAGTTGTTCTGGTGTGCAGTGCTCTATAGCATCATTTTGAGGGTAGGAGTTGAAACAGTTTATGTCCAGATCTGTAAATATTTTCTCAGCCCTCTTCTTGATTCGTGCAGTATACAGATCCTCAATGGAAGGCAGGTTGGTAGCCATTGTTTTTTCTGCAGTTCTAATTATCCTCTGAAGTCTGTGTTTGTCTTGTTGGGTTGCAGAACCAAACCAGACAGTTCTAGAGGTGCAGATGACAGACTCAATAATTCCTCTGTAGAACTGGATCAGTAGCTCCTTGGGCAGTTTGAGGTTTTAGGGCAACTTAGAATTGCCAGCTGGATCGAGAAGTCAGATAAGTCTTTCAGAAGAAGGCCAATGAGAAACTTATTTCATATGGTTGTCAATAGTGATGGGTTTCAAATTTTGTTACTAGCGGTTTGCCATGTTCACGTGCAACTTTTGCATGTACGCCCGGCCTTCTGTGCATGCACTTTGCTTGGGATTCGCCTTCCGTGCATGCACCCAGCATCAAAAATGTGCCTAAATAGGACAGCACAGCACGATTTCCGCTACCAGTTTGCCAGAACCAGTCAGAATTGGCTGACTACCACCTCTGGTTGTCAAGCTACATGGATGTCTCCATGTAACCTGTGAATGATTTAACTAGATATTAGTGGATGAAGTTGATCACAGCTTTGGAAATGCAAAATCTCATCCTTAGCCAGACAGGTAACATTGGACTTAGGAGTTGTATCCTTTATGGATTCTTCAATTTATTTGTTTTAAAAAGTGCCAATTTTGTTCCAATATAGAGAGACTCAGGGTTTTGTCAAGCCAAGAGGCCAGCCACTGAAGGGCAATTAAATCTTGATTTAAAGTTTTATGTGCATCCAAAAAAACTACGAAGAAATGACGCAAAGTGATTTTTCTGGAGGCAACTGGACTTTCTTGTTTTTTCTTTAAAGACATTTCGCTTTTCAACCAAGAAGCTTCTTCAGCTCTGACGGGATAGTGGGGAATGGAAGGATTTAAACTCCTTGCAGACAGCTGGTTGTTTGCATCCTTTGAGAGAGACGTTGAGGCCATTTGGAGGTTTATCTGTGCTCTAGGTTACCTGAATAGTGTTGTGGTCTGTCAGCAGCCTACGGAGCTGGCAACGGAGTTGGACAGCGATTAGGCTGAGGTGAGGCCAGGGCCATCGGAAAGTGAGGTGTGGACTCTAGAGCCTCCAGAGACTGATAGGAGTGAGGCAGAGGAACAGGAGGAGCCTGTTCCTAATACACGCATGAGAAGAGCTGCCAGAAGGCAAGAGCAGCTCAAGCAGAGAGGATAACTCGGGAGTAGGGCCAAGAGATGATTGGCCCCTCCCATAAGGCTTTAAACAGACCAGCACTGCCATTTGGCCTTTGCCAGAAAACAATGTTGTAGCTGCGTCTTCTGCTTCATCCTCTGCTTCGTATACGTCTTTGTTTTTGTGGCTTCTGGATATTTGCCAGGAAGGGCCTTTGGCAGTTTGCCTAATTGGACTAAGGTTTGTTAGATAACTGAGGAATTTGTTTTGGGAGGCATTTGTTTTGCTTTGAGTTGAACAACACGGGGAATGAAGTAAGTTCCAGCTGTTCGAATAAAGTTTGTTTTTCCACGGACTAAGTTTATTACCACCTACTTGGGTCTGGCTCACAACAAGTAGTGCTCCAGACAGCTGGTCATTTGTATCCTTTTACAGGAGTATAAATCCTTCCATTCCCCACTATCCTGTCAGAGCTAAAGAGGCTTCTTTGGTGAAAAGCAAAAGGTCTTCAAAGAAAAAAACAAGAAAGTCCAACTGCCTCCCAAAAAAGGGGACAACCATGACCTGAATGACAGAGAATCTCTACAGACTTTCACCATTCTGACTTTTTTCTTAAACCTCATCTTCTGATTTATGTTGCTAAATGTAGCATTTGTTAAATGAGTTTGCCGCATTTTATTTTTCTTGATACCCTTGCTAAGTGAATCATTGCATTTGTTAAGTGAATCCAGATTCCCCTCTGGCTATGCTCGTCAGAAGGTCACAAAAACTGATCACATGACCCCAGGACACTCCAACCATCATAAAGATAAACCCCTTGCCAAGCATTTGAACTTTGATCATGTGACCATGGGGATGCTGCAACGATCCTAAGTGTGAAAAACGGTCATAAATCACTTTTTTCAACGCCGCTGGTAATTCGAACGGTCACTAAATGAACTGTTGTAAGTCGAGGGCTACCTGTATGGGGTTTTGCAAAGGCTGTGATTCTACTGAGTAAACGATTTTGTTTATTGGTTGCTTCTGGTGGTTTAATTGACTTTGAACTAGCCATTTGTTGACTTTCTGGTAGAAAGACATGATCACCATCATCATATGCTGGAGGCTAAAACATATGAAGAACAGTTGCAGGAACTCGGTGTGTCTAGTTTCATGAAAAGAAGGACTAGGGGAAACATGGTAGCAGTGTTCCAATATCTCAGGGGTTGCCACAAAGAAGAGGGAGTCAAGCTATTCTCCAAAGCACCTGAGGGTAGAACAAGAAGCAATGGGTGGAAACTAATCAAGGAGAGAAGCAACTTAAACTAAGGAGAAATTTCCTGACAGTTAGAACAATTAATAAGTGGAACAACTTGTCTGCAGTAGTTGTAGATGCTCCAACACTGGAAATTTTTAAGAAAATGTTGGATAACCATTTGTCTGAAATGGTGTAGGGTTCCCTGCCTGGGCAGGGGGTTGGACTAGAAGATCTCCAAGGTCCCTTCCAACTCTGCTATTGTTATGTTAAATATGAATCTCGGTGGTACAGTGGTTAGAGCACAGTACTGCAGACTACTTCAGCTGACTGCCAGATAACTGCAATTTGGGAATTCATATTGCACCAGGCTCAAGGTTGACTCAGCCTTCCATCCTTCCGAGGTGGGTCAATTGAGGACCCAAAACGCTTAGAGAGGGCTGTAAAGCACTTTAAAATGGTATATAAATCTAAGTGCTATTGCTATCATCATCTGAGGACAACATTTTCATCTCTCAGATCTGTTTCTGGAGGTAGAATTCCTAGAAGGTAGAAAAATAACTGTAAAATCTAAGCTTTAATCTGACCAGAGGAATGTTTTTCTTGAGAAAACAAATGTCCTCCATAGTGTGTTAACCCAGAGACATAGAGTCAGTTCCTGGGTTGAGCTGCTGGGGGTTCACAGGGGTTCGGGAGAACCTCTAGCTAAGATTCAGAGAGCCCCCAACTCCTGGCTGGCCCTGCCCACCCGTCCCCTCCCAAGAGTCCCCATGTGGCTTGTCTTGGATGCAGGTAAGTGCAGGGTACATGTGGAGGGTAAGGGAGGGTGAAAAATGGACCTATCAGAAGTTCGGGAAGGCCAAAAATGGGCCCATTTCCAGCCTCCAGAGCCTGGGGAGGCCATTTTCGCCCTTCCAGAGGCTCGAGAAAAGCCTATGGAGCCCGGGGAGGGCAAAAACATCCTCCCTGCCATGGTACAGGAGGCCGACTAGGTCACGCCCACCATGGCCACACCCATCCAGCAATCAGACAGAGAACCCCTTGCTAAAATTTTTGAAGCCCACCCCCGGTCAGTTCTGAAGTAAACAGTTGGCTGTCATGAATCCCCGGGAATACTAAGGACTGGTAACCTTTAAGCCATGAAGTTTTAATACCACTGTCTGCTCTTTGTAAGCATGATATATCTAATTTAGCACTCCAAAGGTGTGCATTTTGAGAGACATCTAATAAACTCTGAGAGTATCTTTCCTTCCTTCCTTTTTGTTCATTTTAATTTCAGGAATCAGATGTCGCAAATCAAGATTGCGCACAAATAATCTACATGACATTACCACCATTTCATGAATACTCTCAAATAACAAATAAATCTGAAGCTATCCTACTCTGCTCAACACAGAATTCATGAACAAGAAGAGAAGAAATTCAATGAATACATTAGAGTGATTCATTTGGCTCCCCTAATAGATGCACAACAGAGGGACTTTCTTTTCAGTGACTAGCAACAAAATGTTTTCCCCCAAACTTTTCCTGGGCTGGGGCAGTTTGGAGAGAAACCTCTGTAATTACTGGTATATGGGCCAGAGGTGGGATTCTTCTGGTTCAGACCGGTTCGGGGGAATTGGTAGCTCCGACAATCAGCTGGGAGCAAACCGGTTTGCTCTGACAATCAGCTGGGCCAGCCCGCCTGCCCCTGCGCTTTACGTACCTTTATCTTCACCGCTGATTAGCATGGCAGAGCGGATTGCCGTGCCTCAGCTCTTTTAATTCCCTAGCACTAACGCAGAAGGTGATTTTTCATTCAATTGCACATGTGCACGAAGCGTGTAATCACCAAACCAGTTGTTAAACCGGTAGGATCCCACTACTGTATATGGCAGTATACATCTTTATGTTAAAAACTTGCTTTGTGGCCCTTTAGGTTATTTAACTATTCTTCTTCTTCCTTGTGTATTCCTGCAGGTACAGGGTCTGTTTTTCAGATCATTGAATGCCACTTTGCACGGTCAGCTGCGTCTCCAGGGCACAGGACCACAGCTTGCATATCTCTGTTGATGGTGTCATGCCATCTCTGTTTTGGACATCCGCGAGGTCACCGGCCATTGACGTCTACTTGGTAGGCAATCTTGGCCAGAGTGGAAGGTGCAGCTCTCTGGACATGCCAGAGAGCCAGCAGAGCCGGCCTTCTCTCATCTTCTCTATAATTGGTGCCCCACCAAAATGTTGTCGAATGATGTCATTTGTGATGTGATCAAGGAGGGAGATGCCCGATATTCAACGGAGCATTCAGGTTTCCATGGCATGGAGGTTACTTAAGCTCAAAATTGTGGAATATATTTATTTAGGGGCCGGTTTAGCTCACGCTGGTAAAAGCCTGTTATTAAGAACACAGTAGCCTGCAATTACTGCAGGTTCGAGCCCGGCCCAAGGTTGACTCAGCCTTCCATCCTTTATAAGGTAGGTAAAATGAGGACCCAGATTGTTGGGGGGGCAATAAGTTGACTTTGTAAAAATATACAAATAGAATGAGACTATTGCCTTATACACTGTAAGCCGCCCTGAGTCTTCGGAGAAGGGCGGGGTATAAATGTAAACAAAAAAAAAAATATTTATTTATTTATTTATTTATTTATTTATTTATTTATTTATTTATTTATTTATTTATTTATTTATTTATTTATTTATTTATTTATTTTTATCTATTTATAAAATGTATTGGACACCCATTTTACCATAAGGCTTACAGTCTGGGCTTAGAGTCAGTAGATAGATAGATAGATAGATAGATAGATAGATAGATAGATAGATAGATAGATAGATAGATAGATAGATAGATAGATAGATAGATAGATAGATAGATAGATAGATAGATAGATAGATAGATAGATAGATAGATATAGAGAGACAGAGACAAAGACAAAGACAGAAACAAAGACAGAGACAGATAGACAGAGAGAGAGAGAGAATCCAAACAGCCATCCAAACAGCCATCCAAACAGCCATCCAAACAGCCATCCAAACAGCCATCCAAACAGCCATCCAAACAGCCACCCAACAATCCACCCAACCAGCCATCCAAACAACCATCCATCCAAACACCCAAACTACCATCCAACCATCTATACAACCATCTATTGTCCACAACCCCCAACCTACTAACACCCAAAACTAGGTATGCACGCCCCTTACCTCTTCAACACCAATCATATCAGATCTTAAATGCAAATTGATAAATGCAAGAAGCATAGTCAACAAATTACCTGAATTTATCCTCTTATTAAACAGTGGCACATTTGATATCATTTTTGTTTGTGAAACATGGCTGAATTCATCCCTTCCTGACTCCATTATCTCAAACAAAGAATATCAAGTCTATCGATCAGATCGGAAAACCGAAGAGGTGGTGGAGTGGCTATCTTTACAAAAGACACTGAATCTAAAAAATATCCAAGTAGCACATAAACTCTCTCTTCCTGAAACTATAGTATGCGACCTATCCCTTGACACTACTCTTCGTTTCTTACTATGCTACAGAGCCCCCGACTATGACATTACCCACGCAAATATGCTAACCTCAATGCTAACATGGACTACCTCTTGCCCATACCCTCTTATCTTCCTGGGTGACTTAAATCTACCTCTCATTAACTGGACAACCAATGAATGTTCAACTGACCCAATCCATACTACACTATACAACGCTGTTACAAACCTAGGTCTTGAACAACTTGTAACTAACAATACAAGACTCAACAACTGCCTTGACCTCATCTTCTGCAACAATCCAAACTCAATTTACGGACTACAAATTAAAGAACCTTTTTCAAACAGTGACCACTGCATGATTGATTTTCGTCTCAATATACGTCCATACTTAAATCGTCATAACACCAGAACTCCCAACTACAACTTCAAGAAAGCCAATTACGACCTTATAAACAACGATCTTTCACTTCTGAATTGGCAAAATCTGTTTGCAACCTGCATAACCGCTGATGACCTCTATAGAATCTTCCTACTTGAAATCAATAGAGTCATTAAATTATATGTACCACGAATGACCACCATGCCCAAGAAAAACAAACTACCCATATCAATAAAAAAGCTTCAATCAAAAAAATCCTCTGAAAAGAAACAAAAAGGCTATGTTACAAACTTCAGAAACCGTTACAGAAACATATGCAACCAAATAAAAACTGAATGCACAAATTACCACACCAAGCAAGAAGAAAACCTTCTACGCACAAATTCCAATCGTGCCTTTTATAATTTTGTCAACAGTAAACTTAAAGATTCAAGATCCATCCCACCACTAAAAGATTCTAACAACAAAGAATGCAATGACGAAACAGTCAAAGCAAACCTCTTCAACATTTTCTTTGGCTCAGTTTTTGTTAACTCCGATAACACATATCCAACATTCCACAAACGAACCAGCAATGACTATGATGATTTAACTCATATAGATTTCACAGAAGACAACGTTGGTAAAGCTCTTCACAATTTAAAACCATCGCTTTATTGGACCTGATGGTCTATGTGCATATTTCTTAAAAACTTTCCATTAATATAGCTGAACCCCTAAGTATTATCTTTGATAAAGCTTTCACTACCAGTTCTCTTCCCAAACTTTGGTCACTAGCCACAGTCATCCCCATCTTCAAAAAGGAGACCCCAGCTTAGTCGAAAACTACAGACCGATCTCCCTTTGCTGGCCACCTGCAAAGTCATGGAATCTATCATCAATCAATCCATTACCTCACACTTAGAAACTAACAACCTACTCTCCAACAAACAATTTGGTTTCAGGAAAAGTTATCATGTAACTTACAACTTCTCCACTGCAAAACATATGGACTTCAAATCTAGATCAAGGCAAATCAATAGATGCAATCTACATAGACTTCTGCAAAGCTTTTGACTCAGTAGTACACGATAAACTTCTCCTTAAACTAACATCCTATGGCATCTCAGGACCCTCCACAAATGGATATCTGCTTTTCTGTCTAACAGACAACAAGTGGTCAAAATTGGCAATGCTTTATCAAATCCTGTTCCTGTCAAGAGTGGCGTTCCTCAAGGCAGCGTCCTTGGACCAACACTCTTTATTCTATACATTAATGATCTTTGTGACCATATCTCAAGTAATTGTGTTCTCTTTGCTGACGATGTCAAACTATTTAACACCACAGACAACACTTCTATCATTCAAAACGACCTTGACCATCTAACCGCTTGGTCTAAAATTGGCAGCTCCAAATTTCAACCAGCAAATGCTCAGTCTTACATATAGGAAAAAGAACTCTAAAACTAAGTACATACTAGATGGACATTACCTTACAGACGACCCCATCCCGTTAAAGACCTTGGAGTTTTCATGTCAAATGATCTAAGTGCCAAAGCCCACTGCAACTACATAGCAAAAAAGCTCTAAGAGTTGTAAACCTAATTTTATGTAGCTTCTTTTCCAAAACACCACACTACTAACCAGAGCATATAAAACATTTGCTAGACCAATTCTAGAATACAGCTCACCTGTTTGGAACCTCACCACATCTCTGACATCAATACAATTGAACGTGTCCAGAAATATTTTACAAGAAGAGTTCTCCATTCCTCTGAAAACAACAAAATACCTTATCCCACCAGACTTGAAATCCTAGGCTTAGAAAACTTGGAACTCCGCTCGACAAGACCTAAGTTTAACTCACAGAATCATCTATTGTAATGTCCTTCCTGTCAAAGACTACTTCAGCTTTAATTGCAATAATACAAGGGCAACCAATAGATTTAAACTTAATGTAAACCGCTTCAATCTAGATTGCAGAAAATATGACTTCTGCAACAGAATCATCAGTGCTTGGAATTGGTGCCCCACCAAAATGTTGTCGAATGGTGTCATTTGTGATGTGATCAAGGAGGGAGATGCCCGATATCCAACGGAGCATTCAGGTTTCCATGGCATGGAGGTTACTTAAGCTCAAAATTGTGGAATATATTTATTTATTTATTTATTTATTTATTTATTTATTTATTTATTTATTTATTTATTTTTATCTATTTATAAAATGTATTGGACACCCATTTTACCATAAGGCTTACAGTCTGGGCTTAGAGTCAGTAGATAGATAGATAGATAGATAGATAGATAGATAGATAGATAGATAGATAGATAGATAGATAGATAGATAGATAGATAGATAGATAGATAGATAGATAGATAGATAGATAGATAGATAGATAGATAGATAGATAGATAGATAGATATAGAGAGACAGAGACAAAGACAAAGACAGAAACAAAGACAGAGACAGATAGACAGAGAGAGAGAGAGAAAGAGAGACAGAGAGACAGGAAGACAGATAGATGAGAGAGAGAGATGATAGATAGATAGATAGATAGATAGATAGATAGATAGATAGATAGATAGATAGATAGACAGACAGACAGACAGACAGACAGACAGACAGACAGACAGACAGACAGACAGACATAGAGAGACTGAGACAAAGACAAAGACAGAAACAAAGACAGAGACAGATAGACAGACAGACAGAGAGAAAGAGAGACAGAGAGACAGAAAGACAGATAGATGAGAGAGAGAGAGATGATAGACAGACAGACAGACAGACAGACGGATAGATAGATAGATAGATGATAGATAGAGAGATAGAGAGACAGAGAGATAGATGATAGATAGATGGATAGATAGATAGATAGATAGATAGATAGATAGATAGATAGATAGATAGATAGATAGATAGATTAAAATGTAAATAAATTAAAAGCAAGAATTAAAAACCAAGAAAATGTGGGGAGGGCAGGGGCAGAATGCGGGAGGTGGGATCTGTTGTTACTCGATCAAGGAATATATTTATGCATAACATTACTGAATATAAATTGCAGTTTGCATTTTATAATCTTCTTGTGTAATTTTTCATTGTGTAATTTTGCATTCTGTAACCTAGAATAAAGGCAGAGTTAGTAGGGACAGTTGAATTCCCATAGAATCAACAAAATATGAAGTCAGTGACCCCATTCTTGAAGTCAACATTTCTTCTGGCTCTCTGGCCTTGTTCTGTCATCATCCAGAAGACAACCTAAAGTTATTTATTTAGGCTTTATGTCTATTTTTTTTTAAAAAAAACTCCCCCTTTCTCTCCGAGAACAGCTTTATTTCTATTTATCTGTCTTTGTGTCTATATATCAAGAGAAGTTTGGGAATGCAAAGGAAGTCATCATCTGGCTCTGAATTTAACCTGACTTTCTAGGATACATATTTTGAGTGATGGTTTCCTTCTTTTGAAAGGCAGTGGTTCACAAGAACATCTGGCTCAGTGAGGTATGTTCTCCTGTGGCTCATCTAGAAGAAATAACATATTTTGCAGATGTTTATTTATTTATTTACTGACAGTTCACAAATAGCAGTCAGTAGTTAAATCCATCGTATATAATCAGTAGTTAAAAGTTCCGTAGTAATAGAGTAATACCAGGAAAAAAAAACCAGAGCAATCATTGAGTAATGGCAGTAATAATAGATAGTAATAAATAAAAGCTATGATATGTACCAATCATTAAACACTGTCCGGCAAAACTCCATCTTGAATAACTTCCAAATTGTTGTAATTCTTTTTTTTTTTGAAAAGTTTTACCAAAAAAAAATAAATTTTTCTCCCCCCCTCCTCCCTCCCCCCTCCCTCAAAACCCTGACTTCCTCCTTTAAAATCAAAATTTACGTCCTTCATTCAAAGGCAGTCTGATATCTCTTAGTCTGATATCTATTTTGAATATAGTCAATCCATTTCTTCCATTCGTTTAAATATTTTTCTTGAGTATTGTCTTTCAAAAAGGCTGAGATTTTGGCCATCTCCGCCAAATTAGAAACTTTCAATATCCATTCTTCTATTGTAGGTAGTTCTTTTTTCTTCCAATACTGTCCAATCAGTAATCTTGCTGCTGTTATCAAGTTCAATATCAATTTAGTATCAGTTACTGTATAATCCATCGTAATCCCTAAAAGGAAAAATTGTGGTTGAAACTTAATCTTCTTCTTCAAAACATTCTGCATAATCCACCAAATTTTTATCCAGAAAGACTTAATAAATTGTTGTAATTCTAACAGGAAGATATTGTTCAGGTTGGCTTCAACTCCCTTTCTTTTACACCTTAAGTCAAACCCAGAGCTTCTTCTAGCAAGTTACAAGTCACACCATCATTTTTTGTAGCAGAAGATCATGAACAGGCACCGATTATCATCTTGGATAGGGTATCAGGTGCTAGAAAAACTAGAGATGGGAAAATGATGATGGAGGAAGAGAAGGAGGAGGTGGGTATAGGAGGACTGAAGCCAATTTTGATAGAAGTTTGCTACCCCTTTACTATCATGTTTTATTAATTAGCCATTGGCATCTTTCTGGTTCTTTCCTTTCATCTCAACTGCTTCACTCTGCTTATATAGTAGAAAGGTCTTTGCACTTTAAGCCCAAAAGAAAGATAGCAGTTTATAAGAACATCTGATTTCCAACTACAAATGCTGACCAGTTCTGATGATTCCCCAATCTCTTCCAAATTCGATCCTAGAGAAGCACTGCCTCTTCCTCTTTTTTATTTCTTTGTTGTGGGAAAGCACAAAATTTGATTTTTGGATGACCGATGGATGGCCAAACCCAGCAAAACTGCCTATCAGAAACTGGATCTCCTTTGCAGTGCACAGAATTTCCTTTCCCTGTTATAAAGAACAGATACAGATGTCCAGGAGTGGCGCGGTGGCCTACAGGTGGAGCTCTCACCTCACAATCAGGAGGCTGTGAGTTCGATCCTAGGTAGAGAAAGGAAATTCTCTCTCTCTGGGCACACTGAGAATGTATCCGCTGAACAAAACTCTGCACTGGCAACAGGAAGAGCATCCGGCCATTAATACGCTCTGCTAGCTCCATTCAGTTGCCCAAACTCCACCCCACAAGAGATATGGGGTAGGTAGATGATGATGATACTAAGACATGCCCACTTTTCTGCTTCCTCCAAAATCCAGGTATCAGGTTGGGAACATGTTTAGAAAAAAAAGTATCTGAATGTATTCCATAAAGGAAGTTTTTTAGCTGATTTAGCTGCAGCGCTCTGGTGTCAGCTGAGAAATATGAGTGCTAGGGAAGGTTCCATGATAAATGGAAGGAACCAGTTATTTAAAAGAGGATACATATGATTATAGAGGAAGAAATTGTAAATTCATGAGCACCCATGGGTACTATCTTACATGGTAAAATTTATGTGGATATTGTCTTGTCCGCAGCCCATGATAAGTGATGCCTGAAAAGCTGACTTGCCATTCTGTCCAGTTTTCCTGGGCAATGCTACATTAATCATGGCTACCAAAGAGTGTTCATTCTCGTTACAGGCTCCTCAGCAAAACCGAAGCGTGCGATCCGCAACATGAATATGTGAGATAGTTTGGCAGGAAATGTGAGGCCCTACTGATGTAAACAAGGAAGAGTTTGTGGGGGGAGGGGAATATATTGAGACTTACTGTGGCAAGATTGAAAGTTAAGCCAGGAAGCAGAATGAATTTTCCCTCAGTCGGTTTAAAGGTCTACCAGGAAAGATCATTTTATAAGCAGGGAGTATCATTTTTCTGCATAATATCGCAACATAGAGTTCCTTCGTGATTTAGTCCATTTCCCCAACCACCAGAAGGAATTTTTATACCATTTTCTTAATCCGCGTCCCCGCAGACCTAATTCTGGGCAGGTACTCGGTTTTGTCAGCCATCTTTTAGCAATTTTTCGGGCTGATGAAGTAAAGCCTCGGCGTTAAAAAAGAGCTGGCTAAAAATTCAAGTGTTAAATAAAAGATGTCATCATAATGACGGTTTCCTCTTGGGGCAGCCCCAGCGAGCTTACCTGTTCATTAGGATTCAAGCTAGACAGAGACCTTGTATCAGTTTTAATGAACAAGCTTCCCCAAATCTACGCATCCAAGTGCCCCGATTTACTTGTTTTTCAATATCATGGCACTGCATCATTTTCTCCCTTGGGTTTACTAGTGGAGTCCTTCACTGGCAATACTGAAGAAGTTTCCTTATGCTGGGGACTCCTGTAACTGTGGTGTGCTTGTGAAGTCCAGAAATACTCACATAAATCCATATGGTAAAGAGAAGTATTAGGACAGGGACAGTAGTCATGCTGGTGCTCTTATGCACACCCCTTCCTGACCTCTTAGGAAAGGAGTGAGGTCAACAGTAGACAGTCTTAGGTTAAAGTTTTGGGGATTTTGGGATGAGACCACAGAGTCAGGTAGTGCATTCCAGGCATTGACCACTCTGTTACTGAAGTCATATTATCTGCAATTGAGTTTGGAGCAGGTTACCTTGAGTTTGTATCTGTTATTTGCTTGTGTATTGTTGTGGTTGAAGCTGAAGTAGTCATTGACAGGTGGGACATAGTGGTAGATAATTTTATGTACTATGCTTAGATCAGATGGAAGGCTGCATAGTTCTAAGTTATCTAAGCCCAAAATTTGGAGTCTGGTGGCATAAGGTATTTTATTGCGAGTTGAGGAGTGGAGGACTCTTTTCATAAAATATCTCTGGACTCTCTCGATTGCTCTCCAATATGCAGTGTGGGTTCCAGTTCCAGATAAGCTGCATTCAAGAACTGGTCTAGCAAATGTTTTGTATGCTTTGGTTAGTAGTACATTATTACCAAAAATGTAAGAATGATTTTAATGATGTAAATGCTGAATAAAAAACTATTTTTTTTAAAAAAAAATATTACCATAGAAGAAGCTATGCAAGATTAGGTTAACAACTCTTAGTGTCTTTTTGGCAATGTTGTTACAGTAGGCTCTGGCACTTAGATCTTTAGAAAGGAGTACTCCAATGTCCTTGATGGAGTGAGGGTCATCTATAAGGTCATGTCTGTCTAATTTGTATTTTATGTTTTGATTTATTTTTTTTTGCCAATGTGCAAGACCGAGCATTTGTTGGTTGAAATTTGAAGTTGCCACTTGTTAGACCAATCTGACACATAGTCAAGGTCTTTTTGAAGGGTAGTTGCATTCTCCGTAGTGTTGAATAGTTTAACATTGTCAGAGGAGAGAACACAGCTGTTTTTAATATGATCGCAAAGATCATTTATGTAAAGTATGAAGAGTATTGGACCTAAAACACTGCCTTGGGGAACACCACTATTAACATGTACAGGATTTGATAGAGTGCTTCCTATTTTGACCACTTGTTGTCTGTTTGACAGAAAGGCAACTATCCATTTATGTAGGAGTCCAGAAATGACATAGGATTTTAGTTTTAGAAGTAATTTGTTGAGTACCACTGAATCAAAAGCTTTACAGAAGTCTATGCAAACTGCGTCTATTGCTGTGCCCTGATCGAGATGTGTAGTCCATATGTTTTTGCAATGTAATAGTTGTAGATTGCAGGATAATTTTTTTCTGAAATCAAATTGTTTGATATAAAGTAGGTTGTAACATATAGTCCATTTATAGTTAGACTAGTTAGAAGATTTATGCTTGTGCTCCAGACCCATGATACACCAGGTTCTGCATGGGTATCACAACAATTTGGAAATTGTTGAAGATGGAGCCATGATGGCACAGTGGTTAGAAAAAGTATTGCAGGCTAATTTTACCCGACTGCAGTTCGATTCTCACCGGCTCAAGCTTGACTCAGCCTTTCGTCCTTCTGAGGTTAATAAAATGAGGACTCAGATGATTGGGGGAAAGATGCTGACTCTGTAAACTGCTTAGAGAGGGCTGTAAAGCTCTACAAAGCAATATATAAGTCTGACATCTGCACCTCCATAACTGTCTGGTTTGGTTCTGCAACCCAATAAGTCAGAAACAGACTTCAGTGGATAATTAGAACTGCAGAAAAAAACAATTCCATTGAGGATCGAGTCAAAAAAAGGGCTGTAAAAATATTTACAGAAACATATATTGCTTCAATTCCTACCCTCAAAACGACACTATAGAGCCCTGCACACCAGAACAACTAGACACAAGGACAGTTTTTTCCTGAACACCATCACTCTGCTAAACAACACTAATTTCCTCAACACTCTCAAACTATTCACTAAATCTGCATTACTATTACTATTAAACTTCTCATCGTTCCTGTTACCCACCTCCTCCCATTTATGACTGTATGACTGTATCCTTACGATTTATATTGATTGTTTCCTAGTATGATTTGATTGCTTATTTGTACCCTATGACTATCATTAAGTGTTGTACCTTATGATTCTTAACGAATGTATCTTTTCTTTTTATGTACACTGAAAGCCTATGCACCAAAGACAAATTCCTTGTGTGTCCAATCACACTTGGCCAATAAAGAATTCTCTTCTTTTCTAAGTGCCATTGCTATTGCTATAGAATAAATTATAGCATCTTATTGCTGAGCTTTCAAAATCTGGTGGCAAACTGACTAGCTAAAGGTTAATTGATTTATGTGGGGAAAAATGGTTTAAATTTAACACACACACACCCCAAAAAAAGTTGAAATCAGTGCATAAGTCTTCTTGGTGCATACCCATCTTTGAGGAGCTACCTGGAGAAAAATCTGCAAATCTTCAATTGCAACAATACACGAGCACATAATAGATTTAAGCTTAATGTTAACCGCTCCAATCTTGATTGCAGAAAATATGACTTCAGTAACAGAGTTGTTAATACTTGGAATACACTATCTGACTCTGTGGTCTCTTCCCCAAATCCCCAAAGCTTCAACCAAATACTGTCTACTATTGACCTCACCCCATTCCTAAGAGGTCTGTAAGGGGCGTGCATAAGAGCACAAACGTGCCTACCGTTCCTGTTCTATTGTTTCCTTTCATTATATCCAATTAATATAGTTATTACATACTTATGCTTATATATATATGCTTATATATTGTATAGTTATTTCATGCTTATGCTTATATATACTGTGTGACAAAATAAATAAATAAATAATAAATAAATAAAAAGATGAAACCGTCATATCACTGACTTGCCTTTTATGATTCATTCATTTGAAACTAAGTTGGCCTTTACCATGTCTAGATCTTATTCGGGGAGGTTGCCGTAAGAGAAAATATTCAAAATAGAAAATAGAATACAGTGCTAATTTCGAACTACTCATCTCCACCAAGAGATGATACGATATTTTGCCACGATATTTTAAAACGCTTCATTTGAGGCGAAGTATCCTCAGCTTTCCTTCAAGCCTTTCTATGGTAGAAGGAGCTTTAGATCGTAATATTAGCTTTTGTCTTAATTTCCTTGGGAGAATCTGCTTCCTGAGGTTGAACAAAGAACTACCGGTGGAAAGGTTTGTTGGCTCATCCTTTCATGGTGAACAAAGTTCATTCCAGTTTGCTTCTTATTCTGACGTCTCGCATCGTCGTTGCCAAGTAAATCCACCCATTCGGAGACTAAATGTGTGGATCGGATACTATTTTAAAATCACTCGTTTCACTTTTCTACCCGCAGCACCGAAAAAGCTGCACTTGTCTCTTCGGTTGTGTGTGTGTGTGTGTGTGTGTGTGTGTGACTCCTCTGCAGTTCTCACTTCTAATTCAGATTTGTTTGGAAAAGCTGTAAAGTTAAGCTGCAATATCCCTGTAGCAGATGTGCTTCACAGCCTGAGATTTTTCCTCTCAAACTTGCAGAGAACATTTGGCAAGAAAATCTATTAGATGTCAGATACACTGCTAACAATACTTGCTTCCTTTGGGCAATAACACCCCCCAAATCAATCAAAAAAAACCCAAACCTGGTCACAGATGATTACGTAATATTATATATATATATATATATATATATATATATATATATATATGTTTTCTGAGGTTTTCGCGGTGTTTGTATGTAGGTCTTTGGTTATTCAGGTTTTCTCCCACATAAAATTGGAAGTGTCTTGGCGACGTTTCGACAAAGTCTCATTTGTCATCTTCAGGCTTCAGCTTCGTGCTTCTAGGAGCAATGTGTGATCGCAGCTGTTTCTTCCTTTTAATTGCTAGTGGGGATTTGAATTGATTGGGTGGGAGCTGGGCTGTGCTCTGATTGGATGGGGGTTTTTTTGTGCTCTGATTGGCTGGAGGTGTGTCCTGTTTGGGTGGGGGCTTGGTTGTGCTCAGATTAGTCTTAGTTGCAGGGGGATTTGAGTTGGTGAGCTGCATTGCTGTTGTTTGGCTTCGTGTTTGTGGTCGTGCTACATCTTCATGGTGGGTATGAGTCTGCTGCATATATAGATTGGAGGGGTTTGAAATGGCTAATGTTGCAGCTGTGGTCTGGCTTCTGGTCCTTGGTTGTGTTTCATCATCGTTGTGGGTTTGAGTCTGCTTTCTGGGTGGATGTGTGGTGGTGACATCCTGTGTGGACCTCGTGAGTGTGGATCTGGTGTCATTCCTCATGTTAGGGACTTGTTTGTCAATAAGGGTGGGTTTCCAAATGGCTGGTAGGCGGGAGGTATCATCTCGTTTATTCATGCTGTGTGGGCGTTTTTCTATCTCGATGGCTTCTCTGATTATTCTGTTGTTAAAGTGTTCAGTTTTGGCGATAGTTCTAGTCTTTTTAAAGTCAATATCATGTACTGTGGTTTTAAGGTGTTGGACCAGGGAAGAAGTTGGTTCCTCTTTTTTGACTGAATTCTTGTGTTCTTCAATGCATGCACTTATTCTTCTGTTGGTTTGTCCGATGTATGTGGTGGGGCAGGAGGTGCATGGGATTTCATATACTCCTTGATTTTCTAACTAATTTTCTAACTCAATCAAAACCCTCACCAAGACACTTCCAATTTTACGTGGGAGAAAACCCGAATAACCAAAGACCTACATATATATATGTGTGTGTGTGTGTGTGTGTGTGTCTGTCTGTCTGTCTGTCTGTCTGTCTGTCTTGGCATTTTCAGGTCTTTTCCTGTGTAAGGTTGAGAGTATCTTAGCGACCTTTCGACAAGGTCTCACTTATCATCTTCAGGCTGGTGCTTTCGGCTTCGTGCTTCTCGAGAAAAGAGTGGTCAGAGCTGCTGTCTCTTTATAAATACTGGTGGGGAGGTGGGGAGTGTTGCTGTGAGCGGGTTGGTGAGCTCTGTGGTTGCATCCTGATTGATAGATGGAGTGGGTGTTTGCAGATTGGTCGGCTGTTTCGTAGCATCCTGTGTGGGTGTGGTCCTGGTCTTTTGTTCCTGAGCTTTGGTGTTGTGGCCTCTGAAGTTCTGTGATGTGATGTCTTGAGCAGATGGCTGTGATGCAGCATCCCGGGCCCTGGTTTGGCTCCCAGTCTGAGGTCCTGTCATGTGTTCCTGGTGTGTGTCAGCCTGCATTGTGTGGGGATCGGAGGGGGGCACAGCAGCCAGTGGTGTCAGCATGGTCTGGCTTTTGGATGGTGGTTGTATTTCGTCTGTGGGACCTACATACCTATACCCATGAAAACCTACGAAAACACACACACACACACACACACAAATGTATGTCCTTGAAGTGTCTGTCTTCAGTTAGATGTCCAAGATCTTTCTCTTGAGTTTTCATGTAGATTGAGATTGTGTTAAGAAAGGCTGCTTCCTGCGGCTTGCAAAAAACTTGTCTCATAGGTAATCACGTTTATCATTCTTATTGCATATTCTGAATATATTTATGGTTTCCATGCAACACTGGGAAAATTGAGTAACATAAATTTAATAGTACTGGATTGTTGTTTTCCCTTGTGGGCTTCAACAAATATTTTTTACTTGCTTTCGGTTTCATTATGTTGGCATTTCAAATAATTGTTGAGTTCTCCTCTTAGTTGAAGTGGACTTTCATCTGTGTAGCTTTCTAAGCAAGAATACTGAAGACGTTTGCCATTGATGCCACTGATATCTTTTTGGACTCATAGTCTAGTCTTCAACTCTGGACTTCCCTGATAAATTTATTTCCAAGTTAAAACCCAACCCAGCTTACCTTTTCAAGATCAATAAACTCAGTTTTATGGATAAAAAAGATGTCAAATTCAATGTCATGTCAAATTCAATTTCTGATCATAACAGAACAGAATAGCAGCATAACAGAGTTGGAAG
The DNA here is from genome assembly GCF_028640845.1 of Ahaetulla prasina. Taxonomy (NCBI): domain Eukaryota; kingdom Metazoa; phylum Chordata; class Lepidosauria; order Squamata; family Colubridae; genus Ahaetulla; species Ahaetulla prasina. Next base: position 124,572,046 of record NC_080543.1, read on the forward strand.
GGACCTTGGAGGTCTTCTAGTCCAACCCTCTGCCCAGGCAGGAAACCCTACACCACTTCAGACAAATAGTTATCCAACATCTTCTTAATAACTTCCAGTGTTGGAGCATCCACAACTTCTGGAGGGAAATTGTTCCACCAATTAATTGTTCTAACTGGCAGGAAATTTCTCCTAAATTCCAGGTTGCTTCTCTCCTTGATTAGTTTCCACCCATTGCTTCTTATCCTGCCTTCAGGTGCTTTGGAGAATAGCTTGACTCCCTCTTCTTTGTGGCAACCCTTTAGATATTGGAACATTACTATCATGTCACCAGGGGTGAAATACTACCGGTTTGGGCCAGTTCGCCCAAACCGGAAGTAAAAAATGCTTTAAAAAGTAAAAAAAAAAACTCAATTCCAGCAACCGTTTTTTATATGTTTTAGCCTCCAATCCCCCAATCACCTTTGTTGTTCTTCTCTGTACTCTTTCTAGAGTCTCAACATCCTTTTATATCATGGTGATCGACCCTGGATGCGTATTCCAAGTGTGGCCTTACCAAGGCCTTATAAAGTGGTATTAACACTTTTTTTTATTTGAATTTATATCCTGCCTTTCTCTGAAGACTCAGGGCGGCTTACATTGTGTAAGGCAATAGTCTCATCCATTTGTATATTATATATATATATTATATACAACGTCAACTTGTATTGCTCCCCCCAACAATCTGGGTCCTCATTTTACCTACCTTATAAAGGATGGAAGGCTTGGGCCTGGTGGGACTCGAACCTGCAGTAATTGTAATTGCAGGCAGCTGTGTTAATAACAGACTGCATTAGCCTGTTGAGCCACAAGAGGCCCTAAGATCACTTCATGTGATCTTGATTTTATCTCTCTGTTAATGCAGCCTAGGATTGTGTTGGCTTTTTTGGCAGCTGCAACACACTGCTGGCTCATATATAAGTGATTGTCCACTAGGACTCCAAGATCCCTCTCACAATTACTGCTGTTGGGCCAGGTACCAGCTATACTATACCTGTACATTTGGTTAATAGCTTCATGAAAGTAAGCAGATAATTTTGGAAGTATGTTCTCTAATTGTTGGATTTCCTGTTCTGAAGCTCTGACTATCCCGGAGACTAAGAGAACTTTACGCTCTCATAAAACTAACTGGCCTTAGCTGATCTTGAACTAATCGGTGCTGGACTTATTTGCTGGAAGATCACCAAGGAATCCCAGGACTGTAGGCTACAATGTAAATTTTAAAAAGGGAAATATATATATCAAAATGGATATATTATGGGAAAATCCAAGTCTTTAGAAAAATTAATAATTCTGGGGAAGATAAAGATGAGGACAATCAGCAACAAGATGGATAGAATCAATTACTATAGCAATAGGTCCACTTCTGGGAGATGTGAAAGGACAGATTGGAGACCATACCTGAAGAAGATCAATCTATGTGACCATTACAAGTTGACATTGACTTGATGGCAGAGAAGCAATCAAGCAAAATTATCCCATCATTGTGGTAGGGGGCTTCTTATAAATGAGAAATGAATAACAGACTACCAGAGTTGTAAGGGACCTTGGAGGTCTTCTAGTCCAACCCCCTGCTCAAGCAGGAGAGCCTATGCCATTTCAGACAAGTGGCAGTCCAACTCCTTCTTAAAAACCTCCAGTGATGGAGCACCCACAATTTCTGGAGGCAAGCTGTTCCACTGGTTAATTGTTCTAACTGTCAGGAAATGCCTCCTTATAACTAGGTTGATTCTCTCCTTGATTAGTTTCCATCCATTCATTATTATTATTATTTTTTGTCTGCCTTCAGATCAGGGATGAAATCCAGCAGGTTCTGACAGGTTCTGGAGAATCGGTAGCGGAAATTTTGAGCAGTTCAGAGAACTGGCAGTAGAAATTTTGAGCAGTTTGGAGAACTGGCAAATACCATCTCTGGCTGGCCCCAGAGTGGGGTGGGAATGAAGATTTTGCAATATCCTTCCCCTGCCATGCCTACCAAGCCAAGCCATGCCCACAGAACCAGTAGTAAAAAAAAATAAAAATGAATTCCACCATTGCTTCTTATCCTGCCTTCAGGTGCTTTGGAGAATAGCTTGATTCCCTCTTCTTTGTGGCAACCTGTTAGATATTGGAACATTACTATCACGTCACCAGGGGTGAAATACTACCGGTTTGGGCCAGTTCGCCCAAACCGGAAGTAAAAAATGCTTTAAAAAGTAAAAAAAAAAACTCAATTCCAGCAACCGTTTTTTATATGTTTTAGCCTCCAGTCCCCCAATCACCTTTGTTGTTCTTCTCTGTACTCTTTCTAGAGTCTCAACATCCTTTTATATCATGGTGATCAACCCTGGATGCGTATTCCAAGTGTGGCCTTACCAAGGCCTTATAAAGTGGTATTAACACTTTTTTTTATTTGAATTTATATCCCGCCTTTCTCTGAAGACTCAGGGCAGCTGACATTGTGTAAGGCAATAGTCTCATCCATTTGTATATTATATACAACGTCAACTTGTATTGCTCCCCCCAACAATCTGGGTCCTCATTTTACCTACCTTATAAAGGATGGAAGGCTTGGGCCTGGTGGGACTCGAACCTGCAGTAATTGTAACTGCAGGCAGCTGTGTTAATAACAGACTGCATTAGCCTGTTGAGCCACAAGAGGCCCTAAGATCACTTCCTGTGATCTTGATTTTATCTCTCTGTTAATGCAGCCTAGGATTGTGTTGGCTTTTTTGGCAGCTGCAGCACACTGCTGGCTCATATATAAGTGATTGTCCACTAGGACTCCAAGATCCCTCTCACAATTACTGCTGTTGGGCCAGGTACCAGCTATACTATACCTGTACATTTGGTTAATAGCTTCATGAAAGTAAGCAGATAATTTTGGGAGTATGTATGTTCTCTAATTGTTGGATTTCCTGTTCTGAAGCTCTGACTATCCCGGAGACTAAGAGAACTTTACTCTCTCATAAAACTAACTGGCCTTAGCTGATCTTGAACTAATCAGTGCTGGACTTATTTGCTGGAAGATCACCAAGGAATCCCAGGACTGTAGGCTACAATGTAAATTTTAAAAAGGGAAATATATATATCTCAAAATGGATATATTATGGGAAAATCCAAGTCTTTAGAAAAATTAATAATTCTGGGGAAGATAAAGATGAGGACAATCAGCAACAAGATGGATAGAATCAATTACTATAGCAATAGGTCCACTTCTGGGAGATGTGAAAGGACAGATTGGAGACCATACCTGAAGAAGATCAATCTATGTGACCATTACAAGTTGACATCAACTTGATGGCAGAGAAACAATCAAGCAAAATTATCCCATCGTTGTGGTAGGGGGCTTCTTATAAATGAGAAATGAATAACAGACTACCAGAGTTGTAAGGGACCTTAGAGGTCTTCTAGTCCAACCCCCTGCTCAAGCAGGAGAGCCTATGCCATTTCAGACAAGTGGCAGTCCAACTCCTTCTTAAAAACCTCCAGTGAGGACGACTTCCGGTATCCGGTGGCAACGGACGTCTGGAAGGCTTCTCCTGCCTCCAGTGTCCGAATCCGGCCGCCGCCGAGGCCCTTAGGGGCCAGGTGTTCCGAAAAGGACACCTGCCGCACGGACGGCTCGCCAGGGGTCTCCCAGCCGATATACAGGACTGGGGGGACCGATGCTGGCGCGTCCTAGGCTCGGCGGGGTTCGGAGGCCACAGGCCGCGGCCATTATTTTGGTCGTCGCCTGGGCGCTGTGCCCGGTGACACCGGGCTTTGGATTTATAATTGCAGCAGCCTGGTGGTGAACAGGAACGGAGAAGAATTGAGGAATGAAGAAGGAAGGGATATCGGCAAATGTGGTGGAGTACTCCGGTGCGGGGGTTTTTCTCCCCTGCGACTGGAAGGAGTACGAATCACTTTGGAGAGGAGAACTTAAAATAACAAGATTACGGTTTTGTGGAGCTCTGGAGAAAGAGGTGATGGAGAAATTTAGGAGGGAGGGTTTGAGGCCCCCCCTCTGGGGAGCAATGGTGGCGTTCAGCTTCCGCCTTCACTATGAGAATCTTGATGACATCACTTCCCTTCGGCTTCCTGGTTGACTAACTGTACTCTGGACTCGTTGCTCCTGTGAGTGCCCCCTGGTGGATCCGGAGGAAATTATAAGGATACTGTGCTTGCCTGAGGATTTAAAAAATTTTTTTTTTTAAATGGCAAAAGGTCAGAGACCAACTGCTGGAGAAATGGAGAGAATTCTGGAAAAGTTATCTAATATGGACAAGAAACTGGATGAAATAAGAGCAGAAATTGTGACTATCCAAAAGGATTTAAAGGATACTCAACAAGTCTCAGCAGAAAATAAGCAGAAAGTGGAAGGTCTGGAGGGTGAGATGCGGGCAGTGCAGAAAAGAGGGGAGACGACAAGCAATGCTGTGCTTGGACTACAGATGGATAAAATGTCTTATTTTCTTAGGTTTCAAAATTTGGAAGAAGTGGACCAAGAAGACTTGAGAGATGTTGTGACTAAACTGTTGGGAGAATTTCTTGGGAGAGGTGTTGATTTTATGAATTGGGATGTGGATCGAGTTTATAGAGTTAATTCACAATATGCACGCATGCAGTTCCTAGAGAGGTTCATGTCAAATTTGTGAAAAGAGACGAGAGATGAAATTCTTAGAAAACATAGGAGTGGGGCACTGACTTATAGGGGCAGGGAGATAGCCATTCTGAGGCAGATTCCCAGACAGGTACGTGAAATGAGAAAGAAATATTATTTTTTATCAAGCAAATTGTACCAGAAGGAGTGGGCTTCAGATGGCTGATGCCAGAGGATTGATGATTTTCCGGGAGGGCATTACGAAAAAATTAGTACAATTATGGAGGCTGCGGCCTACGTGGAGGAACACAAAGCCCTCCTGGATTTAGATGACCCAGGAATTGAAGAAGGGGAGGTTATAGACCATGGGGCGGAGGCGGCTGCCGCTGTTGCGGCCCTGGAGTTGGGTCAGGCTGAACCCAGAGTTCTGAGATCCAAAACTAGGAAGTGACAAAGATATTTGGTATTGTGTTGGTTTTCCTTATTCTCTTTCGTATGATATTCTGATTATTCTTGACCCTTCCTTATTGTGTAAGATTGAAACTTAGCTACTTCGTATCACCTGCTTGCCATATGGCTGTTGTATGTGTTTAAAATTTTGAGTAAAATTCTTATCATGTATAAGAAAAATGAAAATTTACCATACCTGATATGTATTTGCATAAATTTTTTTTGACCAATAAAAACTTTTTATAACAAAAAAAAAAAAAAAAAAAAAAAAAAAACAACCTCCAGTGATGGAGCACCCACAATTTCTGGAGGCAAGCTGTTCCACTGGTTAATTGTTCTAACTGTCAGGAAATGCCTCCTTATAACTAGGTTGATTCTCTCCTTGATTAGTTTCCATCCATTCATTATTATTATTTTTGTCTGCCTTCAGATCAGGGATGAAATCCAGCAGGTTCTGACAGGTTCTGGAGAATCGGTAGTGGAAATTTTGAGCAGTTTGGAGAACTGGCAAATACCACCTCTGGCTGGCCCCAGAGTGGGGTGGGAATGAAGATTTTGCAATATCCTTCCCCTGCCATGCCTACCAAGCCAAGCCATGCCCACAGAACCAGTAGTAAAAAAAAAATGAATTCCACCATTGCTTCAAATGCTTTGGAAAATAGGTTGACCCCAGTGGTGAGATTCAAATAATTTAACAACAGGTTCTCTGCCCTAATGATTTCTTCCAACAACCAGTTCACCAAACTGCTCAGAAAGTTAACAACCGGTTCTCCCAAAGTGGTGCGAACTGGATGAATCCCACCACTGGTTGACCCCCTTTAGGAAGGAAAAGCCCAACCCATAGGTCACCCACCAGCCACCATTTTCTGAGTTTCCTTTGCAGCACAATAAAATTGATTTTGATACCAGCAATTCTCTGTGTCTTCATTCCATCCCTGAAAGAAAAGAAAAGAAAAGAAAAGAAAAGAAAAGAAAAGAAAAGAAAAGAAAAGAAAAGAAAAGAAAGGAATAGTAGGTTTCTTCACTTGATTAGCATTTCATAGCATATTCCCCGGTCCACTTTTTGCCCCACAAATCTGAAGCTTATTAGAAAGGCTTACTGTGACTTGGTGAGTAAAGTCCAGGTCTTGTCAGACTGATGACAATACAGGTGAAATTACTGACAGTCTGGGAGACAAGGAGACCAATTTATCCTAGGCAGTCTTTTTTTTAATTTCACAGAGAGCTACCCTGTGCCAAGAAATGCAGTTCACGATTTCCTCTGAATCATTAGCAGCACACCTGTAAATATGGCACGGATCCTCTCAGTTCCCCTCCAACATCGAATTATGTTAGGAAAGGGAGACCAAAGATTAAGACCAAAGGATCATCCGTGGCATTCCGAAAGGGCCACGTGGATAAAAACGGAACTTCTCATTATCTTCAAAACCAGTTGAAAGGGGGAAAAAAAGTGCTGGTGGTCTCTGAGAGTTCAGAACCTCCAGCAGATCTTGGGAGCGAAGAACTGCTGGTTTCCTTGCTTGATTTTTTTCCATAGCTTCCCACGCAGAATAAAAGTAAAATGACTTTAAGGGATATATTAATTATGTTGGTATTTGACCTCCGGGGTTTTCATAGGAAGAGAAACTGGCTTGAAAATGGTTAGAAGGGGATTTTTAATGCTTTAAGCTCCCTTAAGGACTTGTTCCATTTCTACTTGTTTTTGAATACATTTTTTTCTTGATTAATTTCTGGATTATTCCTTCTCCTCCTGCTCCTCCTCCTCCTTCTCCTCCTCCTCTTCTTCTTCTCCTCCTCCTCCTCCACTACTGCTACTACTACTACTACTACTACTACTACTACTACTACTACTACTTCTTCTTCTTCTTCTTCCCTCCTCCTCCTCCTTCTCCTCCTTCTCCTTCTCCTTCTTCCTCCTCCTCCTCCTCCTCCTCCTCCTCCTCCTCCTCCTCCTCCTCCTCCTCCTCCCTTCTTCTGGAAAGACTCCCTTCTAAGTACTAATGGGATCTAACCTTGCTTATCTTTTTCCAATGTTTTAACAACGGCTGGCTGCAAGAGTCAACAGAGGTGTACAACCCATGTTCCCTAATCTTTATATGATCCACTTTTGTCTTCTTCTCAGTAATTTGCCCAAATGCTTAGTGTATCATTTAGTTGTTTGCAAAGTTCCATCAATGCCGGACTTGTAAAGCCCCACTAATTTTTTCCTGAACTCTGACCTATTAAAGCAGCGACGCTAAAAAAAGCAATACCAGAAAACTTGTCTCACTTTTACTCATGGAAAGCTTTTCCGAAGCTGATTTTTCTAACTTTATTTTTTTTTACTTACCTTGAGCGTAAGGAGTCTGCACTTTCTCAAAGATCTGGCTAGATGGCAGCATATCTTATATTATGTTTGTTCGTGTATATCAAAGGAGTATAATTAAGATTAAACAAGACTAAACTTGAAGGCAAAGAAACATCTCCTGAGAGCCTTTATTTCTTTCAGAAATAAGTTGCAAATGAATTATAAAGCCAATTTTTATTTGGATGTTAAAGAACACTTTGTGCATTTCATCCAGTTGTTTTTAACTAATCTGTAGAGCTTCCAAAGGAGAGGGGATGGAGAAATGCCATTGCATTTACTGTATCACGTTTTTAAAAAGCAGAACCTCTGAATTCTGGTTTTAGCCTCTGGAATGGTTGGTAATGAGAACTTCCACAATAATCTTTGACCACAATAATCTTTGGAGGAAACGACATCATTTTCTGTTGCAAGATATTTGAATTCTGTTTTTTGTCGGTTTGTTTTCTTCCACAGGCAGTTGAAATCTTTAGACACTTCAAGATTTCTTCCTTTTCCTTTCCTTTACAAGGTTTCTTTCTTAAAGATTTATGGGGACGGTGGGACTGTGCTAGGTTTGGGTTCAGGGGTGGTATTCACTTACCTTCGCAAATGTGAGTGCCCACCTCCGCGCATGTGCAGGGCCTTCCGCGCATGCGCAGAACATCAAATATGTGGATAAATAGGATGTGATTACATCAGGGTAGGTGGGTGGGCGGAGCCATTCACATCTGATACCGGTTTGCTTGAACTCAGTGGAACCACTGCACCACTCCAAAGTGTTTTGGAGCTGTTGTGTCTTGCCCGCCCTCAGAGCAGCCGGGGCCTTCTTCCCTGCTCCCGAACACTGAGGAATGTATGCCCCCCGGCCTCAGTCCTGGCTCCATGCCCAGACAAACTGCAGAAGAAGGAGCACCTCCCTGCCCCAGCCCTGACTCCATGCCCAGGCAAACGGAGCAGCTAGACCCCTCCCCCTCCTCCACAGCATGTGAGCCTGAGGAGGGTTTATTACCAACAGCTGATTGGAGTAATCCTCGCATCAGAAGATTGGATAGGTGGAGGCAACAGAAGGAAGGGAGGGGCAGGCCTTAATGAGTGCTGAGTCATGGAGCCACACCCCATGGCCTATATAAAGGATCTACTTTCTGGCAGTCTCTGAGTCAGGCAAAAGTCGAACTTATCTTGCTGAAGTCACTTACTGGTCTCCTGCCTGCTCTGAGGACTTTGCTAGGACTTTGGGCAGAGCTGCAGAGGCAAGCCTGATTCGGATTTCCCTGACACGGCCGTCAGCGGAGGAGTGGGACATGACAGGAGCACAGAGGAGTCTAGTTATAATACCTGCCTGCTGGAATATGGGGTATGGGAAAAAGATTTTGGAAGGCAAGCATTTCTGTTTGCAAGTCTACCAAAGTCCTTTTATTTTATTTTTTGGAGACTGAATCTGAAACAGTCCAGAATTGCGCTACCAATTGTCAATAGTAGGATTTGAAGGGCAAGAATCAAACTGGGAGCAAATTCAAGCATATCTATAGATTATGTAGATTAATTCTTCTCCTTCTTCAGTGGGAGTCACTGTGAAGACAGCTGTAGTCCAACTAAACTGGTGGTATCTGTCTAGTTTTGAATGATGAATGATGAAGCTAGTAAAGCTTAAAAGCGGGGGTGGGGGGTGGAGGGGGAGGGTTTTGTTCTTCATTTTATTTATTACATTTATATATTGCCCAGTTGCCCAAATATCCATCTAGCTCAGTTCCAAGCTGGGAGAAAGACACTGGAAACATGGAAGCTGATTGGAAAGATGGTTTAATGTTGAAGCAGAAACACATGCATGGTTCTGGGCAGCCCACCACATGGAGTTGAGAATGGTGTTTTTTTTTTTTAATACTTTATCTTGGGCTTTGAATTTGAGCTTCCTGTTCCTGTGCAAGAACATGTATTCTATTGGCTGTTGTAGGGGTTATGTAGGGGTCATAGCTGGCTCTGTAGTTTGTCTGAGCTAAGTCTGGTTGAAGTTTGGACTGCTGATGCAATGAAGAGGCATTGGGCAATTCCTACTGTGGCTGAGGGCTAATTCTACCTTTGCTGGATCTCAGGTTGAGGGTATTTGGTTATGAATAGAGCTATCTATCTCTTTATCTCTTAAGTGCTGACATCTGCTGAGGGCTATTAAGAAAGGTGGCGGCTTCTTTCCAAGAGCAAGTTTCTCCATTTCTTCCTTTAGGGAAGTATAATATTCTACCTTTTTAATATTTCTCAAAATATTTCATTCTTCTAGAAGAGGGGTGAGTGCTAACTTTCTACACCCATCTCACTATTGAAGTGGCTCTAGGAGCTTCATTCTCTTCTGACCAAATATTAGAGACGTCTATGGGGTCATCCAGGTCATGGTTGTTCCGAAGGTGTTTTTTCAAAAGGCAAATGGACTTTTTGCTTTTCTTTGAAGACGTTTCACTTCACATCTAAGAAGCTTCTTCAGCTCTGACTGGATGATGGGGAAGGGAAGGATTTATACTATATTGAAAAAGCACCTTTCAGACAAATATCAGAGATTTTGCCTCATTCCACAAGAAGATTCAGATTGGTTACCACCTTTAAAGCGCTCCATGGCTTAGGACCGGGATACTTATGGGACCGTCTACTGCCGTCTGGTACCTCCCACCGACCTGTGCGTTCTCACAGAGAGGGACTCCTTAGGGTGCCGTCAGCCAAGCAATGTCGGCTGGCGGCCCCCAGGGGAAGAGCCTTCTCTGTGGGAGCTCCTATCCTGTGGAACGAACTTCCCCCAGGACTTCGACAACTACCTGACCTTCGGACCTTTCACCGCGAACTTAAGACTTATCTATTCCGTCTCGCTGGACTGGCTTGAATTTTAATTTTTAGTCAATTTTATGGGTTTTAATTTTTATTAATTTTTATTGGGATTGATTGTATTTTAAAAATTGGGCCAAATTTAACAAGTTTTTTAATGTATGTTTTTAGTGTTATATGTGTCTTTACTGTTTTTTACCTTGGCTGTAAACCGCCCTGAGTCCTTCGGGAGAAGGGCGGTATACAAATTAAAATATTATTATTATTATTATTATTATTATTATTATTATTATTATTGTTGTTGTTGTTGTTGTTGTTGTTGTTGTTGTTGTTGTTATTATTATTATTATTATTATTATTATTATTATCTGGTTTTTTTGGACAATGGATAGAACAATGTTTTTGTTTGACTTCCTTGTTGGTTGTTTGACTGGGAGGAAAACATTGGAAGTCTTATCTGCTTGCCTGATCCTTGGAGGTTCATAAAATCTGGTTATTGTGAACTACAAACACCAATACAACTTAATATTCTTAAAGCCTCTGGTGGCTCAACAGGCTAATGCAGCCTGTTATTAACAGCAGCTGCTTGCAATTATTGCAGGTTCAAGTCCCACCAGGCCCAAGGTTGACTCAGCCTTCCATCCTTTATAAGGTAGGTAAAATGAGGACCCAGATTGTTGGGGGAAATAAGTTGACTTTGTATATAATATACAAATGGATGAAGACTATTGCTTAACATAGTGTAAGCCACCCTGAGTCTTCGGAGAAGGGCGGGATATAAATGCAAAAAAAAACCCAACCCAAAAAACAACAACAGTAAACTATCTAATCTCACCTATAGGAATGCTTCAGAATGTTGCTAATCTCTACTAAGCTACTTAGCATGCCATCAATTATTTTTCTCACCTTGAAACAATCATTACGAGGCCATGGTGGCGCAGTGGTTAGAATGCAGTACTGCAGGCTACTTCTGCTGACTGCCGGCTGCCTGCAATTTGGCAGTTCGAATCTCACCAGGCTCAAGGCTGACTCAGCCTTCCATCCTTCCAAGGTGGCTCTCTAAACTGCTTAGAGAGGACTGTAAAGCACTGTAAAGCAGTATATAAGTCTAAGTGCTATTGCTATTGCTATTAACCAGCTATAGAACAAAGAATTGGGCTGACACAGCTGCAAAACTTCAAAGCTGATCACCAGTGATAGAGGTTTTGGTATCTCTTTGCTATCACCAATGGTCTGGCCAGATCAGATTATGCTATTTATGCTTGAACTTGCTATCAGATAATCATCAAAGTTGGCTAGCATTCCCATCTTCTTGTCAAAGAGCCATGATTTGGGTAGAACACGTGTCGCTGCTGACTGAAGAGCTAACCAAAGAGTTCAGGATGAGACCCACTCTCACAATTCTTCTACATTATTGTTTTAACTGAGTTTGAACATAAATCACTGCAACCACCCATTTCCTAAAAGGTATGCTTTCTCCTTAGGTTTATTCTTATTAAGAGACCTAAATCAGCAGACGGGGAACATACTTTTGTTCAGCAGATTGTAATGGAAAAATCAAACATGAGCTAAAATCTCGTTCATTAATTTCAGCACCACTTAAAGATCCATATCATTGGCTGAGCTGTGACCAGTATTGTTAATTCATCCCCTGATTTAATTACAATTCGTTTTCCTGTTGTAGCCTGTAACTAAGGAAAATGTTGAGATGATGGCCATTCTTGAACTGTCTTAATCAACATGAGATTTTCAGTGATTACAAAACTAAAGGCAACATTAGACTGGGCTTTTGTTTCTCAATTAGTCTAATTGCTGATTCTTAACAACAAACCACAACAACAAAAATCTAAGTAAGATGAATTGTCGTTCAGGAATTCAAAGAACCTTGAAGCTGTCATCCTCTCAAAACTAATATAATGTACGCTGTTTTTCATTAGCAGCAAAGTCTTGATTTTCTCTCTCTAGCTCTATTATAATTTGTGGGGGGGGTTTCCCCCAAGCAAATGGATCTTAAAACTGGCAAACCAGAATATAACACGTGTAGTTCATCTTGCTCATCTACTATATTATGGCCATGCATGATCATTTGATGAAAAGCAATAGTTTATTCATATAAAATCACTAGAGAAAAAAAAAATACGGTCATATCTGGACACCTAATATTTAATTTTTTACCTAAACTACTATGTGCCAGAAGTGGGGAAAGAAATAACGCTGGAATTCCATGGAAAAGTTAAAGGTAAAGGTAAATGTTCCCCTTGCACATACGTGCTAGTTGTTCCCAACTCTAGGGGGCGGTGCTCATCTCCGTTTCAAAGCCGAAGAGCCAGTGCTGTCTGAAGACATCTCCATGGTCATGTGGCCAGCATGACTAAACCCTAAAGGCACATGGAACGCTGTTACCTTCCCACCAAACGTGGTCCCTATTTTTCTATTTGCATTTTTTTTACGTGCTTTCGAACTGCTAGGTTGGCAGAAGCTGGGACAAGTAACGGGAGCTCCCCCCGTTATGTGGCACTAGGGATTCGAACACCAAACTGCCGACCTTTTGATCGACAAGCTCAACGTCTTACCCACTAAGCCACCGCGTCCCTGGAAAAGTTAGATATTTTACTGTAAATGCAATGCAATTAAAAGAGGAAATGGGTGAATATTACAAGTGTTGAAGTTTGTTATAAAATTGCTTTGGTTCAGAAATCATTAATACGTTGTAGCCCATACATCGGCGGACTCACAATCTAAAATGGTGCAATCCTGACCACAGGCCTTTGCAGGATTTGAAGCTGGCTCCGCTCTTTTTGTGCAAGGAATACCAGGACCTGTGAAAAAGGGGTGGAACTTGTGGCATAATGTTACAATGCTGCTTTTGACCTATGCCCTGCTTGACCAGAACTGTCGTGTCCCCCTCCCCCTCCGACAGCCGGGTCTGGGAAGTCTGTATCAAGCATGGCCACGAAGCCTCTGCAGCTTTGCCAAATTCCTTTCAGAGTTCTCAGGGCAGGCAGGAATCCAAGGTGTGACTTCAGCAAACCAGATGAGACTTTGCTTGACTCAAGGAATGCCAAAAAGCAGGTCCTATATATAGGGTGTGGCTCCATGACTCAGCACTTATCCAGGCCTGCCCCTCCCTTCCTTTCACTGACGTCGCCTCTCCATTCTCCGGAAGCGGGGATCTGTCCACTGTGACTTTCCGTCCTCCTGATCTGCTGCCGGCAATTCTAGTAGGTGGCTGGCTTCGTGCTCACACGCTGTAGGAGGGAAGTTTGCTTGCTCATTCCTGACATTCTGTCTGGGCATGGTGCCAGGGCTGGGGGCTGGAGGCATGCCAGGCCGTTCCTCTTCATTATCAAACTCTGACTCAGATAGCAGGAGATGGGAGGGGCCCGGCTGAGGAGGGGAGGGAGGACAAGGCACAACAAGAACTGCAATTTACTCCTAATGGAATATCTAAAATAACCTATAAAAAGTTAGCACCTACCCCTCTCCTAGAAGAATGAAATATTTTGAGAAATATTAAAAAGGCAGAATATTATATAGTTCCCTAAAGGGAGAAATGGAGAAACATGCTCCAGAAAAGCAGCCCTTGCCTTTCTTTCTTCTTTTTTTTTTTTAAAAAATAATTTTTATTAAACATTTTTTTTTTAAAAAAAGAATCTTTAAACAATAGTTTCTTTCCAATAATTACACAACGGTTAAACTTTTCTCACTTGTCCATTTTTTCTCCCTTATTTCAATTGTATCCTTTATACCAGTGATGGGTTTCAATTTTTTTTACTACTGGTTCTGTGGGCATGGCTTGGTGGGCATGGTGTGGCTTGGAGGGCATGGCAGGGAAAAATCTCCATTCCCTACCAATCAGCTGGGACTTGGGAAGCAGAGAATAGATGGGGGCAGGGCCATTCAGAATTTTTTTGTTAGTTGCGAAGTCGTGTCTGACCCATCGCGACCCCATGGACAACGTTCCTCCAGGTCTTCCTGTCCTTTACCATCCTCTGGAGTCCATTTAAACTCATGCCTATTACTTCAGTGACTCCATCGAGCCACCTCATTCTCTGTTGTCCCCTTCTTCTTTTGCCCTCAATCTTTCCCAGCATTAGGCTCTTCTCCAGTGAGTCCTTCTTTCTCATTAAGTGGCCAAAGTATTTCAGTTTCATCTTCAGGATCTGGCCTTCTAAAGAGCAGTCAGGGTTGATCTCCTCTAGAACTGACTTGTTTGTTCGCTTTGCAGTCCAAGGGACTCGCGGGAGTCTTCTCCAGCACCAGAGTTCAAAGGCCTCAATTCTTTGGCGCTCAGCCTTTCTTATGGTCCAACCTTCACATCCATACATTGCAACTAAGAAAACCATAGCTTTGACTATACTCACTTTTGTTGGCAGGGTGATGTCTCTGCTTTTTAGTACGCTGTTCAGATTTGCCATAGCTTTCCTCCCCAGGAGCAAGCGTCTTTTTAATTTCTTGGCTGCAGTCCCCATCTGCGGTGATCTTGGAGCCCAGGAAAATAAAATCTGTCACTACCTCCATTTCTTCACCATCTATCTGCCAGGAATTGAGAGGGCCAGATGCCATGATTTTAGTTTTCTTAATGTTGAGTTTCAATTTTCAGAATTTTTACTACTCAGCTACTCAAAATTTCAACTACCGCTTCTCCAGAACTGGTCGGAACCTGCTGAAACCCACCTCTGCTTTATACATACAAGTCTAATATTAATTTATTTACATATATACATATAAATAACAGTGAAGCCAATTTCATTTCTACAAACTACATTTTTTCTGCTTCCTCTTATTTGTTGTTACATTTCTACTCCGATATCTTCCTTATTTGATCCCTCCTTGCCTTGTATCTCTCTCCTTTAGCCATTCGTACCATTTCTCCCACACTATATAATATTCTCTTTCCTCTTTTTCCTTTGTAAGTTTATCCATTTCTGCACATTGCAAAACATTCTTAATAGCCTTCAGCACTTAAGAAATAAAGAGATAGATTTATAAGCAAATACCCTCACCCAAGATCCAACAAAGGTAGGATTAGCCCTCAGCCACAATAGGAATTGCCCAACGCCCTTTCATTGCATCAGCAATCCAAACTTGAACCAAACATAACTCAGACAACCTACAGAGCCAGCTATGACCCCTACATAGCCCCAAGGGAGCCTTACAACAGCCAATCGAATACATGATCTTGCACAGGAACAGGAAGCCCAAGTGCAAAGCCCAAGAGAAGGTATAAAAACCCCTCACTCTCAACTCTGTGTGGTCAGCTGCCCAGAATCATCCATGTGGTTCTGCTTCATCATTAAACCCTCTTTCCAATCAGCCTCCATTTTTCCAGTGTCTTTTTCCCAGCTTGGAACTGAACCAGATGGATATTTCTTCCAACAAGCCTGAATGCTCTGACTTGAAAAGCTTCATGCCCTCGTCACTTCCTGCCTGGACTATTGCAATGCTCTCTACATGGGGCTCCCCTTGAAGAGCACCCGGAGGCTACAGTTAGTCCAGAATGCGGCTGCGCGGGTGATAGAGGGAGCACCGCGTTGCTCCCATATAACACCCATCCTACACGGTCTTCACTGGCTACCGGTAGCCTTCCGGGTGCAATTCAATGTTTTGGTTACCATCTTTAAAGCGCTCCATGGCTTAGGACCGGGATACCTTCGAGACCGCCTTCTGCCACCGATTGCCTCCCAACGACCCGTGCGCTCCCACAGAGTGGGCCTCCTCAGGGTGCCGTCGACCAAACAACGTAGATTGGCGACCCCCAGGGGGAGGGCCTTCTCTGTGGGGGCACCATCCCTGTGGAACAAGCTTCCTCCGGGATTACGACAACTCCCCGACCTCCGGACCTTCAGACGTGAACTGAAGACTTTATTATTTCAGCGCGCTGGACTAGTCTAAGAATAAAATGTTTTAACTAAATTTTAAGGGTTTTTTAATGGGTTTTTATCATTTTAGTGATTTGGCTATGATAATATTTAGTTTTAATTGGGTTTTTAATGCTTATTTATTATATTGTTTTTTAATATGCCTGTGAACCGCCCTGAGTCCTACGGGAGATGGTGCGGTATAAAAGTATGATTAATAAATAAATAATAAATAAATAAATTCACCATCAGCCAGATTAGAATTTTTTTTTTCCTTTTACAAAGCAGCTACTCAATCTCCTAGACCGGATTGTAACCCAGAAAGAAGACCTGGTCAGAGAGGTAAAAGGAAGGAGAACTTAGGAAGATGTGCTTACTTCCTCTTGCAGTTCAAGATATTACAGAAAGAGAAATTGGAGCTTAGTTGTACAGGGTTTCAGGTTTCAGAAGAGGCGGTTTTAAGAAGCTGTGAGAAATAAAAGGTGGGATTCCAAGGAAAAGAAATTGCCAAGTCAAACACAAAAGATACTGAATTTATGTTGTATCTGACCAGTGGTTCACAACACATCAACGGCTCCATTCATCCAGTGGTGGAATTCAAATAATTTAACAACCAGTTCTCTGCCCTAATGACCAGCTGGGTAGGTGTGTCTCGGTGGTCATGTGACTGTCTGGGTGTGGCCAACTCAATGTCACTCACATTGATGGCTGCTTCACATTAGCTGTTACAATGTAATAAGGGTTAACCAGAGAGGCAGTTTCTGTTAGCAGGGCAATAAAGATTAGGCTAGAAACAACACCAGAATGTTTCCGTCCTGCCTTCCTTACAGGATTAGCTCTGTAAAGTGGAAAAAACAAAACAAAATCAGATTTCTTCCAACAACTGGTTCTCTGAACTTCTTAGAAAGTTAACAACTGGTTCTCTTGAATAGGTGTGAACTGGCTGAATCCGACCACCGCATTCATCCCCTTTCACTATGTGAGTCTTTTAAAATAAATCTGGGTCACTCACCTCCACCCAAGGTTTAGTTTAAAGACTGGACAGCCATCTGCAAGAAATGGTATAGGTTCTCCTGCTTGAGCAGGGGGTTGGACTAGATGACCTACAGGGTCCCTTCCAACTCTTTTATTCTATTCTCAGTCTTTTGAGTTTTTGGACTCATGCTGGAGCCCATCTTCAGGGAACTTCTCTCTACTGGAATATGTGCTTTGGACTATTCTACTGTATGTGTCGTATTTATGTAGTGTCTTGTTGAGTGTGGCTTTTTCACTATGGGTTGGGAAGTTGATGGCCAATTGTTAAGTCATTGGCTTTTGTTTCCTTGTGCTGCCAAGTCCTTGGCTCCTAAGCATCTGATAAGCTGGAGGTAAATCTGCATTCCTGTTGACAAGAGGCTCATTTTCCAACAGGAAATTCAACTGGAGTGCCAATTTACCTCCAATTTATCCAATTTATCAGATACTTAGGAGCCGAAGACTTGGCAGCACAAGGAAACAGCAGCCAACGGCTTAATAATAAAAGGCCATCAACACCCCAATTAACAATTAAAAAGCCACACACAACCAAGCCTCACATAAATACTACCCATAGAATAGCTCAAACCACACATTCTGGTGAGAGAGAAATTCCCAGATGATGGGCTCCAACATGAGTCTAAAAACTTAGAAGACTAAACCACTGGTCTGAGTGACTGATCCAGATTAGATCCTGCAACATTATCCTGGAACGTCCCAAAGGCGATTTTTCAGGAGGCAACTGGACTTTCTTGGGGTTTTTTGTTTGTTTGTTTGAAGACGTTTCACTTCTCATTCAAGAAGCTTCTTCAGCTCTGGCAGGATAGTGGGGAATGGGAGGATTTATATTCCTTGCAGACAGCGAAACATCTTCAAAAGAAAAAAAACCAAAACTGTCGTGTCCCCCTCCCCCTCTGACGACCAGGTCTAGGAAGTCCGTATCAAGCGTGGCAACGAAGCCTCTGCAGCTTTGCCAAATTCCTTCTAGGTTTCTCAGGGCAGGCAGGAGTCCAAGTTGTGACTTCAGCAAACTAAATGAGACTTTGCTTGACTCAAGGTTGGAATGCCAAAAGCAGGTCCTTTATATAGGCTGTGGGATGTGGCTCCATGACTCAGCATTTATCCAGGCCTGCCCCTCCCTTCCTTTTGCTGGCGTCGCCTCTCAGATCTCCGGAAGCGAGAATCCTCCCACTCTGAATTCTCTTCAGCTGTCTCTACTATCGGCATCTGGGAAAGGGAGTGGTCAGAGGGAGCAGGTCCGGATAAGTGCACCACTTGGCTGACTTCCTGCTCTGATGGCTGCGTCGATGGAACACACACTGTAGGAGTGAGCTGTATTGGCCTTATTTGTTCGCTCCTGACATCCTCTCCGGGCATGGGGCCAGGGCCAGAGGCTGGAGGCATGACAGGCCATTCATCTTCATTATCAGACTCAGAGTCTGATAACAGGCCCGAGAGGAGATGGGAGGGGCCCAGCTGAGGAGGACGAGGCACAACAAAAACAAAACAAGAAAGTCCAGTTACTGTTGTGTCTTGCCCGCCCTCAGAGCAGCCGGGGCCTTCTTATCTGCTCCCGAACACAGAGGAATGTATGCCTCCCGGCCCCAGTCCTGGCTCCATGCCCAGACAAACTGCAGAAGAAGGAGCACCTCCCGGCCCCAGCCCTGACTCCATGCCCAGGCAAACGGAGCAGCTAGACCTCTCCCCCTCCTCCACAGCATGTGAGCCTGAGGAGGGTTTATTACCAACAGCTGATTGGAGTGACCCTCGCATCAGAAGATTGGATAGGCGGAGGCAACAGAAGGAAGGGAGGGGCAGGCCTTAATGAGTGCTGAGTCATGGAGCCACACCCCATGGCCTATATAAAGGATCTGCTTTCTGGCAGTCTCTGAGTCAGGCAAAGTCGAACTTATCTTGCTGAAGTCACTTACTGGTCTCCTGCCTGCTCTGAGGACTTTGCTAGGACTTTGGGCAGAGCTGCAGAGGCAAGCCTGATTCGGATTTCCCTGACCCGGCCGTCAGCGGAGGAGTGGGACACGACAGTTACTTCCTGAAAAAGCACCTTTGGAACAAGCTTGACTGGATGACTGAGAATCTCTACGGACTATTATCCTGGGATATGTATATCCAGAGGTGGGTTTCACATAATTTAACAACCAGTTCACCCAGAATCAACAATGTAAGTGCATGTGCACACTGCATCAAAAACACGGTGATTGTATAGGACAGGATAGCTTTGCTCACACATGTGCCTTGTATTGTGGTCCGTCAGCAGCCTACAGTGCTGGCAATGGAGTCGGACAGTGATGAGGCTGAGGTGAGGCCAGAGCCATCGGGAAGTGAGGTCAGACTCCAGAGCCTCCAGAGACCGATGAGGAAGAGAAACAGGAGGAGCCTGTTCCTAATACACGCATGAGAAGAGCTGCCAGAAGGCAAGAGCAGCTCAAGCAGAGAGGACAACTCAGGAGTAGGGCCAAGAGATGATTGGCCCCTCCCATAAGGCTTAAAACAAGACCAGCACTGGTGTTTCAGCTTGCGGAACACAATGTTGTAGCTGCATCCTCTGCTTGTGTTTTTGTGACTTCTGGACATTTATCAGGAAGGGCCTTTGGCAGTTTGCCTAATTGGACTCAGGTTTGTGATAACTGAAGAATTCGTTGTTTGGGAGGCCTTTGTTTTACTTTGAGTTGAACGACGCTGGGAATGAAGTAATTCCCAGCTGTTCGAATAAAGTTTATTTTATCACGGACTGAGTTTTTGCTACCTACTTGAGTCTGGGTCACAACACCTTGGGCATATGCACACTGCATGAAAAACACAGCGATTGTATAAGATAGGATAATGCCAGGGCAGGTGGGCTGGCCCAGCCGCTGGCCATAACTACCGGTTCACACAAACTGGTCCGAACCGGCTGAATCCCATCCTGTGGCACATATATACCCAGGATATATCCCTGTGTATATCTGCCTTTTAAATTAAAATTCTGCTTTGATTTACCTTTCACAGAGGCAGAGAGGGAGCATCTTCGGTGACAAGACACAAATGCTATCCAATAATCCTGCTTCAACATCTGCTTTTCAAATAGGTTGTTATAGATAGTAACCACTTCTCCTGGCAGATCCCTGAGTAGGTTAGCCAGTCTGTATTGTGGGGTTTATTTAAAAAAAAACTCCATCCTTGGCAATTTGTCCCTGCTACATCTGGAAGCAGGAGTTTATTTTTATTTGGATTCTTTGTGCTGCTGCCAATCCGAGTGAATGAAACATCATTATCTGAGACTCCCCTTGTTTAATCAGCAGAGCCGGGACAGGATGGCAGGTCTTGAAAGGGCAAATTGCTATTTTGGAAGACATGGGAGGGAGAGGCGAGGTTGTGTATCATGTCATCTGCCTTCGAGTAAATCCAGGGCATGTCATCCAAGACTTGTAAACGAAGGCTTTATAAATTTGAAATTGTACATGTTCCTTAGCTTATCATACCAAACAAGTGTGTCAGTTTGATTGGCTGGACTGGAATGTAAATGCAGATTTATGGCACCAGCAGGAAGCCAAGTTACAATGGGTGATGTATTTGAGCAGCTTGACAAGATCAACATTTGCATCTGGGGGAAGGAGTTTCTTTTAATGAAAAAACGGCAGCTTCTCAATTCTCCCTAGAAACCAAGTTTCTTATTTCTGTCTGTAAGAAGTTCAGATCTGGCCACACGATGTTGGCACCTGCATTTCATAACAAGCATTTAGTGTCTGTGAAGATTCTTTGCCATCCAGGTCATGGTTGCTCCCAAAGGTATTTTTTCAAAAGGCAGCTGGACTTCCTTTGTTTTTTTCTTGAAGACTTCTCATCCAAGAAGCTTCTTCAGCTCTGACTAAATGGTGGAGAAGGGAAGGATTTATATTCTTTGCAGTCATCTGGTTATTAGCATGCTCTCTGAGCGTTGTTGAGGCCACTTGGAGGTTTATCTTCACCCTTAGGGTCACTTGAATAGTGCTATTCTGTCCCAACTACAGGTTAGTCTGTGTGCAGCTCGACATGTAGCTAAACCCACCTATCCTTCAATAAAACAGACCGTGTGCATAGAGCTGAATGCTTTATTGAAAGAACAGGATATGGTGAAACTGAGGAAAATAGGGATGTGTCATGTCCCACTCCTCCGCTGATGGCCGGGTCAGGGAAATCCGAATCAGGTGTGCCTCTGCAGCTCTGCCAAAGTCCTAGCAAAGTCTTCAGGGCAGGCAGGAGACCAGAAAGTGACTTCAGCAAGATATGTTTAGACTTTGCCTGACTCAGAGAATGCCAGAAAGCAGATCTTTTATATAGGCCATGGGGTGTGGCTCCATGACTCAGCACTTATCCAGGCCTGCCCCTCCCTTCCTTCTGTTGCCTCCGCCTATCAAGTGTTCTGATGCGAGGGTCACTCCAGTCGGCAGCTGTTGGTAATAGACCTTCCTCAGGCTCACATGCTGTGGAGGAAGGGGAGGGGTCTAGTTGCTCCGTTTGCCTGGGCATGGAGCCAGAGCTGGGGGCTGGAGGTATTTCTTCCTCTTCAGCCTGTCTGGGCATGAAGCCAAGGCTGGGGCCGGGAAGCATACTAGGACATTCTTCAGCATTTGGAAGCAGATAAGAAGACCCCGGCTGCGGTGAGAGCGGGCAAGACACAACAGGATGTATACAATGAAAACCAAATGCAAATAGATAGTATTAAGTTACTGCTGAACACAACAGTTAATAAATAAAGCAATTTAAGTCTCACCAGCGACGCTATGTGTGTGGGATGTGGGTTTGTCCTTGGATGACCATGTGCAATGGATTAAGGTAGATTCTTCTTTGTGCTTCTGCCTTCTCCAAATGATTAAGGAAATGTAGTCTGGCTTCCTAGGGTCCATTTGGTTTGAGAGTGCAGGCTGATGGGTAAAATGGGTTGGGTCAGTTTCAAACAATATACTTGGTATTTTGTCTCTCCGGCCACTAGATGGGGCTAGAGAGCAACAACAGTATATTTATTTTATTTATTTTTTATTTATTTATTTTATTTGTCACAACAATATATATAAGTATCATACAAAAAAGATTATATAGTGTATAAACATATATATGAGTAAATATTAGGAGGAATAAGCATTATATATATAAGAAGAAGAAAAAGAAAAACAATAGGTCAGGAACGGTAGACACGTTTGTGCTCTTATGCACGCCCCTTATGGTCCTCTTAGGAATGGGGTGAGGTCAATAGTAGAAAGTTTTTGGTTAAAGCTTTTGGGATTATGGGAAGAAACCACAGAGTCAGGTAAAGTGTTCCAAGCACTGATGATTCTGTTACAGAAGTCATATTTTCTGCAATCTAGATTAAAGCGGTTAACATTAAGTTTGAATCTATTGGTTGCTCTTGTATTATTGCAATTAAAGCTGAAGTAGTCTTTAACAGGAAAGACATTACAATAGATGATTCTATGAGTTAAACTTAGGTCTTGTCAAAGCGTGAGTTCAAGTTTTCTAAGCCTAGGATTTCAAGTCTGGTGGGATAAGGTATTTTGTTGTTTTCAGAGGAATGAAGAACTCTTCTTGTAAAATATTTCTGGACACGTTCAATTGTATTGAAATTGTATTGTATTGTATATAAAAGTTATATGCTGGGGCATAACAAGTGCAAATTCAAGAAAGAAAGCAATGACATCCTGAAGATCACCATCTTGCCGGCTGATAAGGGAAGATGCACAGTTATTCTAAAACCAGATGACTACAATGGCAAGGTGAACAGTTTTCTGAAGGACACCACTATGTATGAGACTCTGAAGAGAGAGTCTACCAACAGTTATAAGAAAAAGGTCATTGTCAGGGTAATGCAGATTTAAACCCGATCTTCCATTGTAAGATGTGGCCCTTTTAAGACTGAGGATGAGTCAGCAGGGTTATTGCTGCTGTCTATATAAGGGAGGCCATTAGAGGGCGTCTCTCTCTCTTTCCTCATGTTCTAACTGCATAGCAGTTCTCTGTGTAGGGTTGAAGAAGATTGCCTGACTGCCTGTACTCTGCACTTGGAGGTTTAAGAAAGTCCAGTTGCCTCCTGAAAAAGCACCTTTGGGACAACCATGACCTGGATGACTGAGAATCTCTACAGGCTTTTAGCTATACAATTTGGGATGAACACCCTTGGAATGGTGTGGGAGTAGGAATGGATTTCCAGAGGAAAACATTGCAGACTACAGGAACTAAGAGCACCACTCAGGTGACCGTGAGGATACAGATAAACCTCCAAGGGCTTCAATGAAAGGCATCCTTTAAAAGGATGCAAATGACCAGCTGTCTGCAAGGAGTATAAATCCTTCCATTCCCCACTATCCTGTCTGAGCTGAAGAAGCTTCTTAGATGAGAAGTGAAACATCTTCAAAACAAAAACAAGAAAGTCCAGTTGCCTCTTGAAAAAGCACCTTTGGGATAACCATGACCTGGATGACTGAGAATCCCTACAGACCTATGCAGTAATATATTTGTTGTGGTCAATGACCAGCATTTGGTATATCGCTAATATTTAGCCTCTATGATGTCTACATGAGACAAATGAATTAGATGTTAAAGACGGCGTTCATATCATCTAATAGCTTCCTATTTCTGAACTCAATTATTATGTGTGTTTCCCAAAATGTATTAAAATATGTAGTGATCCGAAACCCAAATAAAGCTAAAGCTGGACAAGATCAGATCAGGTGAGTTCAAGAACCTTTAAATTCTTTTACCACACCAGCACAAGAATCAAATGTCCATCCCATTTAAAAGCATGGCAGATCTCTAGTGCAACCTTTGTATCACACCCCAACTCCTGGGCCAATAAGGTTGTGTTTGTCGAAGTTTGCCGGTTAGCTCCAGGATCAAAAGTTAGCCAATTGCTTTAAGCTGTTTAAAGAACTTGATGGATAATTACAATGCCCTGAGCTTAGAAGATTAAAAATGAATCTTAGCCAAGTACCGGCACATTGATATAGACAACTCTGGGTGAAAGATCAAGAAGTGGATTTGGGGAGCAAACTTTGTTCAATTAATAAGTCAAGGGCCCAGAGAGGAAAGGGATGGTTTTGAAGGTCAGTCTTTACATGTCAGACTTAATCAAACCATCCATGGATCCAGTCAAACTTCTTTGTCCTTATTTTGGAGACGGTAACCAATAAGAACAAGCTGGGTCAAAAGTGGATGTTTTGTTCAAAAAGCACTTGGAATCTTAAGAGCTTTTGCATCACTAATTTAGCCAGAGCATGGAGATGCATTTAAAAAGTTTTCTCTGCAGCTATTTAATTCCCATTCACCTTTTTGAGTTTTATCTATTATACAATTAGAATAATATACTGTCAGTTTAAATTTTGAGTAACGTCCTTAACGCATTTTTTCCCCTTTTTGTTGGATTTCAGCCATTGTTGTATCACACCAGTGATGGGTGTCAATTTTTTTTACTACCGGTTCTGTGGGTGTGGCTTGGTGGGTGTGGCAGGGGAAGGTTACTGCAAAAATCCCCATTTCCCCCCCGATCAGCTGGGAATTGGGAGGCAGAGAATAGATGGGGGTGGGGCCAGTCAGAATTTTTACTACCGGTTCTCCAAACTAATCAAAATTTCTGCTACCGGTTCTCCAGAACTGGTCAGAATCTGCTGGAACTCACCTCTGTATCACACCTTTTTCATACTTCAATATATTTCAGCTCCTGAAGCCAACTTCTTCCCTTTCTGTCATTTGCACCTCTATAACTGTCTGGTTCGGTTCTGCAACCCAACAAGAAAAACACAGACTTCAGAGGATAATTAGAACTGCAGAAAAAATAATTGCTACCAACCTGCCTTCCATTGAGGACCGTATACTGCACGAATCAAGAAGGGGGCTGTGAAAATATTTGCAGATCCCTCGCATCCTGGACATAAACTGTTTCAACTCCTACCCTCAAAACGACGCTATAGAGCACTGCACAATAGAACAACTAGACACAAGAACAGTTTTTTCCCGAAGGCCATCACTCTGCTAAACAAATAATTCCCTCAACACTGTCAGACTATTTACTGAATCTGCACTACTATTAATCGTTTCATAGTTCCCATCACCAATCTCTTTCCACTTATGACTGTATGACTATAACTTGTTGCTGGCAATCCTTATGATTTATATTGATATATTGACCATCAATTGTGTTGTAAATGTTGTACCTTGATGAACGTATCTTTTCTTTTATGTACACTGAGAGCATATGCACCAAGACAAATTCCTTGTGTGTCCAATCACACTTGGCCAATAAAAATTCTATTCTATTCTATTCTATTCTATTTCTGTCATGATATCATTTCCATGATTTTGAGATTCATTTGGGGCATTAGGAGCGATTTATAAAGATTTCAAAGGGACGTGGTGGCTCAGGGGCTAGGACGTTGAGCTTGTCGATTGAAAAGTCGGCAGCTCAGCGGTTCGAATCCCTAGTGCTGCTGTGTAACAAGGTGAGCTCCCATTACTTGTCCCAGCTTCTGCCAAGCTAGCAGTTTCAAAAGCACATAAAAATGCAAATAGAAAAACTAGGGACCACCTTGTTGGGAAGGTAACAGTGTTCCGTGTGCCTTTGGCGTTGAGTCATGCCAGCCACATGACCACGGAGACGTCTTCGGACAGCGCTGGCTCTTCGGCTTTGAAACGGAGATGAGCACTGCCCCCTAGAGTTGGCCACGACTAGCACATATGTGTGAGGGGAACCTTTACGTTTACCTATAAGGATTACATGATTTATAAATTATGTAAAATAATTAATAACAATAGCACTTAGATTTCTATACTGCTTCATAGTGCTCTTAACCAGTTTACAGTGTCAGCATATTGCCCCCAATAAACTTGGCCCTCATTTTACTGACCTTGGAAGGATATAAGGCTGAGTCAACCTTGAGACTTGAACTGCTGGCAGCTGTCAGTCAGCAGAAGTAGCCTGCAATACTGTGTTCTAACTACAGCACCACCACAGCTCTTAAGCATTTTTTGAGAAGATGGGCAATACAACTAGAAAATGGATATGTAGAAAACACTGCAGTTGCTGGGTTGACCAAAAACTAGAAAAAATGGAATGCTATACTAATCTTATTCATCATTTTGTCCATTCACTGCAAAAAATAGATGGCAAGGTGCTAGGCATCACCTGGACATTCCACATAAGGAGTAATCAGATTTAACCTTGAGTAACAGAATAGCAGAAGGGACGCGGTGGCTTAGTGGCTAAGATGCTGAGCTTGTTGATCGAAAGGTCGGCAGTTCAGCGGTTTGAATCTCTAGTGCTGCCGTGTAACAGGGTGAGCTCCTGTTACTTGTCCCAGCTTCTGCCAACCTAGCAGTTCGAAAGCACGTAAAAAATGCAAGTAGAAAAAATAGGGACCACCCTTGGTGGGAAGGTAACAGCATTCCATGCACCTTTGGCATTTAGTCATGCTGGCCACATGACCATGGAGACGTCTTTAGACAGTGCTGGCCCCCTAGAGTTGGGAACAACTAGCACATATGTGTGAGGGGAACCTTTATCTTTTTAACATAATAGCAGCTTTGGAAGGGACCTTGGAGATCTTCTAACCTATGTCCTATTTAGGTATCACATCCTATACCATTTTAGACAAATAGCTGTCTAATCTGTTCTTGAAAACCTCCAGTGATGGAGCATCCACAACTTCTGGAGGCAAGCTATTGCATTGTTCTCATTGTCAGGTAATTTCTTCTTAGTTTTAGGTTGCTTCTCTCTTTGATTAGTTTCTAAGCATTGCTTCTTGTTCTGCCTTCAGGTACTATGGAGAATAGGTTGACACTCTCTTTTTTGTGGCTATTGGACACTGCAATCATGTCACCCCTAGTCCTTCTTTTCACTAAACTAGACAGACCCAATTCCTGCAACCGAACAACACAACAGTGTCTCACTTTAACACAAGCCATGGATGAGATAAAATTCAACATGTATACTCCTCTGCCCATATTGTGGGCTTGTGCAATTGTAGCCTGAAAGTTCAATAGTTTACAATGCACATATATTACCTAATGCATGCTTTTGCATTAACAAAGATCAGTACGTAGGGAAGCAGCTACATTACATTGCAACTCACAAAATAAAAAATAAAATAAAAAATAAAATAAAATAAAATGAGAGCAATGCCCAAATCATTTTAGAAAAATTGGAACCAAATCCAAATTCTCCAAATCTTTTCTTTGACTAATGTGGTTTAGTCGAACGTGCTACAAGGATATGTATTATTTCAAGTCAACTTTCCTCCCGCAAATAACTGCCTATTAATTCCTCCGGCCCTCATTCACAAAACCTATTGTAGGAGATGACTAGGCTAAGCCCAAGGATGGAGTCAGCTTGGAGTCACTATGCCCTCACAAGAGATGTACTGTACGTATAAATAGCATTCCATGCTACCTGCACTTATATCTCTTGTGGGAGCCAAGTGACTCCAGAATAATGACTTGTTTGGCGTACACTTTTGAACTCCATCCCAGCTGCTGGTTTCTTGCACCTGACATCTATGCGAAAATCTTATCAAAATTGTCAAAAAATTATCTGACTCCCCATGGGATTTCTCTTACACACAAAAACAGAGATATTCTGATCCGAGCTAAGCAACCTGATGTTTCTAAAATGTTCATAGCTTTTAAGGAAACTAAACAACCCTCTCTCGTGTAAACAAGTGCTGAAGAACAGCACCGAAGTCGACGCGTCTGTTTTGGCTGCTCCAATCAAACTCTTTTCAATCTATTAAACTTTATAGAAATGTACAGTTGCTAAGTTGCTAGTTTTCCTCTCCGCTAGACAGCAGCTGCTCAATTCACTCTTCAAAAACTCTCCTTTCCAGGTGACATTGAGAGTGTAACAGGAGACTTCATTATTGATGAAATCAGTTGGTGGACTGTTCTTGGAGAGAAGCCAAGGTAAGAAGTAGACAAAGACAGCAGCTGTGAAAAAGAAGTATTGGGAGCTCCGTATAAGACTACTTAAGATTCTTTGCATGACTCTTTATCTTGACTGACCTTCCTCATCTCACCATCTTCTCCAAAATACAACCCATCAGCCATAGCCGGGGTGAGTGTGTGCAGGCAATGGACCGCCTTGCAATACCATGATGGGCATATCTGTAATACACAAATCAAACTCTTGGGTCATTTAACTTAGCTGGAGACTGACTGAACCATCATTGTGAGAAATCCATGGAGCATTGATTTTTAAAGCTTTTCACCTCCGAAGAGGTGCTATGAAAAATGATAAACCGGAGCTCTAATGATGGAGTGGGAGAAGAGAGCTGGGTCCTTGATAAATTCCACAAAGCTTTAAACTCCAAATTATGCCCTAATAGGCGGTTAACAATAGCCTACGATAAGTTTCACCAACTAGAGTTTGCAATGCCATTACAGGAGAAACTTAAACTCATAAAATATAACCTGCTGTTGACCTGGTAGGTCAATCTAATGCTGTCTTTTATGTTAGGCTGCAAAGCTGCATGCCCAGCCTGGTGTTTTAAATCTGGCTCAAGGTTTTTGTGATATCTTTCTAGGATTTAGGCAGGAAGATCCAAATGCCTCCCTTTCTCTTTTTCCAGGAAATCTGCAAAAGGGAGAAATCCTGATGAAAGGCTGGAAGAAGCCCCCAGTTGACCAAACTAGAGAGTGGGAACTCAACTGTAAAAGAGATAGCAGGAAATTTGTGTTATCCGACTTGCAAGATTCTGTTAATGCAGCCTTACAACAAGATAGAATTTGCTCATCTGGTCATGTTTTCCTGTCTGGTCGACCTGAGAAGAGCCATCTCCCAGGCTCCCAATAATCTCTTGCCCTGAACAGATTTCAAGAGGCGGACTCTGAAGTGATTAAATCTTCCTCTGTCTGCTGCTTCTTCCTCCTCCCACTCTCCTTCTTGACCTACCTTAAATTCTCTACCATAGCCAGGATCCAAGGTGGAAATAAGCCCAAAGGGTCAGAAAGCTTAAGGAAAGTTGTAGAGGACACACATCCTCTGACCGTTCTCCCATTTTTATGATGCTGAGCGTTCTGTCTATGCTGGCCACTGTCATGATGTCTAATTCGATTAAGAGCATCAGACATGCCTTTTGTGTCACCCAGTGATTGAGGGAGGGTCTCCGGCAACAATATAGTACAGTTCTTTATTTCACATCCTATTTTTCACAGCTTTTCACTCCTTATCATTCATAGCCTGCTCTCCCAGATTAGAGAGAAAAGCTGCATTACTTCAACGCCTATCTTCAAGCCATGGGGACATTCCAGAGCAAGTTTACAAGGTCAGCTTCCTTTGTAGGAAATCATATTGGATTCTTAAATAATATCCTATGATACTTTTTTTTTTTTACTTATAAATCAGTGAGTTGAGCCAGAAATGGTTAGAAGAAGCCAGTAGTAACAACAAAACAGTAAGAGAACAACAGCAACTGACTTTTAATCCTTCCAATATATTTCTTTTCTGTTCTTTCCTTTCTTCCCGGTCAGTTTACAGCTTGAGTAGTTTTACCCAGTGTCCGAACTCACTCTTTTTAGGACCCCTGTAGAAATTTGTAACTTGGCTTCCCTCATAAATACTCACCCCAGTTCCACCCCATAGATAATCATGATGTAAATTCAAAGGCAGGGACAGAAATATGGTAGGAATGTACAATGCACATTTATTTATACATGCCTGGGGCCTGTAAATCTGTCAGAAGTGCTGACTTCCATTGTCTCCAAAATCAATGTGGCTGATTATTGTGGTGTTTTCTCCATTCCGGCAGCTCTTCTTTTGTTCTGCCACATGTTCAGGGTCTCAGAATACGCACCCTTTGTAACCACCATATTTTTCGGACTACTTATACACACCTGACTATAAGACACACCTAAATTTAGAAGAGGAAAAACAACCCCCCAAAAAAGTTTTTGGCCTCCCTTTTTGGGGGCTTTATTTCGGCCTGTTTTCAAGGCTTTTTTTTTTTTTTGGCCATTTTTGAGGCTTTTTGCAACCCATTTTGGGGGTTTTTTTTGGCCTGTTTTTAAAACTTTTTTTCTGAAAAAACAGGCTGAAAAACGCCTCAAAAAAGGCACCCAAAGCCTCAAAAACAGGCCAAGAAAGCCTCCAAAATGGGCCAAAAAAAGTCTTGAAAACAGACAGAAAAATGAGCCAAAATGGGCCAAAAAAGGCCTGAAAAAGGCCAAAAAACAAAAGCCCCAAAACAGACAGTCCAGAGGCCAAAAAATGGCTGGCAGGTAGGCAGGACTTTGGCAATATTTGGTCTATGAGACACACAGACATATTCATTCTCTTTTGGGAGACAAAAAGGGTGTCTTATAGTCTGAAAAATACGGTATGTATTTTCACTCTCCTAGGACAAGAAACAAAGGTTGGAAACTAATCAAAGAAAGAAGCCACCTGGAATTAAGCAGAAACTTCCTAACAGTGAGGACAATCAACCAGAGGAACAGCTTGCCTCCAGAAATTGTGGGCGCTCCATCACTGGAGGTTTTTAAGAAAAGGCTAGGCAGTCACTTATCTGAAATAGTATAAGTTCTCCTGCTTGAGAAGGGGGCTCGACTAGAAGACCTCCAAAGTCCCTTCCAGCTCATTCATTCTATCCTCATGGCACACTTCTGGAGTTTGAGAAGATGGAATTCAGAACTTTGATCTTCTTCTTAATGGGAACTTGCTACTATGTTCCGCGAATATTGCTGGAATCTATCAGTCTTGGTAAGCATCACATAGATTTAAGGGAATAAGTTCCATAAATACCTTCAAGCATGGTCGCCGGTCCCCCCAACCCCATTCCCAATGTGGTAATGGAACTGAAAAAGACATTATCCCATCATATTTGGATCTTAATTTCAACTCTACTGCTCATGATAAGAAAGCATGCTATGTTCCAGGTTCTTGACATTAACAACGTAATTCTATGGCCTCCGAAAAGGAAGGGTTTATCAAATCTCAGTTGCAGCATGTTGAAATCTCCCTAGGAGGAGAAAGAGTTTAATGAAGGAAAAAGCCCATGAGATTTGCTTCAGCACTTTGGAAAGCCGTGTACTGAGCATGCAGAGGAAGGAGAAAAATCACAACGGCAACTACAACTTCTTCAACTGACAGCTCTCCCCTCCCCATATTTATTAGGACACTGAGTGCCTATCAAGTTTTCATCTGGTTGCTGCAAACTATCAGAATCCACCCCAAGTCATTCCAAATTATCTCCTCGGGCTGAAGGGTAATTCAGAAACGCAGAACATCAATCTGTCTGGGAGAAGGAGTTTTGTACATTACAAAAAAAAAACCACCACCAAAAAACCCTATTTTTTTTGTGTTTGTTTTTGAATTCCAAAAATGGTGGGAAACTCAGTCACTTTGGCAGACACTCCTTGCTATGTCTACTATAACAAATGATTGTGACACAGAGAGTCCCTGAGTCACTTTTAATTGTTCATCTCAACAGTTATACAGAAGCACAAAGCTGAGGCTACATCATACTTGACTAAATCTATAACAAGTATAACCTAATTCCTTATTAATCATAAAGGGTGCTGGTTAAAGCTCTTCATGTGGCCTGCCAGCAGAGCTGGTATCAGATTTGGATAGTGAGGAGGTTGGGGAGGAACATGGACCAGTCCTGGAGTCTGGGGAAGGCTCTGATGAGGGCTCTACGTCGGAGGCAGAGAGGGGGCCAGGGCCGTATGCTAGTTATCAGCTGCCTTTGGAGTCAGACATCAGTGAGGCAGATGAACAGCTGGAGCCTGTTCCCAGTGTGCACATGCGCAGAGTTGCCAGACGAAGGGAACAGCTAAGGAACAAAGGTCAACTTGGGAGAAAGGCCATAGGTGGGCAATGAATGGCCCCTCCCATAGGGAATAAAAGAGGAGATAAAGGGGAGGGGTGTTTGCAGGAGGGCCTCTGGTGGCTCAGACTGCTAAGACAGTCTGTTATTAACAGCAGCTGCTTGCAATTACTGCAGGTTCAAGTCCCACCAGGCCCAAGGTTGAGTCAGCCTTCCATCCTTTATAAGGTAGGTAAAATGAGGACCCAGATTGTTGGGGGCAATAAGTTGACTTTGTATATAACATACAAATGGATGAAGACTATGGCTTGTCATAGTGTAAGCCGCCCTGAGTCTTCGGAGAAGGGCGGGATATAAATGCAAATAAAAAAAAATAGTTTGCTTAATTGGTTCATGACTCTTAGAGACTCCTTGCTAAGTTTTGAAGATATCGGCCTGGCAGCTCTCCAAGCCTGATAAGGTCTGTAACTATAATTACACCATTGAAAGACTTTGCTGGATATGAATGAGAGAATTTCATAGTAACTTAATAAAAAGGGATTTTTTGTTGGGACAAGGAATCTGCTTCATGGTTTGGGAATGCCTAGGTCAGAACAGACTTGGGACCAGGTTGTCTGAAGGACCGTCTCTTCCCGGTCACATCTACCCGACCCACCAGAGCGGGGAGGCAAGGAATGTTGCAGGTCCCATCCCCTAGGGAGAGACACCTGGTGGGACACAGAAGAAGAACCTTCTCCATGGTATCTCCCTCTCTCTGGAACAAGAGATTAGAATGGCCTCCACTCTAACACTCTTCCGGAAGGCACTGAAAACCTGGTTCTGACAGGTCTAGAATCTTCTAGAATCTTCCCCTAGAGATTAGAATGGCCTCCACTCTAACACTCTTCCGGAAGGCGCTGAAGACCTAGTTCTGCCAGGGGGTCTGGTGAACCCAGAGCAGGATGGAGCCTGTTAAATGGGTTATGTGATGTGTTATCGCTGGGAGTGGGGAATGGGGGCTATTATATTATTATATTAATTTATTATTTGATTATTTTTCTTCTATTAGTTTCATTTTTTATATATGATATGCCTGTAAGCCGCCTTGAGTCCCCCTGTGTGAATATAAATTTATATATAAATTATATATAAATATAAATGTGTCAATATACATTTTCTAAATAAGTAAATAAAAGAGATGAGAACGTTGGAGATGTTTCTTCCCCAAACATTGCCTCTACCCTTCTTTTTCTGACAAAATTGTCCTGATGACTTTTGAGCCAGGCTTTTTTTGTCAACTCATCATGACTCTCTATAGCCAACTCACTATTTCAAGTCCAGACCTTCAGACCTGTGATGTAACCATGCAGAAGTGGTATTCAGCCAGTTTGTACCGGTTCAGGCGAACTGGTAGCGGAGATCACGGGCCCACTTGCCACAATGCTATACTGTCCTATTTAGGCACGTTTTCAAGGCCGGGAACATGCATGAAAGGTGCACGAGCGAGCAAAGCACACGTGCAGAAGGTGTGTGCGTGCGCGAAGTGGGCGTGCGCGCGTGCAGCAAACTGGTGGTAAGAATATTGGAAACCTACCGCTGCAGCCATGAACTACATTTTATATGATGCCTCGTGATGATTATCCTGTTGGAATAGCCGACAGCTCCATCTATAAGAATTTGAATAACAAGTGTGACTAATTAAATGCTCTTTCGGCAGCATTTGTAGGTGATGTTTTCATATTAGCAGTCAAGCTATATTTAAGATTTCAAAATTAATGCGGATTTGTCATCCTTGTTACAAAGCCCATTGTCTTCATTTTCCCTCCAAATCAGAACAGATGAATTAGGGTTGAGTAAAAATAGATAATTATATAATACACATCGAAACTGTACCTATTTTACACACTTTCAGTCCAATCCTGGGCATCCTTATGTAGATGCGAGCTCTAGAAAGAACTTATTCAGATTAAATAGTCTTTATTATTGGACTGTCAAATTGGTTTAATTGTGCTAGAAATCTGATGAACTATACAGGTGACCCTTGACTTTACAAGCACAATTGGGGCCAGAAAGGTAGTTTTTCAAGAGACAGCTGGACTTTCTGGTTTTTCTTTGAAGACGTTTCACTTCTCATCCAAGAAGCTTCTTTAGCTCTGACTGGATACTGGGGAATAGGTGGGTAGGACAAACACAACCCTGATGTGGCCCTCAATGAAATTTAGTCTGACACCCCAGGTCTAAAGGAAATGGCAATTAATAGCAACAGCAATAGCGCTTAGACTTATATACTACTTTACATTGCTTTACAGCCCTCTCTAAGTGGTTTTACAGAGTCAGCCTATTGCTCCCATCAATCTGGGTCCTCATTTTACCCACCTCAGGAGGATGGGAGGCTGAGTCAACCTTGAGCCTGGTGAGATTCGAACTGCCAAATTGCAGGCAGCCAGCAGAAGTAGCCTGCACTCTAACCACTGCGCCACCATGGTGAAGATCGTTCTCCTTCTTTCTCTTTCTTGCAAAGCGATCTAGGGAAATCATCAATTTGCCACATTATTTTAAGAAGATAGATGGCTCCCAATAAAGGTTTCACTCAACTGTTCCTAACTGGAATCTAACAGGACTACGTACATTTTGGTTCTCAGTGAAGCCCCTGGTTGAGAATTAATATTTAAACTATTATTTTAGAAAAGTTGCCCGATCTGAATTTCTAAAAAGTGACAGTGTCCCAGCTTTCCATAATATACATATACATATACATATACATATACATATACATATACATATACATATACATATACATACACATACACACACACACACACACACACACACACACACACACACACACACAAAGGAATAGTGACCTTAAAAGAAGCTGAACAAAATGATATTCTGAATCTTGTTCCTAATTGGATGATAGTGTATTACATTTAGAGAAGGAAACATTTTCTACTAACTTTACAAGTCTGGAATTTTTAGCACACTGTATTGGTGTGTTAACTGCTCCGTAAGAGCCTCATCCAGTATATCAGAATGACTTTCCCAAGACATTATTATGATATATGGAATAATTTAAAATATTTGGTGACCCTAATTCAAATTCATGCAAGGACAATAGGCTATAGTAAGGTGAACAAAGCAATTTAAGTCTGATGGAATGAGTTGGCTAATGCAGAACTAGGAATAAAAGTTAGAGGTCTATTGTTTCTTTTTCTTTTTTTCCCTAATTGAACTAAGACAAATACTGTATTTGCTGCTAATAGCATCTAGTTGTATTGTGTTGTGTTGTTTCAAAAAGAAGAGCGATTCCTACTGCCTTGTATCTGGGAACACCGAACGATCACTAGGGCTTTGTATGGCTAATAGCTAGAAGATGTTGTTTAATGTTCATTGATGGTTTATTGCTACTACCATCCTTAATCTGCCTAGATCAATTTGGCAGCTTGTAGGAAATTAATTTGAGCAGTTTTTTTCTGGCTAACTGCCCCTCAGTTGGGTGTTTGGCCACAGACCACTGGTTCAGGATATAGGTGCAGACAATATGCATTGGCTGGCTCTCATTATAACTAATAGGAAACACAGACATGGACAAAAAGAAAAAATACAAACAACTTTTATTAAGGCTTTACTGATTAACAATCAAACTTATGCTACGCTCTTGTGCTTCCTGCAGGATGTTATTTGTTTTCCGTTGTTGCAGTTAATCAAAACCAGAAGAGAGAAACACACACGCACAGAGATGGAGATAGTGTGTTGGTAAAGATTGGCCTAGCTTGAAAGCACAAAATCTTTTGAAGTGAAAGAGTTGATTTTGGCTGTAGGACTGCTCATACATCTTAAGGGAAAACATTTGTGAGATCTCATCTTCGGAAGCCCCATATTTATTTATTTTATTATTTATTTATTAATCAAACTTATATACCGCACCATCTCCCGTAGGACTCAGGGCGGTTCACAGGCATATTAAAACAGTATAATAAATAAACATTAAAACCCAGTTAAAACTAAATATTATCATGGCCTGGTCACTAAAACAGTAAAAACCTATAAAAACCCCATTAAAATATGCTAAAACCTTTTATCTTAGGCTAAATATCAGCACTTCGTAAGATATTTGCTCAACCGTCATTTCTTCAGCCTAATGTTACTTCTTACATAAAAAAGCAAAGTTGTCACACTCTAAAAATTAAAAAAAAAACCTTACTGGATATCAGTAAAGTTCATGTTTAACAAATAGAAGACTTAAAGGATGAGAATGATTCTTCTTTGTACAAAGTTAACTGAAAGAGAGGCCACCAATGCAGATGATAAATGAATAGGATAGGATAGGATAGGATAGGATAGGATAGGATAGGATAGGATAGGATAGGATAGGATAGGATTTTATTGGCCAAGTGTGATTGGACACACAAGGAATTTGTCTTGGTGCATATGCTCTCAGTGTACATAAAAAGAAAAGATACCTTCATGAAGGTACAACATGGACTTTAGATAATAAAAGCTATATATATCTAAAGTGTGTGTGTGTGTGTGTGGTTCGTTTCTTGGATTAAACAATTAACAAATCTGATATATTTTGACAAGTGAAAACAAACTTTGGTATTATTCCAAGGATGCTGACCAGAGGTGGGTTTCATATATTCTTACCACTGGTTTGCTGACTTCCATGCATGTGCTTTGCTCATGCATGCGCCTTCTGCGCATGTCGTCAGTCTTGAAAACATGGCTAAATAGGATGATATTATGCTAGGGCCCACCCACCGGTTCGCCTAAACCGGTCTGAACCAGCTGAATTTTACCACTGATGCTGACATTTATCTATGCAAAATTCCAGTTATGATCTAGAAGCTCTCTTGCAAAATGGCCTGCATTCTTGAACTAGGAGGTTTATGCATTATATTAACAAACACTCGGTGTATTATCACAATGGATACTTCAGAGGCCAGTTCCCACATGAACAGCTTGAGATTCTTATATTGTTTCATAAGCAGAGTCAATAGAACATTGAAAAATAGTGGAAAGAAGGAGTAACTCAGCAGAACATCTGGAATGAAGAAACCTCAGTGTGGCAGGTATCCTTTAGCTTCAGCCCCCATCAAGGCAATTCTGAAGTTAACAGAATAAGAGAGTTGGAAGGGACCTGGGAGGTTTCATGCAGGAGATCCTATACTATTCCAGACGAATTGTTGTCCAATCTCTTCATAAAAACTTCTAGTGTTGGAGCATTCACAATTTCTGGAAGCAAATCATTCTACTGATTAATTGTTCTAACTGTCAGGAAATTTCTCCTTAGTTCTAGGTTGGAGCTCTCTGTTGTGGTCCACCAGCGGTTGAGGTGGTACACCAGTGGTCAACAATGAGGAGGTTGGGGAGGAATGTGGGCCAGTCCTGGAGTCTGGGGAAGGCTCGGATAAGGTCTCTGAGTTGGAGGCAGAGCGGGGGTGAAGGCCATCTGGTAGTTCTTTGCTCCCTCTGGAGTCTCAGGAGTCTGACCTCAGTGAGGCAGAAGAACAGTGTCAGCCTGTTCCCAGTGTGAGCATGTGCAGAGCTGCCAGAAGACAGGAACAATTAAGAAAACACGGTTGATTTGGGAGTAAGGCTTGGAGATGATTGGCCCCTCCCATAAGACATAAAAGAGAAGTGAACGGTACGTGAGCTTTTGCAGAAAGCAATTAGTTCATATGGTTGGTAAAAACTCTGGAAAAGTTGTTTGACTCTGTGCTAAGTTTGGCCTTGCCCTGCATGTGGCAATTAGTTCTCTGGCAGCATTCCAAGGGAGATAAGGTGAGTGTAAACATTCCCCTGATAGACTGTTTGAGAAGCCTTTCGGACCAGGAATGACAATAATTCACAGCCATTTGAATAAAAGAAGTTTGTCGGGACTATGATTGTGCTGTATACTTTAGTTGATTAGTTTCCATCCACTGTTTCTTGTCTTGCCTTCAGGTGGTTTGGAATTCTTCCATCTGATAGGCACTTGGATTGGAAAATAGAGGATCACACACATATACTTCGATGTTTGCAATGATGCGACATTTATTTGGGATCATGGCTTGTTGAGAACACTAGTTTGGTTTAGGGGTTAAAGGCATTGAGCTACAAACTAGGAAACCATGAATTCTGGCTGTGCCCTAGGTATGATTTTGAGCTGGTCATTCAGCCTTAGAAAGAAAACAATGGCATGCCACTTTTTAAATTGTTGCCAAGAAAATTAAAGGATTTTGTCCAGGCAGTTGGAAAGAATATAGCATGACTTACAAGAAAAAAACAAAAACAAAACAAAACCATGTAATTTTGAACAGAACAGAACATCATCAGAGTTGGAAGGTGTCGTGTCCCACTCCTCCGCTGACGACGGGTCAGGGAAATCCGAATCAGGTGTGCCTCTGCAGCTCTGCCAAAGTCCTAGCAAAGTTCTCAAGGCAGGCAGGAGACCAGAAAGTGACTTCAGCAAGATATGTTAGACTTTGCCTGACTCAGAGAATGCCAGAAAGCAGATCCTTTATATAGGCCATGGGGTGTGGCTCCATGACTCAGCACTTATCCAGGCCTGCCCCTCCCTTCCTTCTGTCGCCGCCGCCTATCAATTCTTCTGAAGCGAGGGTCACTCCAGTCTGCAGCTGTTGGTAATTGACCTTCCTCAGGGTCACATGCTGTGGGGGAGGGGGAGGGGTCTAGTTGCTCCGTTTGCCTGGGCATGGAGCCAGAGCTGGGGGCTGGAGGTACTTCTTCTTCCTCAGCCTGTCTGGGCATGGAGCCAGGGCTGGGGCCGGGAGGCATACTAGGACATTCCTCAGCCTTCGGAAGCAGATAAGAAGGCCTCGGCTGCGGTGAAAGCAGGCGAGACACAACAGAAGGATCCTTGGAGGTCTTCTAGTCCAGCCCTCTGTTGAAGCAGGAGATCCTGTACCATTTCAGATAAATGGCTGTCCAGTCTCTTTTTAAAAGTCTCCAGTGTTGGAGCACCTACAACCTTCTGAATGAAAGATGTTCCACTGAGGACTAGCTTCCGGTATCCGGCGGCAACGGACATCTGGAGGTGCCTCTCCTGCCTCCAGTGTCCGAATCCGGCCGCCTCCGAGGCCCTTAGGGGCCAGGTGTTCCGAAAAGGACACCTGCCGCACGGACGGCTCGCCAGGGGTCTCCCAGCCGACATACAGGACTGGGGGGACCGATGCTGGCGCGTCCTAGGCTCGGAGGGGTTCGGAGGCCTCAGGCCGCGGCCATTATTTTGGTCGTCGCCTAGGCCGCTGTGCCCAGTGACACCGGGGCTTTGGATTTATAATTGCAGCAGCCTGGTGGCGAACAGGGAACGGAGAAGAATTGAGGAAGGAGAAGGAAGGAGATATCGGCAAATGTGAGTGGAGTGCTCCGGAGTGCGGGGGGGTTTCTCTCCCCTGCGACTGGAAGGAGCACGAATCACTTTGGAGAGAGGAGAACTTAAAATAACAAGATTACCGGTTTTGTGGAGCTCTGGAGAGAAGAGGTGATGGAGAAATTTAGGAGGGAGGGTTTGAGGCCCCCCCTCCCTCTGGGGAACAATGGTGGCGTCCAGCTTCCTCCTTCACTATGAGAATCTTGATGACATCACTTCCCTTCGGCTTCCTGGTTGACTAACTGTACTCTGGACTCGTTGCTCCTGTGAGTGCCCCCTGGTGGATCCGGAGGAAATTACAAGGATACTGTGCTTGCCTGAGGATTTTAAAAAATTTTTAAATGGCAAAGGTCAGAGACCAACTGCTGGAGAAATGGAGAATTTTGGAAAAGTTATCTAATATGGACAAGAAACTGGATGAAATAAGAGCAGAAATTGTGACTATCCAAAAGGATTTAAAGGACACTCAACAAGTCTCAGCAGAAAACAAGCAGAAAGTGGAAGGTCTGGAGGGAGAGATGCGGGCAGTGCAGAAAAGAGAGGAGACGACAGGCAATGCTGTGCTTGGACTACAGATGGATAAAATGTCTTATTTCCTTAGGTTTCAAAATCTGGAAGAAGTGGACCAAGAAGATTTGAGAGATGTTGTGACTAAACTGTTGGGAGAATTTCTTGGGAGAGGTGTTGACTTTATGAATTGGGATGTGGATCGAGCTTATAGAGTTAATTCAAAATATGCACGCATGCTGTTCCTAGAGAGGTTCATGTCAAATTTGTGAGAAGAGAGACGAGAGATGAAATTCTTAGAAAACATAGGAGTGGGGCACTGACTTATAGGGGCAGGGAGATAGCCATTCTGAGGCAGATTCCCAGACAGGTACGTGAAATGAGAAAGAAATATTACTTTTTGTCAAGCAAATTGTACCAGAAGGGAGTAGGCTCCAGATGGCTGATGCCAGAGGGATTGATGATTTTCCGGGAGGGCATTACGAAAAAAATTAGTACAATTGCGGAGGCTGCGGCCTACGTGGAGGAACACAAAGCCCTCCTGGAATTAGATGACCCAGGAGTTGAAGAAGGGGAGGTTATAGACCATGGGGAGGAGGCGGCTGCCGCTGTTGCGGCCCTGGAGTTGGGTCAGGCTGAACCCAGAGTTCTGAGATCCAAAACTAGGAAGTGACAATGATATTTGGTATTGTGTTGGTTTTCCTTATTCTCCTTTGTATGATATTCTGATTATTCTTGACCCTTCTTTATTGCGTATGTAAGATTGATAAACTTAGCTACTTCGTATCACCTGCTTGCCATATGGCTGTTGTATGTGTTTAAAATTTTGAGTAAAATTCTTATCTTGTATAAGAAAAATGAAAATTTACCATACCTGATATGTATTTGTATAAACCTTTTTTGACCAATAAAAACTTTTTGGATGAAAAAAAAAAAAAAAAAAAAAGAAAGATGTTCCACTGATCGTTCTCCACTGTCCCGAAATTTCTTCTTAGTTCTAGGTTGGAGGTCTCTTTGATTAGTTTCCATTCATGGTTTCTTGTCTTGCCTTGGGGTGATTTGGAAAAGGGGTTGACCCTCCTCTTTTTTGTAATAGTCAGTTGAATTTATTTCTAAGTAGTTACATAAATAGATTTGTTTTATTGAACGATCAACGCTACTATACTGAGTGAAAAGGAGAGAAGCAACATAGAACTAAGGAGAAATCTCATGATAGTATTCATGAGTAAGGTGGTATTCAGCTGGTTCAAGCGAAAAGGTAGCAGAGATCATAGGTGGGCCTGCCCACTCGCCCCGGTGCTATGCCATTCTATTTAGTCACGTTTTCGAGGCCGGGTACATGAGCGAAAGGTGCGCACATGTGGCAAACCAATGATAACAATATCTGAAACCCACCGCTAGGTTGGTTTAATTAATCAGTGGAACAACTTGCCTCCAGAAGTTGTAAATGCTTCAACATTGGAAGTTTTTAAGAAGAGATTGGATAACCATTTGTCTGAAGTGGTGTAGGGTTTCCTGCCTAAGCAGGGGGTTGGACTAGAAGACCTCCAAGGTCCCTTCCAACTCTGTTATTGTAATCTATTCTGTATATGGTATAGGGTCTCCTGCTTGAGCAGAGGGTTGGACTAGAAGTCCTCCAAGGTCCCTTCCAACTCTGTTATTGTAATCTATTCTGTCTGAAATGGTATAGGGTCTCCTGCTTGAGCAGAGGGTTGGACTAGAAGTCCTCCAAGGTCGCTTCCAACTCTGTTATTCTATTCTATTCTAATAAAATGGGCTATTTTTTCCCACCCAGTTAAAATGAATTAATTTTTAGATATTTCTTTAATTGTTTTTTTTTATTCAAGCAGCACTTTTGTGGATGCTACACCAAATTGTCCTTTGTAAGATTAAAATAGTCTGTCAAGAGCTCTTCACTGCTACTCTTTAAACTATGTAATTTAACTGTGGTTTGTGTTCAGTGGGAATTCAAGCTCATTTTCAACTTCAAAGGCAATACTAATAATAATTCTTCCCTGGCCTTCCTGGAATAATTTTAAAAAGTCACTCGTGTGGCCGAACTAGCAAACCTAAACAGAAACATCTCTGTTGGTAGGTGACAAACAAAAACAAAAGTTTTTTGAAATGATGATTGAGGTTTTCGCGGGTGTTTGTATGTAGGTCTTTGGTTATTCGGGTTGTCTCCTGCATAAAATTGGAAGTGTCCTGGCGACGTTTCGACGAAGTTTCATTCGTCATCTTCAGGCTTCAGCTTCGTGCTTCTGGGAGCAATGTGTGATTGCAGCTGTTTCTTCCTTTTTAACTGCTAGTGGGGGTTTGAACTGATTGGGTGGGAGCTTGGCTGTGCTCTGATTGGATGGGGTTTTTTGTGCTCTGATTGGATGGGGGTGTGTCCTGTTTGGGTGGGGGCTTGGTTGTGCTCAGATTAGTCTGAGTTGCAGGGGGATTTGAGCTGGTGAGCTGCATTGCTGTTGTCTGGCTTCATGTTCGTGGTCGTGCTACATCTTCATAGTGGGTGTCAGTCTGCTGCATGTATGGATTGGAGGGGTTTGAAATGGCTAATGTTGCAGCTGCAGTCTGGCTTCTGGTCCTTGGTCGTGCTTCATGATCAGTGTGGGTTTGGGTCTGCTTTCTGGGTGGATGTGTGGTGGTGACATCCTGTGTGGACCTCGTGAGTGTGGGTCTGGTGTCATTCCTCATGTTAGGGACTCGTTTGTCAATAAGGGCGGGTTTCCAAATGGCTGGTAGGCGGGAGGTATCATCTCGTTTGTTCATGCTGTGTGGGCGTTTTTCTATCTCGATGGCTTCTCTGATTATTCTGTTGTTAAAGTGTTCAGTTTTGGTTATAGTTCTGGTCTTTTTAAAGTCAATATCGTGTCCTGTGGCTTTAAGGTGTTGGACCAGGGAAGAAGTTGGTTCCTCTTTTTTGACTGAGTTCTTGTGTTCTTCAATGCGTGCACTTATTCTTCTGTTGGTTTGTCCAATGTATGTGGTGGGGCAGGCGGTGCATGGGATTTCATATACTCCTTGATATCTTTTTTTAATTTGAATTTATATCCCGCTCCTCTCCAAAGACTCAGGGTGGCTTACATTGTGTAAGGCAATTTTAGTGGGGGGTTCTTTTTGGAGAAAAAGAACTAAAATCGAAGACAGAGAACAAGAAAACGGCACAGCCCTCCTCCCATATATAAAAGGCACCACAGACAGAATCAGCAAGATCCTCCACAAACACAACATCAAGACAGCATTCTGCACAAACCGAAAAATATCCACCATCCTAAGAAACCCCAAAGACAAAATTGAGTTAGAAAATCAAGGAGTATATGAAATCCCATGCACCGCCTGCCCCACCACATACATTGGACAAACCAACAGAAGAATAAGTGCATGCATTGAAGAACACAAGAACTCAGTCAAAAAAGAGGAACCAACTTCTTCCCTGGTCCAACACCTTAAAGCCACAGGACACGATATTGACTTTAAAAAGACCAGAACTATCACCAAAACTGAACACTTTAACAACAGAATAATCAGAGAAGCCATCGAGATAGAAAAACGCCCACACAGCATGAACAAACGAGATGATACCTCCCGCCTACCAGCCATTTGAAACCGCCCTTCTTGACAAACGAGTCCCTAACATGAGGAATGACACCAGACCCACACTCATGAGGTCCACACAGGATGTCACCACCACACATCCACCCAGAAAGCAGACCCAAACCCACACTGATCATGAAGCATGACCAAGGACCAGAAGCCAGACTGCAGCTGCAACGTTAGCCATTTCAAACCCCTCTAATCCATACATGCAGCAGACTGACATCCACTATGAAGATGTAGCACGAACACGAACACGAAGCCAGACAACAGCAATGCAGCTCACCAGCTCAAATACCCCTGCAATTCAGACTAATCTGAGCACAACCAAGCCCCCACCCAAACAGGACACACCCCCAGCCAATCAGAGCACAAAAAAACCCCATCCAATCAGAGCACAGCCAAGCTCCCACCCAATCAATTCAAACCCCCACTAGCAGTTAAAAAGGAAGAAACAGCTGCAATCACACATTGCTCCCAGAAGCACGAAGCTGAAGCCTGAAGATGACGAATGAAACTTCGTCGAAACGTCACCAAGACACTTCCAATTTTACGCGGGAGAAAACCCGAATAACCAAAGACCTACATATATATATACACACACACACACACACACACACACACACACACACACACACACAGTATATATGTAGATAGGTAGGTAGATCTTGGCATATTCGGGTCTTTTCCAATGTAAGGTTCAGAGTATCTTGGCAATGTTTCGACGAGGTCTCACTCGTCATCTTCAGGCTGGTGTTTATGGCTTTGTGCTTGTGCGAGCAAAGTGTGGTTGGAACTGCCGTTTCTCTATAAATACTGGTGGGGAGGTGGGGAGTTTTCTTTAAGTGGGTTGGCTGGCTGTGTGGTTGCATCTTGATTGGTAGGTGGAGTGGGTGTTTGCAGATTAGTCGGCTGTTTCGTAGCATCCTGTGTGGGTGTGGTCCTACTTGTGTGCCCATTAGTCTTTTGTGTTGTAACGACCTGGTTAATGGGCTGTGTGAAAACATCCTGAGTTCTGGGAATGTGACCTCCTGTAGTGGTAATGGGCTTCTTGGAAATGTCCTGAGTTCTAGGAATGTGACCTCCTGTAGTGGTAATGGGCTTCCTG
Organism: Ahaetulla prasina; assembly: GCF_028640845.1. NCBI lineage: Eukaryota > Metazoa > Chordata > Lepidosauria > Squamata > Colubridae > Ahaetulla > Ahaetulla prasina. The sequence goes on from NC_080543.1 coordinate 124,616,433, forward strand.
GAAACGTCCTGAGTTCTGGGAATGTGACCTCCTGAGTCTTGTGCTGTAACATCCTGGGTGGTAGGTTGTGTTGTAACATCCTGAGCTTTGGTATTTTGGCCTCTGGAGTTCTGTGATGTGATGTCCTGAGCAGATGGCTGTGATGCAGCATCCCAGCATTTGTTTTGGCTCCGAGTTTGAGGTCTTGTCATGTGTTCATGGTGTGTGTCAGTTTGCTTTGTGTGGGGATCGGAGAGGGGCGCAGCAGCCGGTGGTGCTAACGTGATCTGACTTCTGAATGGTGGTTGTGTTTCGTCTGTGGGATGGGTTTGGGTTTGAATGAACACAACATACCTATACCCGTGAAAACCTATGAAAACACACACACACACACACACACACACACACACACACACAATTCCAGAGCAGCTGTGAAAAAAAATATGAAGTATAATTAGATGTAGACCAAAGGAATCCCTCTCTGTTGCTCAAAACAATCACATGATTAACAATGCATTCAATTTATGAACATAATATTGGAAAAATATGGAGTCAATCATTAAATATGAAATAAAAGCATCATTCCAAGAGCTGGTTGCTTTAAAACATCATTAAAATTTGAATAAAATCCTTCATTCTGAGATCTCATCATCTCACTTAATAATAGATGATAAAGATAGATAGTCTATCCAACTAGATTCATCTGTATATCTATCCATAGATAGATGGATGGATGGACCATCTATATGCATCTATCTAGCTATCAATAGATGATAGATAGATAGATAGATAGATAGATAGATAGATAGATAGATAGATAGATAGATAGATAGATAGAAAGAAGAGATAGTAGACAACCAAGAGAGAGAGAGAGAGAAATATAGAGAAAGAAACAGACAGAGAGACAGAGACAGAGAAAAAGGCACATAAAGAAATGAAGAAAAATGGGGAGACGACTTCCGGTGTCCAGCGGCAACGGACGTCTGGAAGGCTTCTCCTGCCTCCAGCGCCCGAATCCGGCCGCCGCCGAGGCCCTCAGGGGCCAGGTGTTCCGAAAAGGACACCTGCCGCACGGACGGCTCGCCAGGGGTCTCCCAGCCGACATACAGGACTGTGGGGACCGATGCTGGCGCGTCCTAGGCTTGGCGGGGTTTGGAGGCCACAGGCCGCGGCCATTATTTTGGTCGTCGCCTGGGCCGCTGTGCCCGGTGACACCGGGGCATTGGATTTATAACTGCAGCAGCCTGGTGGTGAACAGGAACGGAGAAGAATTGAGGAGGAGAAGGAAGGAATATCGGTAAATGTGAGTGGAGTGCTCCGGAGTGCGGGGGGGTTTTTTCTCCCCTGCGGTTGGAAGGAGCACGAGTTATTCTGGAGAGAGGAGAACTTAAAATAAGAAGATTACCGGTTTTGTGGAGCTCTGGAGAGAAGAGGTGATGGAGAAATTTAGGAGGAAGGTTTGAGGCCCCCCCTCCTTCTGGGGAACAGTGGTGGCGTCCAGCTTCCGCCTTCACTATGAGAATTTTGATGACATCACTTCCCTTCGGCTTCCTGGTTGACTAACTGTACTCTGGACTCGTTGCTCCTGTGAGTGCCCCCTGGTGGATCCGGAGGAAATTACAAGGATACTGTGCCTGCCTGAGGATTTTGTATTTTTTTTTTCCTTAATGGCAAAAGGTCAGAGACCAACTGCTGGAGAGATGGAGAGAATTTTGGAAAAGTTATCTAATATGGACAAGAAATTGGATGAAATAAGAGCAGAAATTGTGACTATCCAAAAGGATTTAAAGGATACTCAACAAGTTTCAGCAGAAAACAAGCAGAAAGTGGAAGGTTTGGAGGGTGAGATGCGGCAGTGCAGAAAGAGAGGAGACGACAGGCAATGCTGTGCTTGGACTACAGATGGATAAAATGTCTTATTTCCTTAGGTTTCAAAATTTGGAAGAAGTGGACCAAGAAGACTTGAGAGATGTTGTGACTAAATTGTTGGGAGAATTTCTTGGGAGAGGTGTTGATTTCATGAATTGGGATGTGGATCGAGTTTATAGAGTTAATTCGCAATATGCACGCATGCAGTTCCCAGAGAGGTTCATGTCAAATTTGTGAGAAGAGAGACAGAGACAGAGATGAAATTCTTAGAAAACATAGGAGTGGGGCACTGATTTACAGGGGCAGGAGATAGCCATTCTGAGGCAGATTCCCAGACAGGTACGTGAAAAAAGAAAGAAATATTATTTTTTGTCAAGCAAATTGTACCAGAAGGGAGTGGGCTTCAGATGGCTGATGCCAGAGGGATTGATGATTTTCCGGGAGGGCATTACGAAAAAAATCAGTACAATTATGGAGGCTACGGCCTATGTGGAGGAACACAAAGCCTCCTGGAATCAGATGACCCAGGAATTGAAGAAGGAGGTTATAGATCATGGGCGGGCGGCTGCCGCTGTTGCGCCCTGGAGTTGGGTCAGGCTGAACCCAGAGTTCTGAGATCCAAAACTAGGAAGTGATAAAGATATTTGGGATTGTGTTGGTTTTCCTTATTCTCTTTTGTACGATATTCTGTTTATTCTTGACCCTTCTTTATTACGTATTTAAAATTTGTAAACTTAGCTACTTCGTGTCACCTGCTTGCCATATGGCTGTTGCATGTGTTAAAAAAATTTGAGTAAAATTCTTATTTTAGATAAGAAAAATGAAAATTTACCATACCTGATATGTATTTGTATAAACCTTTTTTTGACTAATAAAAACTTTTTGAATAAAAAAAAAAAAAAAAAAAAAGAAATGAAGAAAAATGAAGAACTTATGAAGAAAAATTCTATATATTCCAATAATTCTATATATTCCAATAATGAAATAATTTTCATAGCTTCCTTTTCAAGTATTCTTTAGATTTCCACCCACTCCCCTCTCCTTCACATTAAACGTTTGATTGGAGAAGGCCCAGCCTAACTTGCAACTGAATCACAGCTGGACATGAGTATACGTCAATGTCCAAAAGATGACAAGTCGGTTTGGTTAGTGTTGAAATTAAAGAATTGAAAAACCAATGTTAGATCTGTGAAACGGACAAGTTACTGTGCACCTTTGACTCCTTCTAAACCTTCCTCATCTCTGAACTTGCTTTCAGTGACGGCATAATTCTACTGTGAAGATTAATTCCATGTAATATGGAGTCAGTTGAAGGGTAAATGAAAACCAGTTACCTCAATCCATTCGTGTGTTAAGAACTTTTGGGGAAGAAAGTGATAGCTATAGTTACATGGCAGATTTACTCCTTTTCATCTGCAATGAGAGCATTAGAATAGAATAGAATTTTATTGGCCAAGTGTGATTGGACACACAAGGAATTTGTCTTGGTGCATATGCTCTCAGTGTACATAAAAGAAAAGATACGTTCATCAAGGTACAACATTTACAACACAATTGATGATCAATATATCAATATAAATCATAAGGATTGCCAGCAACAAGTTATAGTCATACAGTCATAAGTGGAAAGAGATTGGTGATGGGAACTATGAAACGATTAATAGTAGTGCAGATTCAGTAAATAGTCTGACAGTGTTGAGGGAATTATTTGTTTATTTGTCATTGTGTGAGAAGTTACCACAGTAAGCAATTCTGTACGTCGAGTTATAAGTTTCAGCAGCAACTTTGTCCCAAGAAAAATTGTCTGTTTGTTTTCACCTCTGATTAACATAATTTAAAGCTGGATATTTCAAAGCCGATTCTAAATCTTTCTCGATAAACTTGAGTGTTCAATAGCGAGACTGGGGGGAAAAAAATTAGCTTGGAGGAAAAAGCTAACCTATCAATTCCAACACCATTGATTTATAAAGCTGTTCTGAACCATTCCGATGGTATATTGTGGGTATAAAGCCATTATGAATTTTCATTCACGCAAATAACTCCATTGGACAAGTCGCTATTGAACTATAATCAACGCTTGAGCCTATGAATTTCTGAGAAGCACAGCAAAACACATCGACCTGAAATGCCCATTATAAAAAGTTAAAAGGTAAAGGTAAAGGTTCCCTTCGCACATATGTGCTAGTCATTCCCAACTCTAGGGGGCGGTGCTCATCTCTGTTTCAAAGCCGAAGAGCCAGCGCTGTCTGAAGACGTCTCCGTGGTCATGTGGCCAGCATGACTCAACGCCAAAGGCACACAGAACGCGGTTACTTTCCCACCAAAGGTGGTCCATATTTTTCTACTTGTATTTCTTATGTGTTTATGAACTTCTAGGTTGACAGAAACTGGGACAAGTAACGGGAGCTCACCCCATTATGCGATACTATTCGAACCCCTGAATTGCCAACCTTTTGATCGACAAGCTCAACGTCTTAGCCACTGAGCCACTGCATCCCTATCTTTAAAACGTTGGGTGTGAACAAATGAGCACAATCCAAGCAAGGCAAAAATATGGATGATGTTTAGAATAGAATAGAATAGAATAGATTTTTTTATTGGCCAAGTGTGATTGGACATACAAGGAATTTGTCTTGGTGCATATGCTCTCAGTGTACATAAAAGAAAAGATACGTTCATCAAGGTACAACATTTACAACACAAATGATGGTCAATATATCAATATAAATCATAAGGATTGCCAGCAACAAGTTATAGTCATACAGTCATAAATGGAAAGAGATTGGTGATGGAAACTATGAGAAGATTAATAGTACTGCAGATTCAGTAAACAGTTTGACAGTGTTGATGGAATTATTTGTTTAGCAGAGTGATGGCCTTCGGGAAAAAACTGTTCTTGTGTCTAGTTGTTCTGGTGTGCAGTGTTCTCTAGCGTTGTTTTGAGGGTAGTGGTTGAAAAAGTTTATGTCCAGGATGCGAAGGGTCTGTAAATATTTTCACGGCCCTCTTCTTGATTCGTGCAGTATAAGGTCCTCAATGGAAGGCAGGTTGGTAGCAATTATTTTTTCTGCAGTTCTAGTTATCCTCTGAAGTCTGTGTTTTTCTTGTTGGGTTGCAGAACCGAACCAGACAGTTATAGAGGTGCAAATGACAGACTCAATAATTCCTCTGTAGAACTGAATCAGCAGCTCCTTGGGCAGTTTGAGCTTACTGAGTTGGCGCAGAAAGAACATTCTTTGTTGTCCTTTTTTGATGATGTTTTTGATGTTAGCTGTCCATTTTAGATCTTGCGATATGATAGAACCTAGAAATTTGAAGGTTTCTACTGTTGATACTGTGTTGTCTAGTATTGTGAGAGGTGGAAGTATGGAAGGGTTTCTCCTAAAGTCTACCACCATTTCTATGGTTTTGAGTGTGTTCAGTTCCAGATTGTTTTGGTTGCACCACAAGGCTAGTCGTTTGACCTCTCGTCTATATGCGGATTCATCATTGTCTCGAATGAGACCAATCACTGTTGTGTCATCTGCGAACTTCAGTAGCTTAACAAATGGATCATTGGAGATGCAGTCATTGGTATACAGAGAGAAGAGAAGTGGGGAGAGCACACAGCCTCAGGGGGCCCCTGTGCTAATTGTACAGGTATTTGATGCGATCTTGCTTAGCTTCACCTGCTGCTTCCTGTTTGTTAGGAAGCTTGTGATCCACTTACAAGTCTGTCCGGTACCTGTAGCTGGTTTAGCTTAGTTAGAAGAATGTTTATTTAGTTTATCCAATTTAGGTATATAGTCTCTGCTTATACCATCCCAGAAATACCAGTTTTTAAGGGTGCCATTCTAGTGGTTCTGTTGGTTTTGTACTTTTATTCTCTTCATCACAAAGGACAGTAAAAGTGAGTTGGTAAGTGTTGGGCTCCTTTTTGTGATAGTTCACTTTTCTCTGCTCTCCTTTATGTGGTTCAAAGGTGAATATTCTCAGGGTCCCCTCTGGCTCGTCCCTTTCTTTTACCCTCAAGGATAGAAAACTCAGAAGTTCAAGCGATCTAATAGAGGACATAATTCACAGGTTGCTTTGCTTTTTAGACATATTTAGGGCTTCATTCTACTCACCTCTGCACTGTGAAATAGATAATAACTGGAGGGTCCCCCACAAAGCACAATGATGCCATTTGTGAGGTCATTTATCTGGTGACCTGTCCTGAAAAACCTATCATTCTAAGCAAAACTACCCAAAAGACTTCCTGACATTAACTCCTTAGATTTGAAATGCTGAAAACTTAGATTTGAAATGCTGAAAACTTAGATTTGAAATGCTGAAAACTTGGAACTCCGTCGCCTTCGACAAGACCTAAGCTTAACTCACAGAATCATCTATTGTAATGTCCTTCCTGTTAAAGACTACTTCAGCTTTAATTGCAATAATACTAGAGCAACTAATAGATTTAAACTTAATGTCAACCACTTTAATCTAGATTGCAGAAAATATGACTTCTGTAACAGAATCATCAGTGCTTGGAATACTTTACCTGACACTGTGGTCTCTTCCCATAATCCTAAAAGTTTTATCCAAAAACTTTCTACTATTGACCTCACCCCGTTCCTAAGAGGACCATAAGGGGCGTGCATAAGCGCACAAACGTGCCTACCGTTCCTGTCCTATTGTTTTTCTTTTCTTCTTCCTATATATATGCTTATACCTCCTTATATTTACCCATATATGTGTTTATTTACTATATAATCTTTTTGTATGATACCTACATATATTGTTGTGACAAAATAAAATAAATAAATAAAATAAAATAAATAGAATCAGAATAACGAGGTGATGTTTATTTCCAGGATTTTTTTTTACTACAGAAATTAGAGTACTACAGAAACCATGAGTTACAGTGGCGCAGTGGTTAGAGTGCAGTACTGCAGGCTACTTCTGCTTATCATCGGCTGCCTGCAAATTTGGCAGTTCGAATCTCACCAGGCCTCAAGGTTGACTCAGCTTTCCATCCTTCCGAGGTGGGTAAAATGAGGACCCAGATTGATGGGGGCAATAGGCTTACTCTGTAAACCGTTTAGAGAGGGCGGTAAAGTGGTATATAAGTCTAAGTGCTATTGCTATTGCTATTTACTATAGGGGATCATTTGTTCAGTGTTATGATTTGTCAATATGTAGAATACATTATTTAAACTTACCCCTTCAAAACAAAACTGTCAAGGTTTCAAATTCTACCCACCAGAATATTAATGTGACTGAAATTGCTCATCATATTACAGGAATTGGTTATGCCTATTTTAATGAAAAGAAGGTGACATGATAGCAGTGTTCCAATATCTCAGGGGCTGCCACAAAGAAGAGGGGGTCAAGCTATTCTCCAAAGCATCTGAACCAGAGGTGGGTTTTAGCAGGTTCTGACCAGTTCTGGAGAACCGGTAGTGGAAATTTTGAGTAGTTCGGAGAACCGTTAGTAACATTTCTGACCCCATCCCCATCTACTCTCTGCCTCCCAAGTCCCAGCTGATCAGGAGGAAATGGGGTTTTTGGAATAACCTTTCCCTGCCATGCCTATCAAGCCACACCCACCAAGCCATGCCACACCCACAGAACTGGTAGTAAAAATTTTTGAAACCCACCACTGAACTGAATGCAGGACAAGAAGCAATGGGTGGAAACTAATCAAGGAGAGAAGCAATCTAGAACTAAGGAGAAATTTCCTGACGGTTAGAACAATTAATCAGTGGAACAACTTGCCTCCAGAAGTTGTGAGTGCTCCAACACTGGAGGTTTTTAAGAAAGATCAGACGATTATTTGTCTGAAATGGTATAAGGTCTCCTGCTTGAGCAGGGGGCTGGACTAGAAGACCTCCAAGGTCCCTTCCAACTGTGTTATTCTCTTATATGCTTTTTCAGACTTGTTAACTTACAAGTCTTATTTCAGGCTTATTCAGATCCCACAAAAAGTTGATCACTGTTTATTTTTCATGCCACTGCATACTACAAAGGTCCAAGGCTACTCATGTTTAAAGTACAGTATGAGAGGTGGCATTCAGCAGCTGTGACCAGTTCTGGAGAACCAGTAGTGGAAATTCTGAGTAGTTCAGAGAACCAGTAAATACCATCTCTGACTGGCCCCGCCCCCATCTATTCTCTGCCTCCCGAGTCCCAGCTGATCAGGAGAAAATGGGGATTTTGCAGTATCCTTCCCCTGGAGTGGGGAGGGAATGGAGATTTTACAGTATCCCACTGTATGGGATACAATGCCATGCCCACCAAGCCACGCCCACAGAACCGTTAGTAAAAAAAAAATTGAATCCCAGCACTGAATGGTCCTTGCTGTTCTCTGAGCTTGGTGGTTTCTTTGCAGATGTTTCATTACCAAACTAGGTAACATTATCAGTGCTAAACGTGAGTAAGGTTAAACACTGTAATTTGGGCAAATTAGGAAACTGTTTCCCTGGCTGTTTCCAAAAGATCATGTTGAGCCCATTTAAATTCATAAATTTGGCCCTGTAGAATTTTTTTTTAGATTTGCAAGCAGTTAACTAAATACGAATTAGAAACTTTGCGTAGCCTACAATTGAACATTTGTTATGCACTGGAAATACATCTATAAACTTTAAGATTAATTTATAAAGAAAGACCACCATAATATTTTAAAATATTTTGGAGGCAACTGGATTCTATGATATTGAAAAGTCTCTGGGTGATTAAAAATCCTGTTTAATATTCATTATTTAATTTTCAAAAGAAGTATTTTTTTGCAGGTTTAGGTTTTCCCAAACAGAGCAGCAAATATAACACCTAATCTTTTATATCTAAAATAGATTAAATATAATCTGTAATTAATAAGCATTCATTCATTTGTAAATAGCACCCAAATGAAAATTTTACAGGCCTATTAATAGCAATGGAAAATGTCAAAGTATGGAAATGTCAAGTCATTTTTCTTTACCTTTAAGTATCATGCTTGTCTCAGAATAAAATGTACCCAGAATTTGGAGATATTGATTGTTAATGCTTGATTTAATGCTATTAAACATATTACCATAATTTTATTCAGTACTTTACTGCCAAAAATATTTCCCTTACTTTGATATTAAGCAAGCGCCAAATAAATTAAGTTATCTAACCGAAATCATTATGTTGGAATGTAATTGATACAATTTGCCAATAGATAAGTCATTTGAAAGTAATTTTTCGATGATTGATCAGTTTCCACTAAAGTTGCAAAAAGAACTTAGGAATGATATTTCATTTCATTGATAAAGGAATTGATGAAATTGATAAACCATTTCATTGCAAAATAGCACAGGTATACAGCGTAGTATACTTTATACTCTCATCTGCAGAATATGAGTGTGCGTGTTCAAGTTTAAAGCCCACAACCAAATTAATTTCAACCATAGAAAGCAAAGCATGGCCCAGCCATAGGAAATCAGAGTAGGTTTTTAAATATTTGATTATTATCTAGATTGTTGGTCAAGCAGGTACAAAAATAGCCAGGGAAATATTTGAAACCTGGTAAACGGGCCCTTTGTCAGTCAACAGGAATGCTGATTTATCACCAGTTTATCAGGTACTTAGTGTTGTGGTCCACTAGCAGCCTGCAAACCTGGCAGTGGAGTTGGACAGTGAGGAGACTGGAGAGGACAATGGGTCAGTCCTGGAGTCAGGGGAAGGCCCGAACAAGACAGAGGCAGAGGTGGGGCCAGAGCCATCTGGGAGAGATGCGCGGACTCCGGAGCCTCCAGAGTCGGACAACAGAGAGGCAGAGAAACAGGAGGAAGCTGTTCTTAGTGCATGCATGTGAAGAGCTGCCAAAAGGCAAGAGCAGCTGAAGCAAAAAGGATGACTCAGGAGTAAGGCCAGAATATGATTGGCCACTCCCATAAGGCTTAAAAGAGAAGCAACGAGCTGTTGGGTTCTTTGTGGAAAAGCAACATTGATTCCATTGCTTCTTGTCAGCATCTCTTGAACTTTGTGGGGGTTTTGCCAAGAAAAGCTTTTGGCAGGTTGCCAAAGACAACAAAGGATGGTGATAAGGCCAAAGGGCTGTTTATGAAGAATTTGTTTTGGACTGAGCTGAGAATGAATGAATTCTCAGCTGTTTTAATAAAATAAGTTTGTTCAGGCCTGAATTGTGTTTGGTAATCACTACTTGGGCCTCGGTCACAACACTTAGGAGCTGAGAAATGGCAGCACAAGGAAACAGCAGCCAATGGCTCAACACCTGGCCATCAATACCCCAATCAAGAAACAAAAAGGCACAACAATCAGGCACCGTATAAATAGAACAACCCAATGCACACATTCCTGTAGAGAGAAGTTCCCTGAGGATGGGCTCCAGAATGAGTCTAAAAGCTCAGAAGACTAAACCTCTAGTCTTGGGAGCTGACCCAGATTCGATCCTGCAACGTTATCCTGGGACAGGTCTATTTGCCTTCATTTGTGATTATCTTAGAGTTCTTAACCATTTGATCCATTTTGAGTATTATAAAAAATGAGTATTATAAAATGCAAGGAAGCTTTCCAACATGTAGGAAAACACATCTGCACGGAGTCATGCATGCATACACAGAACACACGGTCTCTCCCACCCCCCCACCCCAATCATAATTTAACAGAAGTGTGAAAACAACAGTAAAAGAAATTTAACAGGTATCAATATTAATTTTTCTTTATTATAAAAGACAGACCAAGACAAGCGAGCCCTATAATTCAGTCATTTGGAATTACTCTTACCACATTCTTCTTATGCTTTATGGATTGCAATGAAGCTAAGGAGACTGGGGGCCTCTAAAATGTACATAGTAGAAAATCTTTTCCTCAAAACTGAAAACCTTTTTGCTCCATGCTTTTCTTCACAATTAAAATCTCTCTCTCTCTCTCTCTCTCTCTCTCTCTCTCTCTTGTTTCACTCCATGAAAATTTGTTTTAATTAATTATGTATGGATAATCTTATTCCCTTACAGAATAACAGAGTTGGAAGGGACCTTGGAGGTCTTCTAGTCCAACATCTTACTCAAGCAGGAAAACACATGCCATTCCAGACAAATGGTTGTCCAGTCTCTTCTTAAAAACTTCCAGTGTTGGAGCACCCATTAATTCTGGAGGCAAGTTGTTCCACTAGTTAATTGTTCTCACTGTCAGGAAATTTGTCCTTAGTTCTAAGTTGGTTCTTTCCTTGATTATTTTCAATCCATTGTTTCTTGTTCTGCCTTTAGGTGCTTTGGAGGAGAGTTCATCTGACAATCATCCATTTACACCATAAATTTACTGGAACTGTTCTGAGTATCCATCAATAGCACTGCATATCTGCAAAGGATAATGTTTTTAATCATTATAACAAAGGAAAACCTTCATAATGAGACACAAACCTTTCAGAAGATGCAATTGAAACACCCAAGCAAGGCTGGAAGAGTTGTAGTACTTGACGCATTGTAACAATAGAAATAGCAGACTTATATACTGCTTCACAGTGCTTTACAACCCTCTCTAAGCAGTTTACAAAGTCAGCATATTGCACTCAACAATCTGGGTCCTCATTTTATTGACTTTGGAAGGATAGGACACTGAGTCAACCTTGAGCCGGTGAGAACCGAACTGTTGAACTTCAGTTAGCCGGCAGTAAGCAGAAGTAGCCTGCAGTACTGCCTTCTAACCACTGTGCCACTACAGCTCACTGTAGCTACCAATTTATCACCTTTTGCTCAAATAATCCCCTGGAGTAATGCTTGACTTAATGCTTTGCGAAATGATGGTGTGTATGCAGATTGTGAGGGCACATCTTGCCAAGAATTATATCAGCTGAATTATCCAATCCAGAGGCTCTTACAGGTGTTCTCTTGGGAGGCCTCTGCCATAATAGATCGACTGAGCCATTCAACATTCAGCCAACATTCAACATTCAAAAGTACCTTTACTAAAATGTAATTATCCTGCATTCCACAAGATCGGCTTTCAAGAGAAGCCGTGATGGAATTCAACTTTTTTTACTACTGATTCTGTGGGTGTGGCTTGGTGGGCATGCCTTGGTAGGCCTGGCAGGGGAAGGATACTGCAAAATCCCCATTCCCTCCCCACTCCTGGGGGAAGGATATTGCAAAATCCCCACTCCCTCCCCACTCCTGGAGGAAGGATATTGCAAAATCTCCAAATCCCACCCCACTTTGGGGCCAGCCAGAGGTGGTATTTGCTGGTTCTCCAAACTAGTCAACATTTCCGCTACCAATTCTCTAGAACCTACCAGCACCTGCTGAATAGGACCCCTGAGAAGAAGTCTGCGAGATGCTTAATGAAGTTATTTTTCTTAATGGGTGTCTTTGGGTGATATTAATTACTTTAGAGGATCCATTGGGAAGCCAACAAAAAACAAAAACAAATGAGCAGGGCTAATGAAACGAGGCGGTACCTGATACATTATTGCATTCCTGTACGATTATTGTTTGCATTAAAAGGACATGGCACCTTCATATATTTTTATGAAATGTTAATAATAGCGAAGGCGGAGGGGGTTACCTCGAATACGCTAGGGCGAATTCCACTGGGTTTGTCTCTTCTCCTCGTATGTCTGCTTTGGATTTATCTGGACCATTTGTTTCACTAGGAGACAGAGGCATATGAAATTTTGGGCTCATTAAGTTTGCGGATGTGAAAGTTGACTTTTTTTCCCCAGCACATCGTTTATTTCTTTCTGAACACTCTCTTTGTACATTGATGCTCTAATTTACAAAAGTCAAAGAACAATTTGTTAAGGCAGCCAGTGAGGAGCTGAAGTGGTGGTGGGGGGAACCCAAGAACCATGAGATCTAAACAGTAAAGAATTGTTTGTTGCCGAGATCTCTTTTAATCAGTGCAAAGGCAGGAAACGAACTCTGCCTGGGTTTCCGATTCTTCTTCACACTTCTAAATTGGTTTCTGTCCAATCTCTTGTATTATGAAGGGGAGGGGGGCGGGTACGTGAAAGCAGCAGTTGCTGCACTCAGAATCATACTTGTGTCTGCGCCCCCTGAGCCGGGCCTGCTGCCAGAAAGTGACTTGGACAGTGAGAGGGAAGGGCCGTCAGGACTTACCTCGGGAGCACCGGCCAGAAGCAGGCCAGATGGAGGAGGGAACAACAGAATCAAGGGTGGGGCAGGCCCAGGAAGTGCTGAGTCATGGAGCCACACCCCACAGGAAATAAAAGACAGCGAGAGCTGCTGTGTCTCTTTGTAACAGGCAAATCTACTGATTAAGAGCTGAAGTTTGTTTCTGAGTGACTCACCAGCATCGTGGCAGATAAAGGGGGCTCTTGGCAGATGCTGGCTATTCTGCTGCCAGAGCTGATAGTGCTGGCTAATTAAGCCATCATTCGGATGGAGGCGAGGGAGGACATAACAATACTGCTATTCTGGTGATATAATTGTATTTTGAATCCCACCCCTGGTGCTTACCCAAATAACTTTTTATTTCGTCTGGTCTCCAACCTTCGCTTTGTGGCGAAGGTTGTAGAGAGTGTGGTGGCATGTCAATTACCCCAGTACCTGGATGAAACTGTCTATCTAGACCCGTTCCAGTCCGGCTTTCGGCCTGGGTACAGCACAGAGACAGCTTTGGTCGCATTGGTTGATGATCTCTGGAGGGCTCGGGACAGGGGTTATTCCTCTGCCCTGGTCCTATTAGACCTCTCAGTGGCTTCTGATACCATCGACCATGGTATCCTGCTGCACCGGTTGGGGAGTTTGGGAGTGGGAGGCACCGTTTATCGGTGGTTCTCCTCCTATCTCTCTGACCGGTCGCAGACGGTGTTGGCAGGAGGGCAGAGATCAACCGCGAGGCACCTCACATGTGAGGTGCTGCAGGGGTCGATTCTCTTGCCTCTCCTGTTCAACATCTATATGAAGCCGCTGGGTGAGATCATCAGTGGTTTTGGGGTAAGTTACCAACTGTACGCTGATGATACGCAGCTGTACTTCTCCGCCCCAGGCCACCCCAACGAAGCTGTCAAAGTGCTGTCCTGGTGCCTGGAAGCCGTACGGGTCTGGATGGGGAGAAACAGGCTCATGCTCAACCCCTCCAAGACGGAGTGGCTGTGGATGCCGGCATCCCGGTACAGTCAGCTGCAACCGCGGCTGACTGTTGGGGGCGAGTCACTGGCCCCTATGGAAAGGGTGCACAACTTAGGCGTTCTCCTGGATGGGCGGTTGTCTTTTGAAGAACATTTGATGACCGCCTCCAGGAGAGCTTTTTATCAGGTACGCCTGATCCACCAGTTGTGCCCCTTCCTGGACCAGGACGCCTTATGCACAGTCACTCAGTCTCACCTGGACTACTGCAATGCTCTCTACATGGGGCTCCCCTTGAAGAGCACCCGAAGGCTCCAGTTGGTTCAGAATGCAGCTGCACGGGTGATAGAGGGAGCCACTCATGGCTCCCATGTAACACCACTCCTGCGTAAGCTGCACTGGCTTCCTGTAGTCTTTTGGGTGCACTTCAAGGTGTTGGTTACCACCTTTAAAGCACTCCATGGCTTAGGACCGGGTTACTTACGGGACCACCTACTGCCACCGTTTGCCTCCCACCGACCCATGCGCTCTCACAGAGAGGGACTCCTCAGGGTACCGTCAGCCAAGCGATGTCGGCTGGCGGCCCCCAGGGGAAGGGCCTTCTCTGTGGGGGCTCCCACCCTCTGGAACGAACTTCCCCCAGGACTTCGTCAACTTCCTGACCTTCGGATCTTCCGCCACGAGCTGAAGACATATTTATTTATTCGCGCAGGACTGGCATAGAATTTTTAGAAGTTTTTATTATTCGGTTTTAAATTTTAAAGTGGGTTTTATTGTTCTGAATGCATTTTAATTTGGGGCCATATTTAATAAGTTTTAAATTATTGATTTTATTCTGTATTTATTCATTGTGGTTTTATGTGGCTGTGAACTGCCCTGAGTCCTTCGGGAGAAGGGCGGTATAAAAATTTAATAAATAAATAAATAAAATAAATAAATTTCAGATGCATCTGGTCGAAAAGCCACAGAAAATAAGTTTAGGGGCTATCCATCTTTGCATTAAGCTTAAATATGATTTCTTTTGGGGAAGGGATCATTGGTGGGATCCTGCCGGTTTAATAACTGGTTTGGAGATTGCGCATTTCACGCAACTGTGCCTGCAGTTTTAAGAAAACTAACCTCCCACGTTACTTCTGGGGAGTAACACAGCTGAGGCCTGCTCTTCTGTGAGAAGACAAAGGTATGTAAAGTGCAGGGGCAGGCGGGTGGGACCACCTGATCGTCAGAGCGAACTGGTTCTCTCCCAGCTGATCATCGGAGCTACCGGTTATCTAGAATCTGTCCAAACTGGCTGAATCCAACCCATGCAAGGGATATCCCATTACAAGAAAACAATTGGGATTTAGCACAGTGTTTGAAGTCAGCTTCTGATGCTATGGACTTCTAGCTGCTCTAAGTCTCTGGTGAGATGTTCTTGTTTCTAGGCTTAAGGGGATGCTGATGTTATCCACTCTGACTCTTGTCAGTTCTATGGGCCAGGTCTCTCCACAACTTCTTTGAGTTATTTTTTTTTATTTTTTATTTTTAATTTTTCTTAACAAACCACATACAAATTGTTTTTGAACAAGATATCGGTCAGGTACATAATTAAACCCAATTCAATTTTTCACCCCCCTCAAAATATAATCTATCCCAGGGGTCTCCAACCTTGGTCCCTTTAAGACTTGTGGACTTCAACTCCCAGAGTTCCTCAGCCAGCTTTGCTGGCTGAGGGACTCTGGGAGTTGAAGTCCACAAGTCTTAAAGGGACCAAGGTTGGAGACCCCTGATCTATCCAATATATTGCCTTTTCCCCCTTAAAATTTCATTATTTGCACATTTCTCTTTATAAAATCTGCTTTCGCCCCTTATCCTGAAATTAACACTTAAATCTAGTCTAGTCCCCACATTCTTGCCCTCTTTTTATCCCTCCCTTCTACATAAAAAAAAAAACATAAATTCCCCCCCCCCACAAATTTCTTTCTTAATTCTTACATTCCACAAAGCCAAAAAAGTAGTTATCCCTAATTTAGTCAAAGACAAAGCAATAATAAAAACTAAAAGAAATAAGGTAGTATCTATAAAAATATTTCCTACTTCAAATCTCACCTTTTAATTTTTTTTTTAAAAAAGGTCTCCCATCACTTGTTTGTTCCATACCAAAAAAGAGAAAATAACATATAAAACCAAATAAACTCTAAAAGCTCTCTCCTACCTTTAGTCCAGCCCCCTGTTCAAGCAAGAGAACCTATACCATTGCAGATAAGTGACTGTCTAGTCTCTTTTTAAAAACCTCCAGTGATGGAACACCCCATGATTTTTGAAGGCAAGCTGTTCCACTGGTTAATTGTCCTCACTGTTAGAAAGTTTCTCCTTCATTCCAGATTGCTTTCTCTTTGATTCAACCATTGTTTCTTGTCCTGCTCTCTGGTCCTTTGGAGAATAAGATGGCCCCCCTCTTCTTCACGGCAGCCCCTCAAATACTGGAATACTGCTATTGTGTCACCCCTATTTCTTCTTTCCTTTAGACTAGCTAAACCCAGATCCTGCAGCCATTCTTCCTATGTTTTAGTCTCCAGGCTTTTAATCATCTTAGATGCTCTTCTTTATACTTTTTCCAAAGTCTCAACATCTTGTTTTGTAGTATGGGGACCAAAGTTGGTTGTAGTATTCCAGGTGTTAATATAATATAATATAATATAATATAATATAATATAATATAATATAATATAATATAATATAATATAATATAATATAATATAATATAATATAATATAATATAATATAATATAATATAATATAATATAATATAATATAATATAATATAATATAATATAATATAATATAATATAATAATATAATAACAACAGAGTTGGAAGGGACCTTGGAGGCCTTCTAGTCCAACCCCCTGCCCAGGCAGGAAACCCTACACCATCTCAGACAGATGGTTATCCAACATTTTCTTAAAAATTTCCAGTGTTGGAGCATTCACAACTTCTGCAGGCAAGTCGTTCCAATTATTAATTGTTCTGTCAGGAAAGACAGTGTTGTCTTACTAGGTTTTATAAAGTGGTACTAATACTTCACATGATCTTGATAATTGCTTTAAGCTTAAGGCAGGAGTGAAATCCAGTAGGTTCTAACAGGTTCTGGAGAACAGGTAGCAGAAATTTTGAGTAGTTCAGAGAACCGGTAGTGGAATTTTTGAGTAGTTCAGAGAACCTGCAAATACTACCTCTGGCTGGCCCCAGAGTGGTGTGGGATTGAAGATTTTGCAGTATCCTTCCCCTGCCACACCCACAAAGCCACGGCCACCAAGCCACACCACACCCACAAAGCCACGCCCACAGAACTGGTAGTAAAAAAAAATTGAATATCAGCACTGCCTTAAGGGGATGACTTAATTGAACCTAACAAAAAGTGTCTTTGGTTTGCTTCAATACTGCAACCTCAAGTAGGGTTCCCCTTGCACTTACTATCAAAGAAAAAAAAGTCTCTTTTGTTTTGATAGGAGTCACAGTGGTTAGAATGCAGTACTGCAGGGTACTTCTACTGACTGCAATTTGATAGTTCGAATCTCACCAGGCTGAAGGTTGACTCAGTCTTCCATCCTTCCAAGGTGGGTAAAATGAAGACCCAGATTGTTGGACGCAATAGGCTGACTCTGTAAACCGCTTACAGGGCTGTAAAGCACTGTGAAGCGGTATATAAATCTATGTGCTACTGCTATTGATATTTTATGCCACTTTCTGTTTTGCTAGGATCGGCCAATTTTATTCTAAGCCACATTCAGTAAATAACCATGGAGATTCTCAATCATCTAGGTCATGGTTGTCCCAAAGGTGCTTTTTTCAAGAGGCAACTGGACTTTCTGTTTTTCCTTTGAAGATGTTTCACTTCTCATCCAAGGAGCTTCTTCAGCTCTTGACGGGACTGGATGGTGGGATCCATTCCCCACCATACAGTCAAAGCTGAAGAAGCTTCTTGGATGAGAATTGAAATTTCTTCAACGATACAACAGAAAGTCTCATTGCCTCTTGAAAAAAGCACCTTTGGGACACTGATTCAGTACCAAATTATCTTGCCAGTTTCTTAGGGAAAGATTCTTTAAAAAATTAGAGATTGGGCCCATCATCATTTTCAAAGAAAGAAATACAAAATACCTTAAGAACAACACACACGATGTGAAATCAATAGGCATTTCATTTCCAGGTGCAATTTTATCTTTCGACTGATTTTATCTTGCACTAAATAATGTAAACAACATTTATTTTAGAGTCTGTAAACTTAAATTATGTGTTGATTCTCCGATGATGCTTTTAAATCCCCGAGGTCTGGCAACCAAGCTAATAATGTAAACTGTCTTTGTGAATTTAGCAGTTACATCCCAATTTATTGACTCATAAATACTTATGTAAGAGACATACTAAGTTGTCCAGTGATGTTATAGACACATAGAGTTCCTTTCAACCATATATGAACTATGATTAATCAGAATCACTTTGGAAAAAGTCCATATTTGTATTTTTAGAGATCCATGAAAGATTTTTCAGATCACCAGGAATTATATTTTTGGGCAATTTTTGTATAAGTTATTTATTTATTTATTTATTTATTTACTTACTTACTTAGTTTGTCAAGTATGTATGAGAAAACAAGTATAAGTATGAACATAAAATATAAACATATAAGTATAAACAAGTATAAGTATATACATAATAAATGAGTATGAATACAGTAAAAGGTGACAGTAGGACAGGGACGGTAGGCATGCTGGTGCGCTTATGCATGCCCACTTACAGACCTCTTAGGAAAGATTCTTTAAAAAATTAAAGATTGGGCCCATCATCATTTTCAAAGAAAGAAATACAAAATACCTTAAGAACAACACACACGATGTGAAATCAATAGGCATTTCATTTCCAGGTGCAATTTTATCTTTCGACTGATTTTATCTTGCACTAAATAATGTAAACAACATTTATTTTAGAGTCTGTAAACTTAAATTATGTGTTGATTCTCCGATGATGCTTTTAAATCCCCGAGGTCTGGCAACCAAGCTAATAATGTAAACTGTCTTTGTGAATTTAGCAGTTACATCCCAATTTATTGACTCGTAAATACTTATGTAAGAGACATACTAAGTTGTCCAGTGATGTTATAGACACGTAGAGTTCCTTTCAACCATATATGAACTATGATTAATCAGAATCACTTTGGAAAAAGTCCATATTTGTATTTTTAGAGATCCATGAAAGATTTTTCAGATCACCAGGAATTATATTTTTGGGCAATTTTTGTATAAGTTATTTATTTATTTATTTATTTATTTATTTACTTACTTACTTACTTAGTTTGTCAAGTATGTATGAGAAAACAAGTATAAGTATGAACATAAAATATAAACATATAAGTATAAACAAGTATAAGTATATACATAATAAATGAGTATGAATACAGTAAAAGGTGACAGTAGGACAGGGACGGTAGGCATGCTGGTGCGCTTATGCATGCCCACTTACAGACCTCTTAGGAAAGGGGTGAGGTCCATGGTAGACAGTTTAAGTTTTAAAGTGTTGGGGGTTTGAGGATGTAACAACAGAGTCAGGTAGTGAGTTTCAGGCATTGACCACTCTGTTGCTGTAGTCGTATTTTCTGCAATTGAGTTTAGAGTGGTTTACTTTGAGTTTGTATCTATTGTTTGCCTGTGTATTATTGTGGTTGAAGCTGAAGTAGTCGTTGACAGGTAGGATGTTGTAGCAGCCAATTTTGTGTCCAGGTCCAAAATTTCAACCCTGGTGGCATAAGTAGCTTGAAAGCAGGACTAGTCTGCTTACCTACAGTGGGTAAAGTAACCATCACAGTTGAAATCATTATTTTTCCCCCTGCCCAAACTCTTAATTCCTTCAAGTGGGTCCTAAATCTGCTTTCTTGACATTTCATAGAACAAAGATTTTTGCTGCAGCAGAGCCAAACAGTAAAAATAAATATTTTTCTAGAGGGATTTGGATAGTTAGAGAAGATAAATTGTTCAATTCTTCCTTACCTGCTGAAAAGTTAAAATTTCACTTCCCTCAGTTGGGTCCTTATTGCCAAAGATTCTTTATGCAATCCCTAAGCAGGAGAAAGGCAGTATAAATGGATTTTATATATATATATTTGTTTTCTGAGGTTTTCACAGGTGTTTGTATGTAGGTCTTTGGTTGTTCGGGTTTTCTCCCATGTAAAATTGGAAGTGTCTTGGCGACGTTTCGACGAAGTCTCATTCGTCATCTTCAGGCTTCAGCTTCATGCTTCTGGGAGCAATGTGTGATCGAAGCCAAAGCCTGAAGATGATGAGTGAGATCTCATCGAAACGTTGCCTAAATACTTCCAATCTTACACGGGAAAAGACCCGAACATACCAAAACCTGCATACATATACCTGTGAAAACCTATGAACACACACACACACACACACACACACACACACACACACACACACACACACACATATATTCCAAGGGATGATGTTAACTGTTAATAGTTTCTTCCAGTGCCTGTATTTTTCTAGGGATGAATTATGGAGAATCAAAGCCCAGGACCATCAAGAAATTTATGTTTGCTATGTTGTTCGGATCATCACTGGTGAGAAACATTGGTTATTCCTCTTTCTTTCTTTCTTTCTTTCTTTCTTTCTTTCTTTAATTAATTGCTGGAGTGTCCTAACAATAATTTATTTCCTTTCTTAATGGGGTTATAGGGAGTGTAACCATATGGGCCAGAGGGAAGAAAGAAATGTGTGGGTGAGAGCAAGCAAAGGAAAGGAAGAGAAGCCTGGACATATGTTAGTTGTCATAATTATTGTTCGAACCGAGTTGACTTTAATTTCCTTAGAAATAACTTTTCCTAATAAATGCTCAGCCTCAATCCTGTGTGCCCTGATTTACCCAACAGGAGGTCAGAACAGAAGGGAACAACCTTCACATTATCAACATACGATTACACTGGGCACTATTACCAGCAGAAGTTGTTCCACTGAAGTAGTTTCGGCAAATACAGATGTTCTTGTATCATTATGGCCAGCTGTTAGGTGGACTATCAATCAACTGAACTAGGAAAAAAAGGCAGGTATCTCATGTGGGTTTTATCCCATAACGCTGGCCGATACTTAGTCATTTTGGACATAAGCCACTGTAGAAATAGTGTAATGGTAAAAAAGAGGATCCCATATGAACATCAATTTACAGCTCTACCAACTGGAAGCCATTTTAAGCAGATGGTTGAGATTAAATTCAGACTCGAGACAACATTATGTTTGGCTGTTTTGCTTTGTTTGATATAAATATTGCAGCTGCCTTGATTTAATCTTGAGTTAGGGATTATTCTCAGCTGTTTTCCATCTATTTACATTAGTCAAATGTAAACCCAAACAATTTTTATTCTGTTTAACAATGATAACTAACTAAAATAATTATGTCTATGTACAATATTTATCATCTCTATCTGTCTGTCTGTCTATTATCTCCCTCCCTTCCTATCTATCTCTACCCCAATCCCTCTTTATCTCTCTCTTTCTCTTTATCTCTCTCTCATCTATCTATCTATCTATCTATCTATCTATCTATCTATCTATCTATCTATCTATCTATCTATCTCTACCCTCCTCTTTATCTCTCTCTCTCATCTCTTTATCTCTCTCGTTCTCTTTATCTCTCTCTCATCTCTCTCTCTCTCTCTCTCTCTCTCTCTCTCTCTCTCTCTCTATCTATCTATCTATCTATCTCTAGTTTTGTTTTGATTTAATTTATTCTTTGTGTTCAGAATAAACAGCAAAGTAACTATTTCTTTAAACAGGTGTTTTTTTAATTTATGCTCTTCCTTTGACTCAGATATTGCAGACAGCAGGATTTTGAGTTCATATCACTAAACACAGAAAAGCTTTAATTATGAATCCTCTCCTTGCAAAACGTAGTCTGTTCCTGACCCAATCTAGCATCACAAATTAGCAAAGGTACACCTGCATTTCCATCATATGGAAAAAACACAGTTTTTCTATATGAAGCCAATCTGAGCAGTTCCAAAAAGTGATTTTCATCAGCTTGGCTGGCAGCTGACAATAATGAATGAATTGAAACAGTAATAGTTTGTGAAACCTGAGAATCAATGATATATAAGCTGATTCTTTTTTTTTTAAAGGAAATTTCAGTTTTTCATGAGTTCACATAGAAGAAGACTCAACAGAAGCTACATATTCACATTAGAATGAATGTTAGGAAAAGAGATTCAGAAGCCCCACCTAGGTCTAACGGGTTGGCTTGCTCATAACAAGCAGAATATCAACATAACAGAATTGGAGTTCTTCTCCAATGGAGATCTTCTAGTCTGACCCCCTTCACAAGCAGAAGGCCCTCTACTATTCCAGACAAGTGACTGTCTGGCCATTTCTTAAAAGCCTCCAGTGATGGAGCACCCACAACTTCTGAAGGCAATTGTTCCCCTGTTAGGAAATTTCCCCTTAGTTCTAGTTTGCTTCTCTCCTTATTACTTTCCATCCATTGTTTCTTGTTTTGCCTTCTGGTGCTTTGGATAATAGCTTGGCTCCCTCTTCTTTACGGCAGCCCCCCAAATATTGGAGGACTGCTATGATATCACACTAGTCCTTCTTTTCACTAGATTAGACAAAGCCAATCCATGCAACTGTTGTTCATATGTTTTAGCCTCCAGCCCCCTAATCATCTTTGTTGCTCTTTTCTGCACTCTTTCCAGAGTCTCTACATCTTTTTTAAAATAGAAACTAAAACTGAATGCCATATTCTAAGTATGGTCTTACTAAGGCTTTATAAAGCAGTACTCGTAGACAATCCTCACTCTGTCAAGGACCAAGGAGTACTCATCTCTAATGATCTAAGTGCCATAGCTCACTGTAACAGCATTGCCAAAAAGGCATTAAGAGTTGTTAAACTAATCTTGTGAAGCTTCTTCTCCGATAATATTGTACTGCAAACTAGGGCATACAAAACCTTTGCTAGACCAATTCTTGAATACAGCTCGTCTGCCTAGAATCTGCACCATGTATCAAATATTAATACAATTGAGAGAGTCCAGAGGTATTTCACAAGAAGAGTCCTCCACTCCTCTACTCACAACAGAATATATTATGCCACCAGGCTTGAAATCTTGGGCTTAGAGAATTTAGAACTATGCTGCCTTCGGTCTGACCTAAGCATAGTACACAAAATTATCTGCTACAACATCCTACCTGTCAATTATTACTTCATCTTCAACCACAACGCACGAGCACACAATAGATACAAACTTAAGGTAAACCACTCCAAACTCGATTACAGAAAATATGACTTCAGCAACAGAGTGGTCAATGCCTGGAATGCACTACCTGACTCTATGGTTACTTCCCCAAACCCCCATAATTTTAACTTTAGACTGTCTACTGTTGACCTCACCCCATTCCTAAGAGGTCTGTAAAGGGTGTGCATAAGCGCAACAACATGCCTTCCATCCCTGTCCTACTGTACCCATTTATTTGTATCCATTTCCTGTATTCATAATCATGTTTATGGTTATATATAAGCATATACATGTTTGACAAACACATACATAAATAAAATAAATAAATAAATAAACTAATATTTCATGTGATCTTGTTTCTATCCCTCTGTTAAGGCAGCCTAGGATTATGTTGGCTTTTTTTTTGGCTGCTGCCACACACGTATTTAAACCATGGAGAGGAATTGCAAGGCAGCTGCCAGCCTCACCAAGTAGACCAGACCAGGATATCAACTTCAGACAAAGACTGAAATGCATTTTTATTGAGATTGACTGTAATCGTTGTCTGATTGTGCTGGATCTTCTCCTCCTGCACACGCTCCAGTGTATTAGGAAGGCACCTGCCAAACTATTTGCAAACTAAAGCTTATCTCTTCGTCCAAGACTTAAAACATGCTTCAGTCCTTTTTGCCTAGGGAATGGTTCTTGCCTATTTCAAGCATGTTTATCTTCCTTATTCAGTGTACTAGAGCCTTGCCCTTTATCTAAGGCTTGGAGAAAAGATAGCAGCAGAGGAACAATATTTTTTTTTTCTCTTTTGCTGATTAAAATTTCTCTATTGCCCCTTCTCCCTGTAGATTTTGTAATTATCTCTAGACTGGGTGTCTCTTCACCTTTCCATTCTTTGCACATTCGTTTTGTGCATGAAGCAATGCACCAGTAACCCCAGGCTGCAAAACAAATGCTGCAGACATTACAAAAAGTGATTGTGGTATTTTTTTTTTTGAAAAGCAATCAATATTAGGAGAGATTATTCAGAATAATAAAAATGCCAGCAAACAGCCATTCAGCATGTTTTTTTTAAAAAAAAAGAAAGAAAGAAAGAAAGGAAACAATACATTTTGCCCATATAAATGGACTTTAGTCTTTAACTTTTCCTTTGTTAAGATGTATATGGTGCTTCCCTGAAAATAAGCCATCCCCCGAAAATAAGCTGTCCCCTGAAAATAAGCCCTCTTCTGAAAATAAATCCTCCCCTGAAAATGAGCCCTCCCCTGAAAATAAGCTGTCCCCCAATAATAAGCCCTCTTCTGAAAATAAATCCGCTCCTGAAAATAAGCCTGCCCCAAAAATATTTACCTGCATGTGCAGCTGGTTCCCGCCATTTCCTCTGGTTAAGATTAGGGAGACAGAGCTGGAAATCAGGTAAGATGGCAAGAGGAGCCCTGTTTTGCTCCACGCACCCCAAAATTATAAGATCTCCCCAAAAATAAGGCTGAGAGATTATTGCAGGGTTCAAACAAATATATGACAGGGTCTTATTTTGGGGGAAACACGGTAGCTTTCCAGTTTTAAAAAAAGGTCCTCAAACTTGTTTTTGTTGCATATTTTCCTTTTTTTAAAAAATGCCGAGTAAAATGATTGTAATACTGGTGAAAATGTATATGGCTGGTTTCTGCTTGCACAGATAGCTTGATAGCGCCGTAAATCTTAAGAGTTGCCAAAATGATCACAGGCTGAATGGTGGAATTGCCTGTGATCTCCTGTTAGTTTTCTTTGAATATTTTACACTCCAGACACAAAACCAATATTGATTGCTTGGAAGGATTATGTTTTCAGATTCTAAGGTGATTTACAGCTTGCAGCAGTTCAGAGGCTGGAGAAGCCAGCATTTTCAAGCAATACATTTAAGGAAAAGTTAAACCAGTCCATTTTCTTTCTTTCTTTTTTCTTTGATTTTCTTTTCCTTTTAAAAAGATCACTCTAATCGAAATGTGTAATGTGGCAAATTCAATGCATCATAGTTAAAACTGAAAGGGTTATTTAACATATTAATTACTATCCAAAATCCTTCAGTTTATTACAGTATTACAAGTGAGGGCTTTTCTTTATTATCCTATAAATGCAGTTAAAATGCCCATAATACTTATAGATAAGCATGCTTTAGAAAGATAGTGATTTCTTGGCTACTGTCAGATAATTTAAGGTGTCTTATATCAAAAGTACATCTGTTTCCCATATCATTTAAATAAATGCTATATTTCTCTTGGATGTATATCTTCTACGTAGTTAAATTCTGTCCAATCTCACCATCTTTGTGCCAGCTTTCATATTTTTATGTAGCTACCTCATTATCTTTCCATTTTCTCGCTATCAATATCTTTGCTGCTGCACCTGTTAGAGATACCAATTAACTTTTTATGACAAATCCATACATAACATTTCACTCAAAGGAATCACAGTCTTCAGTCTTAATCCAGTTCCTGATGGCAGGAATCTTATCCTTCCCCACAAAATAGGAATCCTTCATCAAATCCACTGAAGGTTATAAAAAAAATTTCTGTGTGAGGTTACACAACTCCAGTGAAGTACAACAGGGATCTGATGGCTTTTTCTCATGTTCAAAGTGTTAAGAAGGATGTATAGTGTTGAGTTTTTTTCTTTGGTAATTGTTGGAAGAAATACCCCTCTGGTTCAGTTCCAAGCCGGGAGAAAGACACTGGAGCCAAAATGGAGACTGGAGGCTGATTGGAAAGAGGGTTTAATGATGGAAGAAAACCACCAAGCACATGGTTCTCTGGTGCAGCTGAACACATGGAGTTGAGAGGGAGGGTTATTTATACCTTCTCTTGGGCTTTGAACTTGAGCTTCCTGTTCCTGTGCAAGAACATGTATGCTATTAGCTGCTTTCAGACTCCCATGGTGCCATATATGAATCCTAGGAGTTTGTCTGAGATAGGTTTGGTTGAAGCTTGGGCTGATGCAATGTCCATAGGAGATTTTGCAATGCAGTGAGCTCTGCTGCTAGATAAGCCTGTCTGGAGGGTCATCTCTGAATCCCATCAGCCTGGTGATGAAGGTCTTTTGTCTTGTAGATAGGATGGTCCAGTTTTTCATAATGGGCACCAAATATCCGCTGGGGGCAGGGAGTTGTTTTCTGTCTTTGGAAACATGTTTCTCCTTTAGGGAAATATAATATTCTGCCTTTTTAAATATTTCTCAAAATATTTCATTCTCCTAGGAGGGGTAACTTCCCTCATACTGAATATCAAATTATTGATGGAGATGATCATAAATGCACTCAAATGACATTTCAAATGACAAAGTTTTTCATATGCTTTATCTAGCAAGGTTAACCCATATACTTAAATATAGTCCCTTCAGTCTTCTAAGTGACTCTCCTACTTAACTCAAATAATTAATAACCCCAAGTAAGATAAGGACCACTTCTACTCTGGAAAAAAAAAAAAAACTCTCCTCTAGGATGTCCTGTTATTGCAAATGTAGATTTGAACATATAGTTAAGATCTGTCTCTCTGTGTGTCTCTCTCTGTCTCTTTATAGATATCAGTCTTTCTGAAGCTAGCACCAGGATCACCTCCAAATGTTTGGCTTTCAACTCCCAACCAGTAAGGCTATTGCTGAGCAATCTGGTGTTGAATAACAAGGTTAAAGCTGTGGTAGTTAAAATGTATACCACTTAGGGGTGGGATTCAGCTGGTTCGGACCGGTTCGGATGAACCGGATGCTAATTTTACATCTGGATCACTGAACCGGTAGTTGCAAGGGCTGGCTGGCCCCACCCACCCCACCCGCCCCTCCCAGGTGTTTCCACATGGCCTGTTTTGGGTGTTAGGTAAATGCAGGGGCCATGCAGAGCCTGGGGAGAGCGAAAAACAGGTCTACCAGAAGTACCAGAAGTCTGAAAATGGGCCTGTTTCCGGCCCCCAGAGAGCCTCCATAGCCTGGGGGAGACCGTTTTCACCCTCCCAGA
Source organism: Ahaetulla prasina (assembly GCF_028640845.1). Lineage (NCBI taxonomy): Eukaryota > Metazoa > Chordata > Lepidosauria > Squamata > Colubridae > Ahaetulla > Ahaetulla prasina. The sequence goes on from NC_080543.1 coordinate 124,643,553, forward strand.
GTCTCAAGGAAAGCCTCCATAGCCTGGGGAGAGCAAAAAATGGGCCTTCCAGAAGTAGTGGAAGTCCAAAAATGGGCCATTTTCCAGCCTCTGGAGCCTGGGGAAGGCCATTTTCACCCTCCCAGAAGGTTGAGGAAAACCACTGGGATTTAAGGTAGGAGAAAAATGGGCCTATTGGAAGTCCAGAAATGGGCCTGTTTTTATTTATTTATTATTTATTTATTTATTTTATTAGATTTTTATACCGCCCTTCTCCCGAAGGACTCAGGGCAGTGTACAGCCAAAAATTTAAAAACCCACAATATTCACATTTAAAACAGAAACTTAAAACTGAGCATATTACAAAATGGCTGAAATTTAAAAATTTAAAACCCTAAAATAATAACCCCAATTAAAATTTAATAAAACCTTTAACCCAGTCCCGCTTGAATAAATAGGTGTGTTTTCAGCTCACGGCGAAAAGTCCGAAGATCAGGCACTTGGCGTAAACCAGGGGGAAGTTCGTTCCAGAGCGTAGGAGCTCCTACAGAGAAGGCCCTTCCCCTGGGGGCCGCCAGCCGACATTGTTTGGCGGACGGCACCCTGAGAAGACCCTCTCTGTGGGAGCGTATGGGTCGGTGGGAGGCATGAGGTAACAGCAGGCGGTCCCGTAAGTACCCGGGCCCTAAGCCATGGAGCGCTTTAAAGGTGGTAACCAAGATCTTAAAGCGCACCTGAAAGTTTTTGGTCTCCGGAGGGTCTTTGGAGCCCGGGTAGGCCATTTTCATCCTCCTGGAGGCTTGAGGAAAGCTTCTGAAGCCTGGGGAGGGTGAAAATGTCCCCTCCCTGCCATGGTGTAGGTGTCTGAGTAGACCATGCCACCATGGCCACACCCGCCCAGCAACTGGGCAGAGAACCAGTTGCTGAAATTTTTCAATCCCACCCCTGATACCACTGCTGTAACTTGGCTTATGTGACTGATACACAGAACCATAAAGTTGAAGGTGACCACTTAGATCAATGGGTCAGTTTAGGGAACAACCCAACCTTAAATGAATGATCTCCTACTTTTGTCCAATCAAGGGAAAACTCCAGATATGAGAAGGGTTCCATGGCAAGCAGCTTTTACTGTTAGAAAGAATTTTCCAACTTTATAGACAATTGATCTTTCTATATTTAACTCAATTAATTCATGCCTTGTTTTTGGAAACAGTAGTGCCTTGACCTTGCTGGTGGACCCTTTAAAGTATTTTCAAAGTGTTATTAAAATTTCTTTCACTCTTCACTTCCCAAGCTTCAGTCTGTCCCCAGTAGTTAATCTCCTAACATCTACGTTCCCCTTTTCTGAATCATTCATGGGCACAACATGCAGGATGGGGCTCTAATCAGCACAGGATAAATGGATAGACTTGTCAAGGATAGATGTGATTGTCAAGGACCTGGGAGTACTCATCTCTAATGATCTAAGTGCCAGAGCCCACTGTAACTACATTGCCAAAAAGGCATTAAGAGTTGTTAACCTAATCTTGCATAGCTTCTTCTTTGGTAATATTGTACTACTAACTAGAGCATACAAAACATTTGCTAGACCAATTCTCGAATATGGCTCATCTGTCTGGAACCCACACTGCATATCCAGTGGTGGAATTCAGCCAGTTCACACCACTTCGGGAGAACCGGTTTATTTATTTATTTATTTATTTATTTATTTATTTATTATTTATTTATTTATTTATTTATTTATTTATTTATTTATTTTGTCACAACAATATATGTAGGCATCATACAAAGATATTATATAGTATACAGACACATAAAAGAGTAAATATATATATATATATATATATATATATATATATATATAGGAAGAAGAAAAGAAAAACAATAGGAGGACTTCCAGTGGTTCTGCTCTCTCTGAAGGACGCCCTAAGGGCGCCAGCACTGGGATTCTGTAAAAAAGCTGGCGAAAACAGCGAATATTAGCTGTTCGCCAGCTGAAAGTACTTTCCCCGGTAAAGGGGAAGGGAAAGACCAGAAGAAGGATAGGTAGAACTCTCTAGAGGCCCCGCTTAGGGAACTTGAAGGGGAAAGTTCCCTGGAAATCCCTCTGCAGCAACTCCAGCCCCAGCGTGTCTCTGCTTTATCGCAGAAAGAGAAGAGAGTAACCACTTCTGCTTCAAGTGATTGTTATGGATATTTATAAGCAGACGGAATAAACACAGGAGATCAGTCATTTAAATTGCAAGTATTAAATCTGACTTCTATTTTTTTAAAAAAACTTTTTTCTTCTTCTTTCATCTACAATCAACATAATGAAATAAAGTGGCATTTACTTGCTGAGAAAGTGAAAGTAAATGGAGACTTTATCTTATTGTGCTGGACTGTGGACTGTTGGATTATTTTAGTTTGTTTAAGTATTTTATAAGGGGATTCTCAGCAAGAACTTTGCCATGAAGTTTCTTTCAGAAGAATGGATTCATGACTTTATACAGGATGATACAGAAAGAATGTATTTAATTATTCAAAAATACGAACTGATAAAAAATGGAGACATTTTGGATGAGAGTTTGGAGGAAATTAACCAGTGTAATCAGGACTTGGAAAATGGAATGGAGGAGATACAAACAAAAATGGATAAATATGAAGATATGATCGTGAATAAACAAGTTGATGTAAAGAAACTTTTTAAAAAAGTTTGGATGAAATGCCTGAATTTGAGCTACAGGAGGCTGTCTCCCGAAATGAAAAAATTCACAGGGTTAATGCTTTCCAAGAGTTCTCTTTTCGGACTGATGGAATATACGGCAGTAACTTGTGGATTCTTGGACATAAGGAACTACTAGGAAATATTGCGACTGACTTTTCAAAAGGAGTAATGAAGGAAAGACAGAGACTAATGCATCAAAAAAAATGGCAAGAGACAAAAGTATTATCCTTGAAAGAAGTTTTTTTTAAAATATTAACAGATAAAAATATTAACGTCCCTGAAAGACAAAACGTGAGGAAGATCTGGAAGAAATGGATTGATTATATGTTTCATATCTATCATAAAAGATGATATTTGGATTTATACTGGATTTTGATGAGGAAGGACTAAAGTTGAATAGATATTGTAATTTCCTGTATTGAAATTTTATAACGTGTTGTACTGAATTTTAAATAGAATATTCTCGAAAGATCTTATGTAAGAAAGACTTGGGGGGGAAATTATATGGTTATAGAAGCTATAAGGAAGATATTCTCTGAATTGGATTGGATTTTTATGCTTTAGCTGGTTTTAAATACTTTAGGATTAATTTGTTCTATTGACTTATATATTTTATTACTGTTTATTGTTAATTTTTTTGAAGGATTTTGGTTATGTAAGGAGGAAGTCAGAGCTAGAGAGGGAAAATTGGTATAATAGTTTTGGGGAAAAATTTTTTTAGCATATGTTTGTTTTATTTTTAACTATACCTTGTGTTTGTTCCGGGAAGTCAGGGGGGGAGGGGGTTTGTGAAGGGAGGGGGGTTGGGGGGAAAGGGGAAAAAATTTTTTGTAAAACTTTTTGAATAAAAAAAAAAGAAGAAAAACAATAGGACAGGAACGGTAGGCACGTTTGTGCGCTTCTGCACGCCCCTTATGGTCCTCTTAGGAATGGGGTGAGGTCAATAGTAGAAAGTTTTTGTTAACTTTCTGAGTACTTTAGCAAACTGGTTTTTGGAAGAAATCATTAGAGCAGAGAACCGGTTGTTAAATTACTTGAATCCCACCACTGTGCATATCTGACATTAATACAATTGAGAGAGTCCAGAGATATCTCACGAGAAGAGTCCTCCACTCTTCTGCTCGCAATGGAATACCTTATGTCACCAGATTTGAAAATTTTGGCTTAGAGAACTTAGAACTATGCCACCTTCAGTCTGGCCTAAATGTAGCACATAAAATTATCTGCTACAATGTCCTACCTGTCAATGACTACTTCAGCTTCAACCACAACACACGAGCACACAATAGATGCAAACTCCAAACTCGATTGCAGAACATACAACTTCAGTAACAGAGTGGTCAATGCCTGGACTGCACTACCTGACTCTGTGGTCTCTTCCCCAAACCCCCAAACCTTTAACCTTAGACTGTCTACTATTGACCTCACTCCATTCCTAAGAGGTCTGTAAGGAGTGCCCATAAACACACCAATGTGCCTATCATCCCTGTCCTAATGTCCCCTTTTATTTGTAACCGTCTCATGTATCATGTTTATACCTTTCATGTATTCACAATTATGTTTATACTTTTATATGTAATCTTATATATGCTTCACAAAATAAATAAAAGTAAATAAAAGATTATAAAACTCTGTTGTTGATACAGCCTAATATTAGTTTTCTCCCCAGCATATCAGAATGATAACACACATTCATTGGTGTTCATTTATCATTCGGGACAGTGAGTAAAATAGTGAGTTTGCTGAGTTGTGATGTTCTCCTAAAATCTATAACAATCACCCCCCACAAAATCTGTAGAACAAATGTCTCCTATTTTCCACCATGAGTGATGGATGAACTAATAGCCTCAGTTCACTTTTTTTTCTTCTCATGCTTTTCAAACATGTGAAAGAAGAAGTCTATTGTCAAGCCTGAAGCTGACTTGGCTGCGGCCATTTTCTTTTCTGTGGGGTTTATTTTTTCCTATCGGGGTTTCATTTCACATGGCTTCAGGTTGACACAGCCTGGAGCTGAAGGGGGGAAGTAGAGGTAGATAGGATTTTGCAGCCAAAACAAAATAGCTCTCTGATGAGTCAAAGATATTCCAATGGCTGGCTGGGCAGAGGAGGAGGAGAGACATAACCAGGTAACCAGCCAGTATCCAGATTGGACAATGTGATTGATTGTTTTGAGAAAGCAGGAAATGTTTTATGTTTTAATGTGGTGGAAAGCACAGGAACGTTCAGAGTTGGCTTTCCACCAGTTCGTGCCAAGATGATATCTCCAAATAAAGCTGTCCTTTGAGGAACCAACTTGGCTCGGAGTTCTGTTTGAAATGGGTGTATTACTTGGAACCCTGACAGCTGTACACTGAAGGAATGCCAAATATCTAGGTTTGGACTTTTCTTTACCATTTGCTCATGTTGACCATTCTCTAAGAACAAAGATAGAGTTCCAGCAGCATCTTTGGATAATCCCTCTATTTACACAGTAGAAAAATCAATCTGATTGAAAAGTTTTTGCTTTTGCTTGAACTATGTCCATTAAAAGATGGGTTACATTCATACATCAATGATTTGGATGAGGGGATAGATGGGGAACTCATCAAATTTGCAGACAACAGCAAGCTAGCAGGAATAGCCAACACTCCAGAAGATGGGCTTCAGATACAGAAGGATCTTGACAGATTTGAACATTAGGTGCTATCTAAGTAAATGAAATTTAATGGTGAAAAAAGTAAGGTTCTACATTTAGGCAAGAAAAACAGGTACAGGCAAGAAAAACAGGTATGCAGGTTCAGTATATGTGGTACCTCGCTCAATAGTGAAAGGGATCTTGGAGTCCTAGTGGACAATCATTTAAATATCAGCCAGCAGTGTGCTGCAGTTGCCAAAAACGCCAACACAGTTCTCGGCTACAGAAACAGAGTAATAGAATCAAGATCAAGTGAAGTGTTAATATCATTTTATAATGCCTTGGTAAGGCCACACTTGGAATACTGCATCCAGTTTTGGTCGCCACGATGTAAAAAAGATGTTGAGACCCAAGAAAGAGTGCACAGAAGAGCAACAAAGATGATTAGGGAACTAGAGACTAAAGTATATAAAGAACGATTGCTGGAATGGGGTATGTTAATAATAATAATAATAATAATAATAATAATAATAATAATAATAATAATAATAATAATAATAATAATAATAATAATAATAATAATAATAATAATAATAATAATATTTTAATTTGTATACCGCCCTTCTCCCGAAGGACTCAGGGCGGTGCACAGCCAGAATAAAAATACAAAGAGAAACATACATATAATATTAAGAACACCCCTTAAAAAACTTATTCAATTGGCCAAAAATTTAAAATACAATAACACCCTATAAAAATTTACAAAAATTTAAAACCCATAAAAGTAAATTAAAATTTTTAAAATCAAGCCAGTCCAGCTAGATAGAATAAATAGGTTTTAAGTTCGCGGCGAAAGGTCCGAAGGTTGGATAGTTGACGAAGTCCAGGGGAAAGTTCGTTCCACAGGGTAGGAGCCCCCACAGAGAAGGCCCTCCCCCTGGGGGCTGCCAGTTGACATTGTTTGGCTGACGGCACCCTAAGGAGTCCCTCTCTGTGAGAACACACTGGTCACTGGGAGATAGAAGATAGCAGTAGACAGTCCCGTAAATATCCTGGTCCTAAGCCATGGAGCGCTTTAAAGGTAGTCACCAAAACCTTGAAGCGCACCCGGAAGACAACAGGCAGCCAGTGCAGTCTGCGCAGGATGGGTGTTACATGGGAGTTTGACGAAAAGAAGGACTAGGGGTGACACGGTAGAAGTGTTCCAATATCTCAGGGGTTGCCACAAAGAAGAGGGAGTCAAGCTATTCTCCAAAGCACCTAAGGACAGGACAAGAAGCAATGGGTGGAAACTAATCAAGGAGAGAAGCAACTTAGAACTAAGGAGAAATTTCCTGACAGTTAAAACAATTAATCAGTGGAACAACTTGCCTCCAGAAGTTGTAAATGCTCCAACACTGGAAGTTTTTAAGAAGAGATTGGATAACTATTTGTATGGTTAAGGAGTTTCCTGCTTAAGGAGGGAGTTGGACTAGAAGTTCTCCAAGGTCCCTTCCAGCTCTGTTATTCTATTCTGTTCTGTTCTGTTCTGTTCTGTTCTGTTCTGTTCTATTCTATTCTATTCTAAAGCATCAATAGAATCCACTCAGTTTGAATTTCCATGGAGACTAAATAAGATAAATGATGTAATAGAACAGGCCATCATCCTTCATTAACTATCTGAGATTTGGAAGAAAATCTCAACATGACTCAGATGATAACGTATGTGTCCATTAATTGGGGGGGGGGAAGAATCTGTCAATAATATCTATTTTCAAAAGCATCAAATTGCCGAATGTCCTACTTTTTCATTTATTTATTTCTTTCTTTTCGGGAAAATATAGATTTGGCCAATTTTCAAAGATTTTTTTGAAAGAAAAGACTATTTTCTCCTTTACTTTGTTTCTGTGTTCAAGGTATGTAATTTAATGTAATGGTTGTTAACTATGTTTTACACGCTAGGGGTATGATCGACAGCATTTTTAGATGAGAATCAAAGATAACCAAGTTAACAGTAATTTGATAAATGCTGTGATAAGGACACTCAACAACTTGTGTAAAAATTAAGTGTAGTAAGTAAGTAGTCAGTAAGGTGCTACAGAACTTTGTTAAAAAAAAATGAAATTGTTGGGGTCAAAGTGGTTTCTGTTTCAATTTCCTTTTTCACTGGAGTTTGTGAACATTCCAGATTTAATGATGAGCTTTCTTTACATGACATTATTCATAGATTAGTGATGCAGTTCAGAAGGAAACCTTATCAAATACACAGGGATATGATCGTATAAATATTCATCTGAATCTTTTAAAACCAATTGCATTGGCTTATATCTCCTCTTTCCTTGTATCTTTTCATCTTGCTAAATATCTATGGAGATTCTCAATCATCCAGGTCATGATTGTTTTATTTATTTATTTTTATTTATTTATTTATTTTGTCACAACAATGTATGTAAGTATCATGCAGAAAGGTTATATAGTATATAAAGGTATAAGCATATATATATATATATATGAAGAAGAAAAGAAAAACAATAGGACAGGAACGGTAGGAACGTTTGTGCGCTTATGCACGCCCCTTATGGTCCTCTTAGGAATGGGGTGAGGTCAATAGTAGAAAGTTTTTGGTCAAAGTTTTTAGGATTATGAGAAGAGACCACAGAGTCAGGTAAAGTATTCCAAGCACTGATGATTCTGTTACAGAAGTCATATTTTCTGCAATCTAGATTAGAGCGGTTGACATTAAGTTTAAATCTATTGGTTGCTCTTGTATTATTGCAATTAAAGCTGAAGTAGTCTTTGACAGGAAGGACATTACAATAGATGATTCTATGAGCTAAACTTAGGTCTTGTCAAAGGCGATGGAGTTCCAAGTTTTCCAAGCCCAGGATTTCAAGTCTAGTGGGATAAGATATTTTGTTGTTTACAGAGGAATGGAGAACTCTTCTTGTAAAATATTTCTGGACACGTTCAATTGTATTATGTCAGAGATATGGTGAGGGTTCCAAACAGGCGAGCTGTATTCTAGAATTGGTCTAGCAAATGTTTTATATGCTCTGGTTAGTAGTGTAGTGTTTTTGGAAAAGAAGCTACACAAGATTAGGTTTACAACTCTTAGAGCCTTTTTTGCTATGTATTTGCAGTGGGCTTTGGCACTTAGATCATTTGACATGAAAACTCCAAGGTCTTTAACGGGATGGGGGTCATCTGTAAGGTAATGTCCATCAAGCGTGTACTTAGTGTTTGGGTTCTTTTTTCCTATATGTAAGACTGAGCATTTGCTGGTTGAGATTTGGAGTTGCCAAGTTTTAGACCAAGCAGTTAGATGATCAAGGTCTTTTTGAATGATAGATGTATTATCAGTGGTGTTAAATAGTTTGACATTGTCAGCAAAGAGAACACAATTACTTGAGATATGGTCACAAAGATCATTAATGTATAGTATGAAGAGTGTTGGTCCAAGGACGCTGCCTTGAGGAACGCCACTCTTGACAGGAACAGGATTTGATAGAGCATTACCAATTTTGACCACTTGTTGTCTGTTAGACAGAAAAGCAGATATCCATTTGTGAAGGGGTCCTGAAATGCCATAGGATTTTAGTTTTAGGAGAAGTTTATTGTGTACTACTGATTCAAAAGCTTTGCAGAAGTCTATGTAGATTGCATCTATTGTTTTGCCTTGATCAAGATTTGTAGTCCATATGTAATCATATGTCCATATGTAGTCCATATGTAGTCCATATGTAGTCCATATGTACAAATATATATATTTGTTTTCTGAGGTTTTCGCGGGTGTTTGTATGTAGGTCTTTGGTTATTCAGGTTTTCTCCCACGTAAAATTGGAAGTGTCTTGGCGACGTTTCGACGAAGTCTCATTCGTCATCTTCAGGCTTCAGCTTCGTGCTTCTGGGAGCAATGTGTGATTGCAGCCGTTTCTTCCTTTTTAACTGCTAGTGGGGGTTTGAACTGATTGGGTGGGAGCTTGGCTGTGCTCTGATTGGATGGGGTTTTTTTGTGCTCTGATTGGATGGGGGGGTGTCCTGTTTGGGTGGGGGCTTGGTTGAGCACAATATATATATATAGTCCATATATATGTAGTCCATATGTAGTCCATATGTAGTCCATATTTGGGACATATGGACATATGTAGTCCATATGTCCCAAAGGTGCTTTTTTTCAAGAGGCAACTGGACTTTCTGGTTGTTCTTTGAAGATGTTTCGCTTCTCATCCAGGAAGCTTCTTCAGGTCTGACTGGATGGTGGGGAATGGAAGAATGGATACTCCTTGCAGATAGCCGGACATTTGCATTCTTTTAGCAGGTCATTAAGCTCACCTGGAGGTTTATCTGTGTCATGGGGGTCACCTGAGTGGTGCAAATTGGTGTAGAGCCTTCTTGGAACTGTTGAAAGAACTGTGTTATAGATTGGAGATACATGATATAGTATCCCTCCCCCTCTGTTGAGACAGGGCTGTTCAGTTTTGACATAGATGGCCTCTTTGACCCTCTTTCAAACCAGTGATCTTCTCTGTCCAAAATATGGACTTTGTTGTCTTCAAAAGAATGGCCTGTGTCTTTTAAATGCAGATAGACTGCTGAATCTTGTCCTGATATGTTTGTTCTCCTATCTTTTGCCTTCCTAATAACCCCAAAGGGGCTTTGGCTCCAATTAACAGAATTCTTATAATGGCTGCTAAAGACACAATACTGCAGGTCAGTTCAGACCAGAAAACTAAATCGATGTATTAATTCAAATTGTTGGGTTTAGATTTAGTTTCTTTCTGACTCTAGGCAGGCATTTTAATGTCCTGAATCAAACTGAGGTATATAGAAGTTGATTTGGAGTTTTGTCCAAACCGGTTTGATTTGCCAAAAAAAAAAGTTACACAAGTTAAAATTGGATTTAATTTGCATGCGCTATAATATTTCCCACCCTCCATGTTAGGCTTTTGCTATTTCATACCTCAAAAGCTAAATAGAAATGGGGCATCATCATTTTTGTGATATGTCACAAAGACGTATTATATGATTTCAGTTAGTCAAAGGAGGGATGTATAAGAACTAATGACCTACAACAGTGTTTAAATGCTTTTCTGACATCTTCATCCAAGTTACTTCACAGATAAGAGTTTCTGCTTGGCCGACAATTTAAAGTTTAATTGCTTAACACCTGAAAATCTAAGTTGTAGAGCAGAATGTGTAGCTCTGTCTTCAGATAAACAAAGCAAAGCGGAGGAAAACATCATTAGATGAATATATCATAATAAATAGGCGCTAAGCTGTGGCTTTTGGATTCTCGTAAATCCAGAAGTAAACACTCACAACTACAAATTTAATCAAAGATCCTTTAACAACTTCTGATGTTTATAAACAGGTATCTTTCTACAGTAGTGGGATTCAGCCCATTCGGGAAAATTGGTTGTTAAATTGCTGGCTGGCCCCATCCCTCTTCTCCCTGCCTTTTCCAGAAGTCCCCACGGTCCCTGTTTGGGCTGCCAGGTAGGCCCAAAATGGGATGCGGGGGGGGGGGAGTACAGCGTGCCCCCTTCATGGCCTGTTTTCATTCCTAGGAGGTCACAGGGAGACCTACTAGGCCCAAAATGGGTATGAGGAATGCAGCGTAGGGCTCCCACGCCCTGTTTTCTTTCCCAGGAGGCTGCAAGGAGACCTACTAGGCTGTGACCCTCTACAGCCCGTTTTTTCTCCCAGGGGGGTACAGGAGGCCGAGTGCTGCCTGTCACATCCCCTGGCCACACCCACCATGGCCTGCCCGCCCAGATGATCATTAGGGCAGAGGACCAGTTATTAAATTATTTGAATCCCACCACTGCCTTTCTCCCTTTGTTATATCTTAGAAATTGTGCATTCCAATTACCTACTTTTGTGAACTGATAACGTTCGTGTATTTGAAAGTTCTATTCTTTCTCTTAATTCCTTGGGTTAAAAAGTCCTTTAAAAAAACACAGCAATGTGTTTTTCATCTCCGTTTCAAAGCCAAAGAGGCAGCGCTATCCAAAGATGTCTCTGTGGTCATATGGCCGGCATGACTAAACGCCAAAGGTACACGGAATGCTGTTACCTTCCCACTAAAGGTGGTCCCTATTTTTCTACTTGCATTTTTTACATGCTTTCGAACTGCTAGGTTGGCAGAAGCTGGGACAAGTAATGGGAGGTCACCCCATTATACAGCACTAGGGATTCGAACTGCTGAACTGCGGACCTTTCGATCGACAAGCTCAGCATCTTAGCCACTGAGCCACAGAGTCCCTTCCTTTTAAGTAGACATAGGTAAAACATCCAGTGGGAAAGGAGATACAGTAATAATAGAAAGTTGTTCAAATTGTACAGACCAGGATGTTGTTGAAGGATCCCCTACAAAAAAAATCTTTTGAAGGGAAGTGTGAAACTCTACATGATGCTACAACTGCTGCTGATGGAGAGCCATTCTCATGTCATGAGGTACTAAGTTGCATAGATCAGGCAATTTACTGAATTTGTACAGAGAACCTAATCTTGCGTAGCTTCTTTTCCAAAAACACCACACTACTAACCAGAGCATATAAAACATTTGCTAGACCAATTCTAGAATACAGCTCGCCTGTTTGGAACCCTCACCACATCTCTGACATCAGTACAATTGAATGTGTCTAGAAATATTTTACAAGAAGAGTTCTCCATTCCTCTGAAAACAACAAAATACCTTATCCCACCAGACTTGAAATCCTAGGCTTAGAAAACTTGCAACTCCGTCGCCTACGACAAGACCTAAGTTTAACTCACAGAATCATCTATTGTAATGTCCTTCCTGTTAAAGACTACTTCAGCTTCAATTGCAATAATACTAGAGCAATCAATAGATTTAAACTTAATGTCAACCGCTTTAATCTAGATTGCAGAAAATATGACTTCTGTAACAGAATCATCAGTGCTTGGAATACTTTACCTGACTCTGTGGTCTCTTCCCATAATCCTAAAATCTTCATCCAAAAACTGTCTACTATTGACTTCACCCCATTCCTAAGGGGACCATAAGGGGCATGCATAAGTGCACAAAACGTGCCTACCGTTCCTGTCCTATTGTTTTTCTTTTCTTCTTCCTATATACATATATGCTTATACCTCCTTATATTTACCCATATATGTGTTTATATATTTTATATAATCTTTTTGTATGATACCTACATATATTGTTATGACAAAATAAATAAATAAATAAAATAAATAGAATGCAAAGGTTAGACAATGAAGCATTAACCGGCATACCCTGGAAAACATTTAAAGGGCAGTTTTTAGTCTCCCCCACCCATCCCCATTTCTCAAGAAACAGATGGACATAGTAGATCGTGGCAAACTATCATAATATAGAGCACTATGTAATGAAAACGTAGGTTCTCATTAAAGCTAGATTGTAGTCCAGGTCGTCTTCTAATGATGCAGCTGCACAGAATCTGGCAACACAATATGTTGTGCAGGGTTGTTATCTTAGAATAACGGATGTATAGAATTATCAGATTGTTGTGACCCAGGTTCCTGGACCCGGACTCCTGGACTCGGATGATTCAGAAAGTGAGGGAGAAGACCTGGCCAGCCCTGCTTCTCTTGAGCCCTTTCCCTCCCTGGCACCCACTCAAAGGGATGGGGAGGGGCCGGCACAGCCTGATTCCATGGAGCCTCCTTCTGATTTGGCAACGCCCCAAGAACAGTTTTGGAGCGATGCAAGGTCACGTAGACGTAATCGCCGTGCGCAGCAGCGGAAGAGTTGGGACAAAGCCAAGTCATAATTGTCATGCAGTGACATCTGCAGAGACTATAAATAGGAGGCGGGACTTCCTGGTTTTTGTCTTGGACAAAGTAATGAGTTGGCGAGCTAATGAATTGGCGCGAGCTAACTATTTCAATGGAGGGAAGAATATATTCGTGAGTAATTCTGGCCTTATCTATAATTTCCTCGTTATCTCCAGAAACTTGGCAGGCCCGTGGGTAGACGTGGCCAGGACATGTATCTATGTAAATAAAAGGAAAAAAGGAAGGCCTCTGACGGGCTCTTTGCTGGGAGTATTGGGGGAAGGGAAACAGAACATTTTGTCCAAGACCTGACTAAAACATCTTCCACCAAAGATGGACCAGCAGCAGGTACAGCAGCAGTTAGAGCAGCTACAAGCGGCTAATCAACAGCTCCAGCAGCAAGTGGCTCACTTGGCAGGCCAACTTGCTGCCAGGAATGTGCCTGCAGCCCCCCATCCTCCCACCTCCTCCTCGCCGCAGTGCCCGATAACCGTGCGGATAAGTTTTCTGGGCAGCCTGAGATGTCCCCGCCCTCCTTGGGACAGTGCCAGCTCTACATGGCTATGAGGCCAGAGGATTTCCCAGACGACCGGGCTAAGGTGGCCTTCGTGATTAACCTTCTTTCGGGCTCGGCTGCTCGATGGGCCACGCCCTCTTGCTCCAGGACAGCCCCTGCTGGCGGACCAACAGCGTTTTGGCAGCACCTCGCACCATGTATGAGGACCCGTTCGAATGCTGGCGGCAACCAGGCGCCTTAAGGAACTCCGTCAAGGAAACGCCCCTGCAGGAGTACATCGCGAATTTCGTCTTTTGTGCCAGGACTCTGACTGGAATGATGCAGCGCTGGTGGGCGCGTTCAGGAGGGACTCTCAGAGGAATTGCAAGACGAGCTGGCCCGCGTGGGCGCGCGGACCTCGACAACTTGGTGCCCCTTTGTCTCCGCCTCGATGCCCGTCTGCAACGGCGACCGTCCCGTCGCACCCCCCGGGACCCTCCGTCGACATCTGCACCCCCACTTCCTGCACCACCAGCACCCAGGGTCGCCCCACGTTTTGTAACCGCTGCGGAAGAGCCCATGGAGTTGGGAGCGGCCAGACCTCGCCTAACAGCCCAGGAGCGGAACCGGAGGCGCCAAGGGGGATTGTGCCTGTACTGTGGGGAGCCCGGCCACTTCGCCGCTTCTTGCCCCAGAAAGCGAAGTGGGGCACGCACGCCGGTCCCCGAATCACAGCGTGACCAATCGGGAAACGGAGCAGGCCCGACCTCGGGGAAACCCTAGGTCGGGCACGTACTAAGCCCCCACTGGACGTTGCGGAAGTAGACTCTGGGCCCCCTCGGCATCTGATTCTGGACACACGGATATGGTTGGGGAACCAGTCGGACGGGCTCCAGGCGCATGCGCTGGTGGACTCAGGGGCCACAACAAACTTTATGGACCAGGCCTTTGTGACCCAGTTTGCGGTCCCCGTGGTTCCGGTGGACCCTCCGATGCGGGTAGAGACAATTGATGGACGAGAACTGGTGTCCGGCCCCATTAAATTCGCCACCCAGCCTTTGCGCCTGGCTATTGGGGACCATGAGGAGGCGATCCAGTTTTATGTCACGGCGGACCTTCATTTTCCCTTGGTCCTTGGGTTGGCCTGGCTTCGGACCCACGATCCTCAGGTGGCCTGGTCGCGGAACGCCATCTCTTTCCCGAGTCTGCAGTGCGTCGATCACATCCGCCACACCTGTGCCGGCCAGAACGTCCCCACCGCTGCCATCACCTTGCCTCCTGAGCTGGCGGACTTCGCCGACGTGTTCAGCGAGAAGGAGGCGGACCGGCTACCCGCATCGGCCCTACGATTGCCCCGTGGACCTTCTGCCCACCGCACCACTGCCTGTGGGACGCCTGTATTCCATGTCGGTTGGCCGCCCTCAGGGACTTCCTGGACAAAAACCTGGCCCGAGGGTTCATCCGGCCTTCAAAGTCCCCTCTCTCGGCCCCGGTCCTCTTTGTGAAGAAGAAGACAGGGGACTTGCGCCTATGCTGTGATTACCGCCGGCTAACGCCATTACGGTGCGGAATCGCTACCCCTGCCGCTCATCCCGGAGCTACTGGAAAGGTTGCGGAGGCCACGATCTTCACCAAGCTCGATCTCCGGGGCCTACAACCTGGTGCGGATACGAGAAGGAGGCGAATGGAAGGCGGCATTCGGCACCGATACGGACACTACGAATACACTGTCATGCCATTTGGGTTGACCAATGCTCCGCCGTTTTCAGCACTTCATGAGCAGCGTGTTCCGAGACATGTTGGATCGGTTCGTGGTTATCTACCTCGACGACATCCTGATTTACTCGGTCCAGGAAAGCCACCTTCGACACGCCAGTCTGGTTCTGCAACGCTATGGAGCAACAACTCAATGTGAAGCTGGAGAAATGCGTCTTCTTCCGGACTTCCATAGAATTCCTCGGGCATATCATCTCGCCCGAGGCATAGCCATGGACCCATGTAAAGTAGAAGCTTTGTGTAGCTGGGAAGCCCCTCGTCGGGTGAAGGATGTTCAGCGCTTGCTGGGCTTCGCCAACTACTACCGGACCTTCATCCCGGGCTTTGCCACACTGACGGCTCCACTTACCCAGCTCCTCAGGAAGAAGGTTGCATTCCGGTGGGGTCCCCCGCAGCAAGAAGCATTCACAGCCCTCAAGAAAGCCTTCGTCACAGAACCCGTCCTGAGGCATCCCGACCCGCTCCGGCCTTTTGTGGTGGAAACAGACGCGTCCAATGTGGCTCTGGGAGCGGTGCTGCTACAGGCTCCGACGAATGGTGGCACACTTTTCCTGCGCTTACTACTCCGGAAACTCAATCCTTCCGGCGCAACTACACTATCTGGGAAAAAGAGTTGCTGGCTATCAAGGCTGCATTCGAGGCTTGGCGACACCATCTGGAGGGCCCGACATCAGGTGGAGGTCGAGCGGACCATCGGAATCTCGAGCACCTCACCACAGCTCGGAAGTTGAACCAGCGGCAGATCCGGTGGTCGTTGTTTTGCCGGTTCAACTTCCGCGTGACGTACATTCCCAGCGGTCACAACCGGAGGCGGATGCCCTGTCCCGCAAGCCAGAGTACCTCTGCGCCAAGGACCCCCTTCCTCCATGGACAGTGCTGCCGGCAGAAGCCTTGGCCGCAGCACGGGAGCCAGTGGACTTGCGGGCCCAGGTGCGAGAGGCGCAGCGCCAGGACGCCTGGTCGTAGCAGAGGAGAGCGGAGGTGGGCCCCGCATCTCCTTGGACCTTGGAGGAGGACTTACTCAAGTTTCGGGGGCGATTATATGTGCCCACAGGACCACTCCGAGCCCTCGTCATGACCCAGTGCCACGACAACCCTGCAGCAGGACATTTTGGGTTCTTCAAGACCCTCCACCTGGTGACACGGACCTTTTGGTGGCCCCGAGTGCGGCATGATATACATGCCTATGTGACATCCTGCGTACCGTGCCGGCAAGCCAAGGCCGCCACGGGGGCCCCTCCCGGGCTCCTCCAGCCCTTGCCGACACCCGACAGACCCTGGGGGGCGATCTCTATGGACTTCCTGACAGACCTGCCGCCGTCCTCTGGGTTCACCACGGTGCTGGTGGTGGTGGACATGCTCACCAAGATGGCACACTTCATCCCATGCCGCGGACTGCCCACAGCCGCAAAAACGGCCCGTCTCTTTCTGCAGCACATCTTCCGCCTCCATGGTCTACCGGACAGGGTGGTTTCAGACCGCAGAGTTCAGTTCACAGCTCGCTTCTGGAAAAGCCTGATGGCTGCGTTGGAGGTGCAGGTGTGTCTGTCATCATCGCACCATCCGGAGACCGACGGGGGTACAGAGAAGGTCATCGGTATACTGGAACAGTATCTCCGTTGCTTCATCAACCAGCAACAGGACAACTGGGCCGACTACCTGTCCCTGGCGGAGTTTGCTTTTAACAACTCTCAGCACACCTCTACTCAGATGACCCGTTCTTTGCCAATGTGGGTACCATCCGGCTCTTCCTCTGGCACCACCGGACTCTCCTGTTCCCGAACGCAGACCTTCCTGACGGAATTGCATGCGGTCCAACAGTTGGTACGCCAGCAGCTGAATCGGGCAAGGAGGATTACAAACGGTCCGCCGACCGCTCCCGACGGGCAACGCCCCGCTGGCAGTTGGAGACCGGTGTGGCTCTCCACCAAACACCTCCCGTCCGACCGCCCGGTAAAGAAGTTGGACCACCGATTCATCGGCCCGTTCCCTGTCGAGGCAGTCATCAACCCGGTAGCCTACCGACTGACCCTGCCACGATCCATGCGGATCCACCCGTTTTCACGGTCCCTTCTGGTTCCTGAGGCCACACCGAGTCCCCTTCGGTGCCCAACAGCACCCGTCACTGTCGCCGAGGACGGATCGGAGGAATCTGAAGTCCACAGCGTCGAGACTCCCGCTGGCTGAAGGGTCGTTTCCAATATTTGATCGCGTGGAAGGGATACGGGACTGATTTCTCCTGGGTAGATGCCTCCGTCGTTCATGCCCCTGACCTGGTGCAGGCCTTCCATGAGCAGAACCCAGCCCGACCGCATCCCGATCGTCAGCCCCGGGGGAAGGGCCCTGCGGTGAGGGATAGTGTTGTGACCCAGGTTCCTGGACCCGGACTCCTGGACTCGGATGATTCAGAAAGTGAGGGAGAAGACCTGGCCAGCCCTGCTTCTCTTGAGCCCTTTCCCTCCCTGGCACCCACTCAAAGGGATGGGAGGGGCCGCACAGCCTGATTCCATGGAGCCTCCTTCTGATTTGGCAACGCCCCAAGAACAGTTTTGGAGCGATGCAAGGTCACGTAGACGTAATCGCCGTGCACAGCAGCGGAAGAGTTGGGACAAAGCCAAGTCATAATTGTCATGCAGTGACATCTGCAGAGACTATAAATAGGAGGCGGGACTTCCTGGTTTTTTGTCTTGGACAAAGTAATGAGTTGGCGCGAGCTAATGAATTGGCGCGAGCTAACTATTTCAATGGAGGGAAGAATATATTCGTGAGTAATTCTGGCCTTATCTATAATTTCCTCGTTATCTCCAGAAACTTGGCAGGCCCGTGGGTAGACGTGGCCAGGACATGTATCTATGTAAATAAAAGGGAAAAAAAAGGAAGGCCTCTGACGGACTCTTTGCTGGGAGTATTGGGGGAAGGGAAACAGAACACAGATGTGGCTTGGGTTTTTGTTGCTGTTAGTTGTGAAGTTGTGTCTGACCCATCGCGACCCCAAGGACAACGTTCCTCCGGGCCTTCCTGTCCTCTACCATCCTCTGGAGTCCATTTAAGCTCACGCCGACTGCTTCAGTGACTCCATCCAGCCACCTCGTTCTCTGTCATCCCCTTCTTTTGCCCTCAATCTTTCCCACTATTAGGCTCTTCTTCACTGGGACCTTCCTTCTCATTAGGTGTCTAAAGTATTTGAGTTTCATCTTCAGTATCTGGCCTTCTAAAGAGCAGTCAGGGTTGATCTCCTCTAGGATTGACCGGTTTGATCGTCTTGCAGTCCAATCGACTCGCAGGAGTCTTCTCCAGCACCAGAGTTCAAAGGCCTCAATTCTTTGGCGCTCAGCCTTTCTTATGGTCCAACTTTCACAGCCATACATTGCAACTGGAAAAATCATAGCATTAACTATATGCATTATATGTGGCCTGGGTATTCACTAGGTATGGTGAAATGAGACTAGAATGAATATCTCTGTAGTACAGGAAATGGAGATGTAGATGTTCCATTGTGTTTACAGGTCTAGAAACACATGGTGCTATGAGGCAGGAGATCTTCCTGTACTGGCCTTCAAGGACAGGTGAGGGCAGGACTGATATCTACAAAAATGTTTCACATCCATGACATTGGTCTTCATCAAAAGGTCAACCTACGGTGATGCAGTGGTTAGAGTGCAGTACTGCAGGCTATTTCTGCTGATCACTGGCTGCCAGCAGTTTGGCAGATTGAATCTCACCAGGCTCAAGGTTGACTCAGCCTTCCATCCTTCAGAGGTCAGTAAAATGAGGACCCAGATTTTTGGGGGGACAATACGCTGACACTAAATCACTTAGAGAGGGCTGTAAAGCACTGTGAAGCTTTATATAATTCTAAGTGCTATTGCTATTGCTATGTCTCAATCAATTTGCTAACTGGATTTTCCATGATTCTGCTGGTAGTATCAGTAGGAGGTTAGAGTTGTTCCTGATATTTCAAAGTACACTTGTCATAGTTCTTGACCATTGGCCAGGTGGATTGGATCAATGGCAATTTTAACTCCTATTTTAAAGAGCATTTATTTCTACCATGGTTGCATCCAGCTTATACAACATTTAAATGCCAACATACTGTATGTCCAAAGAGGAAGTTCAAAAAGTTCTTGCATTAAGATTCCATCTACAAATTCTCCTTACTCATTTTCCCAGGGAACTGTAAAGCTCCACGGACAACCTGGGGAAAAAAATCTTCATGACAATCACATCTAATAAAATATCCACATCATGATGTCTGCATAGCCAAGAGAGGCTGTCTTGGAACGCTTTAGTAGAAGAAAAGGCAGAATGGAACTTAAAAGCTCATAACATCCATGGCTGAATACTGTTCAAAACTGCTTTATGCTCCATCTCACACACTGGAATCAATACCGATTATATTTCTAATTTCAGCACTAGAGGCCCAGCAAAGAAGGCGCTCTTCGATCTGATCATGGAGATTTATAGGGATTAGGAAACTGGTCTCCCATTGCTTCAGCGAGAAAGGTGATAATAGGGTCTAATGGGTTTGCCACTGTGAATTCAGCAGGTGGCTATAATAGGGTGGTGCCCCAATTTCTCAGCTTCCAAATACAACATTATCCACATTTTGTCTGAAATAAAATGGATTTTATGGGCTTTTAACTCCGCTACCTTTAAAGGTTTTTTCCCCTCTTTTTTTTATTCTGTTTCTCAGCACTTAGAAATAGCCTCACTACCTTTGAAAGGTAATCACTTTTATTCTTGTAAGATTTGGGGGGGGGCAGGGGAGGGAGAGGGAGGTTCCTTGCAAGCCCATCTTGCTTTGTTAAATCGATGAGACTTTGTGAATCATTTACATCTTAACCTGCGGAGGAAAATAAGGTCTCCTGCGTTTATCTTCCTGATCTGTACGTCTAAATCGGAAAATGTATCTCCTGGTAACTGATGAAAGATTAAGTGGGTTGACCCAGAATGCATACATTTCACCGGTCTATCTGTTGAAAAAGTTTTATAAGCATGATGATGTCAAGGCGGAATAAGATTAAATCCCCCAGCCCACTCAGGATCAAAAGACTATTTGCTTTGGGACTGAACAAAAGAGAGAGGTAGATTTAAAGGTAGAGGTAGATTTAAAGGGGCCTCTGTGGCTCAGACTGGTAAGACAGTCTGTTATTAACACAGCTGCCTGCAATTACTGCAGGTTCTAGTCCCACCAGGCCCAAGGTTGACTCAGCCTTCCATCCTTTATAAGATAGGTAAAATGAGGACCCAGATTGTTGTGGGGGGCAATAAGTTGACTTTGTATATAAATATACAAATAAAATGAAGACTATTGCTTAACATAGTGTAAGCCGCCCTGAGTCTTCGGAGAAGGGCGGGATATAAATGCAAATAAAAAAAAAATCAAATCCGAAATGTATTAATCAAAACTCTGAAAGAGACTCAATGAAGTCCAAAAGAGAAGATTTATATGGGGGGCAGTTTACCTGCCAGACTGCTCAACCCTCCCCTCCCCCAACCACAATATTTTTAAGTTGCAGAAATCACAGCAACATTCTTGTTCTGGAGCAGGGCTCACCAACCTTTCAGACCTCAGGTACCACTAAATTCATAATTTTAAATCCCGTGGACCAGTAATATGGATTTTTTAAAAGATAAATAGTATTTAGTGCAATATAAAAAATGAAAATAATTTTTCTACGGACCACCAAAATTTTCTCACGGGCCACCAGTGGTCCACGGACCATCAGTTGCTCACCACTGCTCTGGAGTGATTTTCAAAGCAACATGGGTTCTCTCTAAAATCTTATGACATTTTGGCAATAAGAAAGGAATGCCTTCAGTCAAACAAGATTACTGACCCATGCTGTTATCAGTAGGTAATAATAATAAAAAATAATAATTCCCTAAATCCCCTTTAGAAAGAAATGATGTGCACCACCACCACCACCATCTCCTCCTCCTCCTCCTCCTCCTCCTCCTCCTCCTCCTCCTCCTCCTCCTCCTCCTCCTCCTTCTCCTTCTCCTTCTCCTTCTCCTCCTCCCCTCCCCCTCCTCCTCCTCCTCCTCCTCCCCCCCCCTCCTCCTCCTCCTCCTCCTCCTCCTCCTCCTCCTCCTCCTGTATATTGGGACAGCCATCAGTTCACACTATTTTGATGAGCTGGATTCTTCAACAATCCCTGGTTCAATTTATTGCATGAGTCTGTGGAACAAATAGTAGAACACAGAACTGGAAAATGCAGATGATGACTTTCAGTCAGCTTCTGACTCTTCTGGTATTATTGGTTTGTTCTTTCCATTCTGTGCCATCTTGAGTTATACTCTGAGTTCAACAAGCTATACGACGTGCTCTTTAAAAGCACAGATTATACCTTACTGGGAAGCATATGACATTTCTGGTTTTTTTCTTTTTAAAAAAGATGGAATATTTTTACAGTATTAAATCCTTGTTGGGACCCAGGCCAAAGAAGGTAGCAATAAACTTAGTCCATGGAAAAATAAACTTCGAACAGCTGGGAATTACTTCATTCCCAGCGTTGTTCAACTCAAAGTAAAACAAATGCCTCCCAACACAAATTCCTCAGTTATCTAACAAACCTTAGTCCAATTAGGTAAACTGCCAAAGACCCTTCCTGGCAAATGTCCAAAAGCCACAAAAACAAAGACGTACACGAAGCAGAAGACGAAGCAGAAAATGCAGCTACAATGTTGTTTTCCGGCAAAGGCCAAATGCCGGTGGTGGTCTTCTTTAAGCCTTATGGGAGGGGCCAATCATCTCTTGGCCCTACTCCCAAGTTGTCCTCTCTGCTTGAGCTGCTCTTGCCTTCTGGCAGCTCTTCTCATGCGTGCATTAGGAACAGGCTCCTCCTGTTCCTTTGCCTCACTCTATCAGTCTCTGGAGGCTCTGGAGTCCACACCTCACTTCCTGATGGCCTTGGCCTCACCTCAGCCTCATCGCTGTCTGACTCCGTTGCCAGCTCCGTAGGCTGCTGACAGACCGCAACAATTGTAGACATAATATGAATGAGCAGAGATTCAGATTTTATTTTAAAATGAAGCTTTTAGGAATAAATTACTTAGAAACACAAAATTAAACATAGTTGCACAAATTTTCTGTCCTCATAGCTTAATCAGTTCATTCTTTCTCATTAGTTATTGTCAGCCTCTTTCAGCAGAACAAATCCATACATACATCTGATTATATCTTACATGTTTCAGAGATGATTTTAGAGTGATTTTATTTTCTTCCTTCCCAGCAAGATATCGCTGCTACTTAAACATATGGTTTTCATTATTCTTATCTTGGTTTGTAGAAGGACAATTAAACTCAGAAAATTAGATTAACGCTTGCAGTAGAATTGGTTAAGGAGCTGCCTCTGTTATTTTATTTTATTTGTTTTTAAAAAAACTGGTTTATTGTTCATTGATGAGCATGCTATCCAAGACTATCAATCTAAAAATATACAAAGTGCAGTACTGCAGCTGCTTCTGCTAATCACTGGCTGCCAGGAGTTTGGCAGATCGAATCTCATGGGGCTCAAGATTGGCTCAGCCTCCCATCCTTCCAAGGTCAGTAAAATGAGGACCCAGATTGTTGAGGGCAATATGCTGACTCTGTAAACTGCTTAGAGTGGGCTGTAGAATAGAATAGAATAGAATAGAATAGAATAGAATAGAATAGAATAGAATAGAATAGAATAGAATAGAATAGAATAGAATTTTTTATTGGCCAAGTGTGATTGGACACACAAGGAATTTGTCTTGGTGCATATGCTCTCAGTGTACATAAAAGAAAAGATACGTTCATCAAGGTACAACATTTACAACACAATTGATGGTCAATATATCAATATAAATCATAAGGATTGCCAGCAACAAAGTTACAGTCATACAGTCATAAGTGGAAAGAGATTGGTGTTGGGAACGATGAGAAGATTAATAGTAGTGCAGATTTAGTAAATAGTTT
Organism: Ahaetulla prasina; assembly: GCF_028640845.1. Taxonomy (NCBI): domain Eukaryota; kingdom Metazoa; phylum Chordata; class Lepidosauria; order Squamata; family Colubridae; genus Ahaetulla; species Ahaetulla prasina. The sequence continues at coordinate 124,666,831 of NC_080543.1, forward strand.
GACAGTGTTGAGGGAATTATTTGTTTAGCAGAGTGATGGCCTTCGGGAAAAAACTGTTCTTGTGTCCAGTTGTTCTGGTGTGCAGTGCTCTATAGCATCGTTTTGAGGGTAGGAGTTGAAACAGTTTATGTCCAGGATGTGAGGGATCTGTAAATATTTTCACGGCCCTTTTCTTGATTCGTGCAATATACAGGTCCTCAATGGAAGGCAGGTTGGTAGCAATTATTTTTTCTGCAATTCTAATTATCCTCTGAAGTCTGTGTCTTTCTTGTTGGGTTGCAGAACCGAACCAGACAGTAATAGAGGTGCAAATGACTGTAAAGCACTGTGAAGCGGTATATAAGTCTAAGTGCTATTGCTATTGCTATGATAGCAGTATTTGAGGGGCTGCCACAATGAGGGAGTCAACTTATTTTCCAAAGTACCAGAAAGCAAGGCAAGAAACAATGGATGGAAAATAATCAAGGAGAGAAGCAACCTAGAAGAACCAAGGAGAACAATTAACCAGTGGAACAGCTTGCCTTCAGAAGTTGTGGGTACTTTATCAATGGAGGTTTTTAAAAAGACACTGGACAGCCACTTGTCTGAAATAGTATTGGGTCTCCTGCTTGAGCAGTGGGCTGGACTAGAAGACATCCAAGGTCCCTCCCAGCTCTATTCTGATTTAGATCTCTTCTGGTTAGCCTGTGGGAATCAGTCAATCCCATCCATACATCTAATAATGTATTTTGCACTTCATGAACGTATCTTTTCTTTTATGTACACTGAGAGCATATGCACCAAGACAAATTCCTTGTGTGTCCAAGGACTTGGACACTTGGCCAATAAAATTCTATTCTATTCTATTCTATTCTATTCTATTCTATTCTATTCTATTCTATTCTATTCTATTCTATTCTATTCTATTCTATTCTATTCTATGAAAGGTTTAAAAAAGAAGTTGGTTGGTAAAGATGCTACCAAACTCCTGAGTTTTGGCTAACGCGCACATGCACGCACACACACACAGAACTCTCCTCTCATAGTGTCAGACAGTGGAAAATCTTGAGAAAATATTTTAGTTTGTTTATAGCAGGGTAATTATATGCCAGGCCTTGGATCAGGTTTACTATTATTTTTAAGTTGTAACTCATATTCTGCAGGTCTTCGGTGAAGGCAGCAAATTGTTTTGTATGCTAATAAGCGCAACATGTATAAATTTATGTCACAGGGAGTGTTCAAGCATTCTTTTTATTCATGAAGGTCCAAGAAGGCATTGTCTCCAGGATACATTAAACGATGTTGTAGAGCTCAGAAGGCAATAGTTCATGAGACCTTTTTGCAAAAGCAACACGGTGACATCATTTGAAAGTCCTTTGCATTCACAAGAAAAGGAGGGACTTTACAACTCTTCCCTTATTTTCTTCTGAAGATGTTAACAGTGGCAACATCATTTAGACTTATATACCACTTTATAGCGCTTTGCAGCTTTCTCTAAGCGGTTTTTACAGAATCAGACTATTGCTTCCCCAACAATTTGGGTCCTCATTTTACCCACCTCGGGAGGATGGAAGGCTGAGTCAACCTTGAGCCTGGTGAGATTTGAACTGCCAAATTGCAGGCAGCTGGTAGTCAGCAGAAGTGGCCTGCAGTACTGCACTCTAACCACTGCGCCACCGAGGTTCATGTTGCTGGCTTTGTTGTTAAAAGACACAATTTCCTGGGTTTTTAGCAAAATAACGTGGATGAACCTAACTGCTGTACAGGTAGTCTTTGACTTAACAACCACAATGGAGACTGACCATTACAGTCGTAAAGTCATGACACTCATAAAATGGGTCAACCACATGACCAACCTGATTTTAGGATCCTTCCCTCCCTCCCTTTCTCTCTCTGTCTCTGTCTCTCTCTCTCTCTCTTTTGCAACAGTCGTTAATCAAACTCCATGGTCCAAAAGCAAATCACAAAGAGTTCAGTAAATGCTATGGTTGTTAAGGAAACCAGTTGTTTGTTATGGGCTGCTTTTAACAAAAACTGGAAGTAAATACCAGTTTTTGGCAAACAATATTGTCAAATGTGTTCGCACCAACACTGGATGTTGCAAGTGTTTGTAAACGTGGATTGCTTGCCAAATGCCTGAAATTCAGTCATGTGGTCTGGGGACTTTGGACTTTGTACCTGGGTCATAAGTACTAGGGAGGTCAATCATAAATACAAATGCCGCTTGTACTATTCATCACGAAACATTCTTCTTGTCTGAAGCAATGATTTCATGTTGTAATGGCCCATATGGGGATTTGTATCCCAGAATCCTTCTGCATCTACCATAGAAACATATTTAGAGAGGTTCTGATGTGTAAAAAAGGTAAAGGTCAAGGTTCCCCTCGCACATACGTGCTAGTCGTTGCCCACTCTAGGGGGCGGTGCTCATCTCCGTTTCAAAGCCGAAGAGCCAGCACTGTCCGAAGACATCTCCATGGTCATGTGGCCGGCCAAAGGCGCACGGAACGCTGTTACCTTCCCACCAAAGGTGGTTCCTATTTTTTCTACTTGCATTTTTACAGATATATCTTTTTTTTTCATAAAAAAGTTTTATTTTTACAATCATATCAAACAGCTCATCCAATGTACAGTTATATACAATTAGTTGGGCTTGCCCAGTCACCCCCCGCTCTTTTTAACACTCTTCCCTCTTCTACCTTCTTCTACTTTCCAGACCTTCCTCTCCTTCTCTTATCTACATCCTCTCCTCCCTCCACCCTACACCTTCCTTCTCCCTCTTCTACCCCTCTTCCTTCCTCTTCTCCTCTTTCCTACCTCCTACTCTCTCCTCTTTTCTCCCTCCCCACCGTTCTAAAATGGTAACTGGGCAGACCCGACCCTACATTAATTATATTTATACATCTTCAATAATCCCTGTACATTAACCATCACTCCATCCTCTACCCTCAACCCTCCAATTCCCCTCCCCCTTACCCCGCACCCCCCACCCCGACTTCCCAGAACAAAATGCAGGGTATCAAAACTAACAATCATAATCCAAAATAATTCCTAAATTATAATCTCTAGTCACTCCACACATAATCACACTCTCAATTCCCCTCTCCTTCAGAAATATATCTAATACCATTTTTACTGATATATCTGATGTGTATAGCATCGCAAATGGTTGCACATATAAACCATCTTAAATAAGAAAGTATAAGGGAATTGTGTGGTACGTTACAGTCCTGGACGTATCTCATCACTTTAGGATACCCTGGGTATCCTATATAGTTTTGCTAATTTCTGTGGATTCTTTAACTGCGCACATAGTAAGCATTAGTTTGAAATGTATTTAGACTATTTGGGTTTGTTAAGGATAAAAAGTAATTGAAGCAAAGGGCTTTTAAAATTATCCTTATGTGACTTGATCATTTTTTGTGAGTAAAACCTTGGTTTGCCTCAGTGGTGGAATTCAATTTTTTTTGCTACTGGTTCTGTGGGCATGGCTTGGTGGGCATGGCAGTGTTATGACCAAGGCCCAAGTAGTGATTTCCAAACACAATTTAGTCCTGAACAAACTTATTTTATTAAAACAACTGAAAATTAATTCATTCTCAGCTCAGTCCAAAACAAATTCTTCATAAACAGTCCTTCGGCCTTATCACCAACCTTTATTGTCTTTGGCAACCTGCCAAAGGCCTTTCTTGACAAAACCCCCACAAAGTTCAAGAGATGCTGGCAAGAAGCAATGAAACCAATGTTGCTTTTCCACAAAGAACCCAATGGCTTGTTGATGCTCTTTTAAGCCTTATGGGAGGGGCCAATCATCTTCTGGCCTTACTCCCAAGCCGTCCTTTTTGCTTCAGCTGCTCTTGCCTTCTGGAAGCTCTTTTAATGCGTGCACTAGGAGCTCCTCCTGTTCCTCTGCCTCTCTGCTGTCCACCTCTGGAGGCTCCAGAATCCGCATATCACTCCCAGATGGCCCTGGCCCTATCTCTGCCTCTGACACAGAGCCCTCGTCTGGGCCTTATCCTGACTCCAGGACTGGCCCATTGTCTTCCCCAGCCTCTTCACTGTCTGACTCTGCTGCCAGGTCTGCAGGCTGCTGGCGGACCACAACAGGCAGGGGAAGGATACTGCAAAATCCCCATTCCCTCATACTCCTGGGGGAAGGATATTACAAAATCCCCATTCCCTCCCCATTCCTGTTGGAAGGAAATTGCAAAATTTCCATTCCCATCCCACTCTGGGGCCAGCCAGAGGTGGTATTTGCCAGTTCTCCGAACTACTCAAAATTTCCGCTACCAGTTCTCCAGAACCTGTCAGAACCTGCTGAATAGCACCCCTGGTTTGCATATTTTGAAAGGAAATTTAAAACACCTTTCACACACACAAGTTTCACACACAAACCAGCCAACAATTAAAACGCAGTTAGGATCTCTGAGCTTCCTTGGGGTCTTGGATGTAGAGACAGAATAGATCACAACTTTTTACCTATTGTTAATGATGCCCAATTTGGTAGCACTCGTAATTCATTCAGTGTATTTTATCTCTTGTTCAAGCCTTTGTTGACAGATGTGAGCGTTCCATTTTTTTTGGAGCCCTTAAATTCATAGGTACAAAAAAACAACAACAAAAAAAAACAAAAAAAAACCCTGTTTATGAATCAAGGTACAATTTCCCCAATTTTGTACTTACGAAATGGACTCCTGGAGCAATTCTTTATTGATTTCTTCACCAGCAGTTCGGCAGCTGTGCTAACAAGCCATCAGCTCCTGCAACTTTTCAAATTACTCATCAGAGCTGAATAAGCCTATAAAAAAGGCATAAATTTCATGGCAAGTAGCACAGCTTGCGTTATTAAAAACAATAGAAAATGGACTTGTGTATCGGATAATAAGTGAGGGGGGAAAAAGATATAAAAAGCTTGTTGGGATGCACATAAGCATAAACAGAGCTTCCTGGATGCATTTCTAGATTCTCTGCTATGAATTATTAACTTCTCAATTCTCTAAAACCAATGTAAATCACAGACTTTGCTAAAATCAAGCATGATATTGTCTATAAGCAACTGTGAACATTTCTCCTTCAACACCAACCGATGTTTGTCACTATTTTTTTTTTAAAAAATTGTATGTAATAAGAGTAGCATTGGTTAGAGATAATCAAACATGTTTTAAAAGAGGATCAAGGGGTGACATCAATAAAAAAAAATAGGTTGTATTTGCTGTAGACTCCTGCTCCATCCATGTTGTGACCAAGGCCCAAATAGTGATTACTAAACACAATTCAGTCCTCAACAAACTTATTTTATTAAAACAGCTGAGAATTAATTCAGTCTCAGCTTCATCCAAAATAAAATTCTTAATAACCAGTCTGTCGGCCTTATCACCAATCTTTGATGTCTTTGGCTTTTCTTGCAAAAACCCAACAAAGTTCAAGAGATGCTGACAAGAAGCACAGAAATCAATGTTGCTTTTCTACGAAGAACCCAATAACTCGTTGCTGCTCTTTTAAGCCTTATGGGAATGGCCAATCATCTTCTGGCCTTACTCCCAAGTTTTATTTTTTTCTTCAGCTGCTCTTACCTTCTGGCAGCTCTTCGCATGCGTGCACTAGGAACAGGCTCCTCCTGTTCTTCTGCCTCTCTGCTCTCTGCCTCTGGAGACTCTGGAGTCTGCACATCAGTCCCAGATGACCTTGGCCCCATCTCTGCCTCCGATGCAGAGCCCTCGTCCGAGCCTTCCTCTGACTCCAGGACTAGCTCATTGTCCTCCCCAGCCTCCTCACTGTCCAACTCCACTGCCAGGTCTGCAGGCTGCTGGCGGACCACAACAATCCATAGTTTGGGTCCATCTAAGTCTTTCCTCAGAAACCAAAGTATTTCAGATTGTACAACCTTGTCCCAAAGGTGCTTTTTTCAAGAGGCAACTGGACTTTCTGGTTTTTCTTTGAAGACGTTTCGCTTCTCATCCAGAAAAACTTCTTTACCTTAAAAGCTGAAGAAGCTTCTTGGATGAGAAGCGAAACGTCTTCAAAAAAAAACCAGAAAGTCCAGCTGCCTCTCGAAAAAACACCTTTGGGACAACCATGACCTGGAGAATTGAGAATCTCCATAAACATTGCACAACCTCCCATTGTACAATGCTTTCCACTCAATCAAAGGACGATTATAGACATACATTCCAGTTGGACTCTGAAAGATCACAAAAAAAACCCTCAAATGACCAAATCAGATGCCTGATCTTACAGAGTTGAGGTTTTCTTCTTGGCAGTTGCGACCAAAGCATCAGAGTGATATAAATTCTGTAAAGTGTTTGGTTATTGCTCATCGGATTCTGGTGGATGGAGCATGGCTATGATATAGCATCGCCGTTCAATTGCACCTCATGTACACCTCATCATTCTTGCAGATCCCATGAAGTTAGTTGTTCTGGAAATTTCAGTGGTAAGCATCTCTTGTTGGATTGCTGGCAACTGCTTTGTCTTGATCAGCCACTCTGATTCAATAAGGGGCCATCCATATAGACTCCAAAGTCATTTTTTCTTTTTAAATTTTTTTTAATAAGTTTTTTTATTTACAACACAACACAACATAACAAACACAAAACACATAACGTGCATGCCCTTTTTACAACTGTTTCGTAGCGGTGATTGCCTAATATTTACATTTTCTCCCAATTCCCTTTATAATATTTATATCCTTCTTGTCCCATTATCCTCTGGTGGCTCAACGGACTAAGTCTGTCTGTTAATAAATAATAATAATAATAATAATAACACAGCTGCTTGCAATTACTGCAAGTTCAAGTCCCACCAGGCCCAAGGTTGACTCAGCCTTCCATCCTTTATAAGGTAGGTAAAATGAGGACCCAGATTGTTGGGGGCAATTAAGTTGACTTTGTATATAATATACAAATGGATGAAGACTATTGCTTAACACATTGTAAGCCGCCCTGAGTCTTCGGAGAAGGGCGGGATATAAATTTTAAAAAAAATCCCTTATTGCTCTATAATTCCTTTTTTTTTTTTTTTTTTGATTTTTTAGACAAACATACATAAAAAACATCTTCAATACAAATACAAACAGTGTGTTGGTTGGTTGGTTACAAATCTTTTGTGCACTTTCATCATATTCATAACGTGTGATTTATCTAATTTTACAATTTACCAATCTAATATGCAATATATCCAAGTATTTTGGTCAATTAATCATTTATTTAACTATAGGTATTTCTTCCCTCATTTCGTATAAAATGTTCTAAATTTTATGTTAATTGAATGGCATCATTCATTTCATCATCTTGAATCAATGTGTATTTTGACAATTCATACATCTATCTAGACCCATTCCAGTCCGGCTTCCGACCCAGATATAGCACGGAGACGGCTTTGGTCACATTGGTGGATGATCTCTTGAGGGCCAGGGACAGGGGTTGTTCCTCTGCCCTGGTCCTATTAGACCTCTCAGCGGCTTTTGATACCATCGACCATGGTATCTTGCTGCACCGGTTGGAGGGTTTGGGAGTGGGAGGCACCATCTATCGGTGGTTCTCCTCCTATCTCTCTGACCGGTCGCAGACGGTGTTGACAGGGGGGCAGAGATCGACCGCGAGGCGCCTCACTTGTGGGGTGCCGCAGGGGTCGATTCTCTCACCTCTCCTGTTCAACATCTACATGAAGCCGCTGGGTGAGATTATCAGTGGTTTTGGGGTGAGGTACCAACTGTACGCTGACGACACGCAGCTGTACTTTTCCACCCCAGGCCACCCCAACGAAGTTGTCAAAGTGCTGTCCCGGTGCCTGGAAGCCGTACGGGTCTGGATGGGGAGAAACAGGCTCAAGCTCAATCCCTCCAAGACGGAGTGGCTGTGGATGCCGGCACCCCAGTACAGGCAGCTGCAGTTGCAGCTGACTGTTGGGGGCGAAACATTGGCCCCAGCGGAAAGGGTGCGCAACTTGGGCGTTCTCCTGGATGAACGGCTGTCATTTGAAGATCACTTGACAGCCATCTCCAGGAGAGCTTTTCATCAGGTTCGCCTGATTCGCCAGTTGCGCCCCTTCCTTGACCGGGATGCCCTATGCACGGTCACTCACGCTCTGGTTACCTCCCGCCTGGATTATTGCAATGCTCTCTACATGGGGCTCCCCTTGAAGAGCACCCGGAGGCTGCAGTTAGTTCAGAATGTGGCTGCGCGGGTGATAGAAGGAGCCACACGTGGCTCCCATGTAACACCACTCCTGCACAGACTGCACTGGCTACCTGTGGGCTTCCGGGTGCACTTCAAGGTGTTGGTCATTACCTTTAAAGCGCTCCATGGCTTAGGGCCAGGGTACTTACAGGACTGCCTTCTGCTACCGAATACCTCCCACCGACCCATACGCTCACACAGAAAGGGGCTTCTCAGGGTGCCGTCCGCCAAGCAATGTCGGCTGGCGGCCCCCAGGGGAAGGTCCTTCTCTGCGGGGGCTCCTACCCTCTGGAATGAACTTCCCCCTGGATTACGCCAGCTGCCTGACCTTCGGACCTTCCGCCGCGAGCTGAAGACTTATTTATTCATCCGTGCGGGACTGGCTTTGTGATTTTTAAAATTTTAAAATTTTATAATTTTTAGAGAGTCTAATTTTAATAGGATGTTGTTTTATATCTCAGCCTATATATAATAAGTTTCTTAATCTTTGTTTTATTTGTATATTGTTCTATTTTTTATTATGGCTGTGAACCGCCCTGAGTCCTTCGGGAGAAGGGCGGTATAAAAATCTAATAAATAAATAAATAAATAAATAAATAAAAATAAATACATTATAAAAATCTCTATCAAATTTCATTAACATATTGTTTTTATCTAACCATTGATAAAATAAATCCCATATCTTATAATATTGTTTCTCTTCCTGCTCTCTAATTCCTATCACTTATAATATTAAATATTAAATGCACAGGTACCGTATATGTGGTACCTTGCTCAATAGTAGTACCTGTGAAAGGGATCTTGGAGTCCTAGTGGACAACCATTTAGATATGAGCCAGCAGTGTGCAGCTGCTGCTAAAAAAGCCCACACAGTTCTGGGCTGCATAAACAGAGGGATAGAATCAGAGTCACGTGAAGTGTTAGTGCCACTTTATAATGCCTTGGTAAGGCCACACTTGGAATATTGCATTCAGTTTTGGTCGCCACGATGTAAAAAAGATGCTGAGACTCTAGAAAGAGTGCAGAGAAGAGCAACAAAGATGATTAGGAGACTGGAGACTAAAACATATGAAGAACAATTGCAGGAACTGGGTATGTCTAGTTTAATGAAAAGAAGGACTAGGGGAGACATGATAGCAGTGTTCCAATATCTCAGGGGCTGCCACAGAGAAGTGGGAGTTGGGCTGTTCTCCAAAGCACCTGAGGGTAGAACAAGAAGTAATGGGTGGAAACTAATCAAGGAAAGAAGCAACTTAGAACTAAGGAGAAATTTCCTGACAGTTAGAACAATTAATAAGTGGAATGACTTGCCTGCAGAAGTTGTGAATGCTCCAACACTGGAAATTTTTAAGAAAATGTTGGATAACCATCTGACTGAGATGATGTAGGTTTTCCTGCCTGGACTAGAAGGCCTCCAAGGTCCCTTCCAACTCTGTTGTTATTATTATATAAATTTGTACATTTTGTACACTATCTTACATACAACTTGCACTTATTGTTTCTCCCCTTTCATCACTATTCGTTTTTTCTAGTCTCCAGCCGCTTGTACCATTTATCCCATATTACATAATATTCTGTATCTTCCTTTTCCTTAATTTCTTCTGTGAATTTGTCCATCTCGGCACAATCTAAGATTTTCTTTATCAGTTCTTCCTCTGTTGGTATATTTCCTTTTTTTTCCAATTTTGTGCGTGGAGCAGCTTTGTTCTTCAACATCAAGAAGCAGGGTGTTGTTTTGATAATTTTGAAGGGATATTTTAATCCAAGCAGAGCAAGTGAAGAGAGAGAGAGGGGGGAAAAAGGGAACGAGGGAGGGAGGAAGAGAGAGAGAGAGAGAGGGAGGGAGAGAGAGAGGGAGGGAGAGAGAGAGATCAGCTGAACCTATTCAATCTAGTTCCGTCTACTCCAACTTAATCACACCAAGTAAAAAAATTCTGAAAATGAACTGGGGGAGGGGAGGGGAAAGGCTGCTTCTTAAACAGCAGGCTATTTTTAAGTGCCCTTGATTCAAGGTTGGTGGCAAATCTGTTTGAATTAAATGTGAAAGATTACCACTCAAATTATTTTGAAATTGAGCCCTTGCAGAAGACATCGTACCGCAGTGTAATCACCCACTGCAAGTCACAGTTTGATCACCGCGCATTCCAGATGAGTTAATAACTGACAACGGTTCACAAGTCGTAAGTGGCTTGTATTGACAATAAAACCCAATATTAGGCTTTCGTGATACTGAAAGAGCCAGAAGCTTTAATAGCAGGGCTACGGTAATGGAAGCTTTATTTATATATCTCCATATTTAGCATGGCAAAAGCATCGTAACATCACCAGTAATACTATTCTGCTAATGAAGTTCAAGAATGAGCAGTTTTGTGATTTATGAAAGAAGGAAAAAAAAAGGCTTTCCAATGTTTTTGTTTTGTTTTTGTTTTGTTTTTGTTTACATTTATATCCCGCCCTTCTCCGAAGACTCAGGGCGGATTACAGTGTGTAAGGCAATAGTCTCATTCTATTTGTATATTTACAAAGTCAACTTATTGCCCCCCCAACAATCTGGGTCCTCATTTTACCAACCTTATAAAGGATGGAAGGCTGAGTCAACCTTGGACCTGGTGGGACTAGAACCTGCAGTAATTGCAGGCAGCTGTGTTTTAATAACAGACTTCTTATAGCCTGAGCCACACCGATGCCATATAACACTTCCAAATTTCAGAATTTTGAAGCATCCATATCATTAAAGAGGAGAAAATCAATGATAGATAGATAGATAGATAGATAGATAGATAGATAGATAGATAGATAGATAGATAGATAGATAGATAGATATTTAAATGAGGAGAATAGCAAAAGTCTCTAAGCCTCAATTCTAAGAAGCAATAAAGGATTGGATGAGCTGGATTCAGGTTGAATCCAGCTGGCCCATAGTTCTGAGTTTCTGCCCACCTGGTAAGAGAGCGATAATGGTGTACTCCAAGACCCATCATTCAAACACCATTATCTGATGGAATTCAGACACTCTAACTTCTCTGCATAGGGACACAGTGGCTCAGTGGGTAAAGACAGTGAGGTTGTCGATCGAAAGGTTGGCAGTTCAACGGTTCGAATCCCTAATGCCGCGTAACAGGGTGAGCTCCCGTTACTTGTCCCAGCTTCTGCCAACCTAGCAGTTCGAAAGCTTGTAAAAAATGCAAGTAGAAAAAATAGGGACCACCTTTGGTGGGAAAGTAACAGCATTCTGTGAGCCTTTGGCATTTAGTCATGCTGGCCACATGATCACGGAGACGTCTTCGGACAGTGCTGGGTCTTCGGCTTTGAAACGGAGATGAGCACCGCCCCCTAGAGTCGGGAACGACTAGCACATATGTACAAGGGGAACCTTTACCTTTAACTTCTCTGCCTCCAACCAGCTGTCTTTTAAATAGCCCTTGATGATCCGGGAGGGTCTGTTAGAAAGCTTGTTCTGTTGTTGGAAATCGTTATTAATATGATTGCTATTTTAATCCTCAATTATCGCTTGCTTCTTGTTTGGGTTGCTTTTAACTGCATGCCACCCAGAATTTTGAGCCTACCCTTTTGATTTATAAAATATTAAATAGTAAAAGAAGTTGGAGGACAAACTTTAGTGCCTCTTTCCTTTTAGTTATGAATAAAAAATGCCAGCCTTTTTTAAAAACCATAAATTGTTAAAAGAAGTGTGCACAGTCGTAAATAAACTTCAATTCTTAAGCATATGTAGAATAGCTACAGAATAACTTAGGCAATGTTTCTGGGCAGAGTCTAGAGTGCACTGTGTCCTTGGTTTGCTTGACTGCAGATATTGCGTTACCTGTGTTGTGACCCAGGCCCAAGTAGGTAGTAGGAAACGCAGCCGTGAAAAAACAAACAAACTTTATTCAAACAGCTGAGGATTACTTCATTCCCAGCATAGTTCAACTAAATTAAAGCAAATTCCTCCCAATACAAATTCCTCAGTCCTATCGCAAACCTCGGTCCAATTAGGCAAACTGCCAAAGGCCTTTCTTGGTAAATGTTCAGAAGTCACAGATACAAAAATAAATGTAAGACATAGACGAAGAAGAAGACAAAGTTATCAACGTTGTTTTCCAGCAAAGCCCAAATGCCGTTGCTGGTCTGCTTTAAGCCTTATGGGAGGGGCCAATCATCTCTCGGCCCTACTTCTGAGTTGTCCTTTTTGCTTGAGCTGCTCTTGCCTTCTGGCAGCTCTTCTCATGTGTGCAATAAATGTAAGACATAGATGAAGAAGAAGACAAAGCTATCAACATTGTTTTCCAGCAAAGCCCAAACTCCATTGCTGGTCTGCTTTAAGCTTTATGGGAGGGGCCAATCATCTCTCGGCCCTACTCCTGAGTTGTCCTTTTTGCTTGAGCTGCTCTTGCCTTCTGGCAGCTCTTCTCATGTGTGCAATAAATGTAAGATATAGATGAAGAAGAAGACAAAGCTATCAACGTTGTTTTCCAGTAAAACCCAAACGCCGTTGCTGGTCTGCTTTAAGCCTTATGGGAGGAGCCAATCATCTCTTGGCCCTACTCCTGAGTTGTCCTTTTTGCTTGAGCTGCTCTTGCCTTCTGGCAGCTCTTCTCATGTGTGCATTAGGAACAGGCTCCTTCTGTTCCTCTGCCTCACTACTATCAGTTCCTGGAGGCTCTGGAGTCTGCACCTCACTTCCCTGACCTCACCTCAGCCTCATCGCTGTCTGACTCCGTTGCCAGTTCCTTAGGCTGCTGGCGGATCACAACAACCTGGCTAAGTAACATCAGCAGTCTTGAACTAAAGCACTGAAGAAGTTACCTAGTCAGGTAACGAAACCAATAACCAAGTTGAGAGAGTACCAAGGACTCCACAGTTCAACCCTGAACTACATACAGTATATTGCAGTGTTGGCGAACTTTTCGTCACTGCGGGAGCACCATAAACCAGAAAAGGAGCTCCCCCATGTGCATGCATGGGAGTGCTGGAAACCGTAAGAGCAGTTCCCCGGCATGCGCTTCTGGTTTCTGGAGTGTAGATGTGTGCGCTAGGAAGCTGAACTTCTGGTTTCTGGCATGCACATGTGCGCTGGTCCCCTGGTCTTCCGGTTTCTGGTGTGCATGCACATGTGAAAACCAGCTATGCAGCGCACTTGCGCATGCTGGAAACTAGAAACTCAGCTTCCCACCAAGGAGCTGGTCTTCCAGTTTCTGGCACTCCCACACACATGAAGACCAGCTGGCCATCACGCATGGAACCTGAAACAGCAACAGGCAATGGCTGGTGTGCTCGGAGAGCTGGCTCTACATGTCACTTCCAGCATGCGTGCCATAGGTTCACCATCACACAGTGGTGGGTTTCGGGAGACAAACCAAAGCAAACCATTTCAGGAGAACCAGTAGTTAACTTTCTGAGTAGTTTGGCAAACTGGTTGTTGGAAGAAATCATTAGGGCAGAGAACCGGTTATTTAATCACTTGAATCCCACCATTGCCATCATGGGTATATTGCATATATTCTCTTCTTTTGGTAAACATTTCTACTTGTATCTTCCTAGTTTATGTCTGCAACTCAGCAGCTCACTTTGGATTTAGTGTTGAAGGCCAGTCTAAAAAAGACTGCAAAAAAGGTTTCTCAACAAATTATGAATAAATGATTTATGAGTTTAAAAAAAAGAGAGAGGGAGAGAGAGATGTAGTTGAACAATGACACTATCTGCTTGGTCAAGAAATCAAATAAGTGTATGATTGATTGAACTTCCAGACCTTGCCATGTCACTCAACTGAAAACCATCAGCTTTTAACTCACATAAGGAAAAAAAAATTAAACACTTTTTTTTCTAAGTCATTTATTCGTTAGGGCCATTGTTCTGAAATGGACCAGTGATCAAAACCAGAACAATAGTAAACTTAGCAGAGTATCATGCCATTCTCTGGTGAAAGGCAGTAAAGATGTTAATTTTTCTGACCCAGCAGATAAAGAGTTATCGCTAGACGATTTTCTTCTTGATGGATTCACATAGATTTCCTTTTGATTTTTTTTTCCCATTTAGAATATATTGAAAAATGTTCTTTTGCAAATTTGGCGGAGGTCATCAACATTTTGAGTGCGTTATATGTTCTTTAGCCAATACCATAAAGCATTGATAGAAAAACTATTAAAGTAACATTTTTAAATATCGGTTGAAAGCCACTAACGCCTTGATAATTCAGCCCAATTCTTTATAGCAAATGCCTTATCTTTGAGAATTACAGCCCAGCGACATGTTATTCCAGACAATATTAATGGTTTCCCAATGTCCAATTTACAAGGGCAAGCATTTTAGGTGCAGCAAATCAGTGTTCCCATGCTTTTCTAGACATGCTATTGCCTAACTAACAGTTATTTCAATCAAAAGTTAATTTTCTTCCTGCTGATCATTCAGGCAAGAAGCATAAGACAATTTAGCACCATTTCTTTTTTCTTTTCGAAATTGACCCAGTGGTTCAAAGGCGATAGTTAGCTCATTCTTCTGGATAATTCACCCACCTGGTGAACTAGTAGTTTGAAGGAAAATAGGTCTGTTAAGAAGGACTGGGAAATCACACATCAAAAGAATCAGGACCCAGTAGGGAGCAGTAATAGGTAGGTTTCAAGTCTGATAGGAAGAAATATGGAGCTGAGCTTAAAATTCATGACCTGAAAAAGTGGCAGCGTCATAAAAAATACATTGTATTCAGCAGTGGGTTTCCAATACTCTTACCACTGGTTCGCCACACGCACAAATCTCACTTCGCACATGCGCCATCCACGCATGTGCCCAGATTTCTGCGCATGCACCTTGCTCACTTGCATACCAGCCTGTTGTGGTCTGCCAGCAACCTGCAGAGCTGGCAACAACATTGGACAGCGATGAGGCTGAGGTGAGGCCAGGGCCATCCCAGTAGAAATCAAACCAACCTTCTTAGTTTCTAAGCTCATATAAATTTGGTTTAGAATACAATAACAGAGTTGGAAGGGACCTTTGAGGTCTTCTAGTCCAACCCCCTGCTTAGGCAGGAAACCCTACACCACTTCAAACAAATGGTTATCCAACATCTTCTTAAAAAATTCCTGTGTTGGAGCATTCACAACTTCTGGAGGCAAGTTGTTCCACTTATTAATTGTTCTCACTGTCAGGAGATTTCTCCTTAGTTCTAAGTTGCTTTTCTTCATGATTAGTTTCCACCCATTGCTTCTTGTCCTGCCCTCAGGTGTTTTGGCGAATAGCTTGACTCTTTCTTCTTTGTGGCAGCCCCTGAGATATTGGAACACTGATATCTCTTCTTCCCTAGTCTTTCTTTTCATTAAACTAGAATACCCAGCTCCTGCAGCCATTTTTATTTATTTATTTATTTATTTTATTTATTTATTTTGTCAGAACAGTATATATAAGCATAAGCATGAAAATAACTATATAATATATAAGCATATATATAAGCATAAGTATGCAATAACTATATTAATTGGATATAATGAAAGGAAACAATAGGACAGGAACGGTAGGCTCTTATGCACGCCCCTTACAGACCACTTAGGAACGTGGTGAGGTCAATAGTAGACATTTTTTGGTTAAAGCTTTGGGGATTTTGAGAAGAGACCACAGAGTCAGGTAGTGTGTTCCAAGCATTAACAACTCTGTTACAGAAATCATAATTTTTGTGAAATGGCTCACTAGGCTAATGCAGCCTGTTATTAACACACAGCTGCCTGCAATTACAATTACTGCAGGCTCGAATCCCACCAGGCCCAAGGTTGACTCAGCCTTCCATCCTTTATAAAGTAGGTAAAATGAGGACCCAGATTGTTGGGGGGGCAATAAGTTGACTTTGTATATAGATATACAAATAGAATGAGACTATTGCCTTACACAATGTAAGCCGCCCTGAGTCTTCGGAGAAGAGCGGGATATAAATTCAAATAATATATATATATATATATATTTTCTGCAATCAAGATTGAAGCGGTTAACATTAAGTTTAAATCTATTGTTTGCTCTTGTATTGTTGTGATTGAAGCTGAAGTAGTCTTCACCAGGAAGGGCATTGCAACAGATGATTCTATGAGTTAAACACAGGTCCTGTCAAAGGTGGCAGAGTTCTAAGTTTTCTAAACCCAAGATTTCAAGTCTGGTGGCATAAGGTATTTTGTTGTTTTCAGAGGAGTGGAGAACTCTTCTTATAAAATATTTCTGGACACGTTCAATTGTATTGATGTCTGAAATGTGGTATGGGTTCCAGACAGGTGAGCTGTATTCAAGAATTGGTCTAGCAAATGTTTTATTAGCTCTGGTTAGTAGTGTAGTGTTCTGGAGAATTAGGTCTACAACTCTTAAAGCCTTTTTTGCGATGTAGTTGCAGTGGGCTTTGGCACTTAGATCATTGGATATGAAAACTCCGAGGTCTTTAACAGGGTGGGGGTCATCTGTAAGGTAATGTCCATCGAGTTTGTATTTAGTGTTTAGGTTCTTTTTTCCAATGTGTAAGACTGAGCATTTGCTGGTTGAGATTTGGAGTTGCCAAGTTTTTGACCATTCTGATACAAAGTCAGGGTCTTTTTGAAGGGTAGCTGTATTGTTGGTAATGTTAAATAGTTTGACATCGTCAGCGAAGAGAACACAATTACTTTTAATATGGTCACAGAGATCATTAATGTATAATATGAAGAGTGTTGGTCCAAGAACACTGTCTTGGGGAATGCCGCTATTGTAACGTTTATTACATTATTATATTGTATTGTATTGTATTGTATTGTATTGTATTGTATTGTATTGTATTGTATTGTATTGTATTGTATTGTATTGTATTGTATTGTATTGTATTGTATTGAAACGTTCTTCATATGTTTTAGCCTCCAGTCCCCTCATCATCTTTGTCGCTCTTCTCTGCACTCTTTCTAGAGATTTGTTGTTGCTACTTTTCAGATTACCAAAAAGAAAAGAAAAGAAAAGAAAAGAAAAGAAAAGAAAAGAAAAGAAAAAGCTGAACAAAACTGAAAGCAATTCTTATTTCCATATCTGAACAGAAACGATAACTCAACTTGAAGTTGCTACGGTGTTCTGCAAGGCTAGACAATCTGATAGCACCGGTTCCATCCTCATGGCCTCTGGGGACTCTTTATCAACATGAAGAAAAATTAGGGTTGGTGGGGCAGAACCAATGTATTACATCTCCCCTTTTTTTCTTATTTATGGTTCGCAAACACCTGCCCAGAACTAGGTCTAAGGAAGATGTGAGATGAAGACGTGAGACAAGAGTTCTTATTTTTGTTCTTTTCCAATCGTTCATACATCTGCCCTCCTACGGCTTCTATAAGGAGCGTCTCTGCTTTTAAGGCACATGAACGGTGGGATCAGTTGGGTATGCTCAGTAATACGCTACATCTCATTTTTATCAGTGCAGGCGCTTATTATGCCTTTGTCAGTGAGCTTCCCAGAGCACTTGGATGATTTCTTCGCAGGCAGGCAGCTGACTTTACTTATCCTGTAGCAAGATATATTATTTTTTTTTGCAAGCCACCATGCAGAGTGCAGCAAGAAGAAGACAACCAGTCTCATTGGAAGCCCAGGTTTCTCTCCTGGTGTTTTTACCTTCCTGTCTGCTTTGTTATGTATTATGCTCCTGACTGAAATCTTTGTACTTCTAGGCTATTTTATATTGCAGCCTTTGGCCATAATAAAGAATTCAATTCCCTCTTCTTTGCATGGTCCCTGTTTTGTGAATCAGGTGGATCATTTTTCTTGGGGGGAAAAAAAAAGGCTTTGCGGATTGTGCTTTCTTTTCCTGTGCAATGTTCCTCTCTACGTTTTTTATTTATTTATTTTGTCAAACATGTACAAGATAACAGGTATAAGTATAAACATGTACGTGAACATAGGAAATGAGTACTAATAAATGAAGACAGTAGGACAGGGACAGTAGGCACACTGGTGCACTTATGCACGCCCCCTTTACGGACATCTTAGGAATGGGGTGAGGTCCACGGTAGACAGTTTAAGGTTGAAACTGTGGGGGTGGGTTTGAGGATGCAACAACAGAGTCAGGTAGAGCATTCCAGGCATTGACTGTTGCTAAAGCCATATTTTTTGCAAACAAATTTTTTTGGAGTGGTTTACCTTGAGTTTGTATGAAGCTGAAGTAGTTGTTGATAGGTAGGACATTGTAGTAGACAATTTTGTGTACTATGCTTAGGTCAGACCGTAGGTGGCATAGTTCCAGGTTGTCCAAGCCCAAAGTTTCGAACCTGGTGGCATAAGGGATTCTATTGTGAGCAGAGGAGTGGAGTACTCTTCTTGTGAAATACCTCTGAACCCGCTCAATTGTATTAATGTCCAATATACAGTGTGGATTCCAGGCAGACGAGCTGTATTCGAGAATTGGTCTGGCAAATGTTTTGTATGCCCTAGTTAGCAGTACAATGTTACCAGAGAAGAAGCTTCGCAAAATTAGGTTAAGAACTCTTAATGCATTTTTGGCAATGCTGTTACATTGTTCTGGGGCTTAGATTGTTTGAGATGAGTACTCCTTGGTCCTTGACAGAGTGAGCGTCATTCATGAGGTCATATCCGCCCAGCTTGTATTTGGTGTTCTGATTTTTGTTGCCAATGTGGAAGACAGAGCATTTGTTAGTTGAGATTTGGAGTTGCCAGTTGCATGATCATTCTGACACATAGTCAAGGTCTCTTTGTAGGGCAGCAGTATTGTCAGTGGTGTTAAGTAGTTTTATGTCAACAGCGAAGAGGACACAGCTGCTTATGTACATCCCATTTTGGATTTATTTCCTCAAGCTTTTTCTACAATTTTACGCTTCGTTGTGATTGGCTTCATTGAGATTTGCGACCTTGTTTTGACTGTATTGCTCACTTTGGATTCCTCCATTTGAAGTCTGCCATTCTTGTGGGGTTGAAATGTGTTTGAATATTAATAGCTCGGGTTGGTAGTTAGGCTGTTGGTTGGAGCTCCGAGCTTGGCAATTTGGTTACAACAGGTTTCGCCACCATTCGAAGAGACATCGTCAGTGCGCTTTGAGTTGGTTTCCCTCTGGGCTAGAGAACAGAACTGTACTCAAAATGCACTGACAATGTTTCCTCGAATGGTGATGAAATGTTTGCAACCAAATTGCCGAGCTTGGAGTTCAAACCAATAACTTTATTCTCACTGGGGGTTAAACAGACAACAGGGGATGAGATTTATGACCTCAAGTTTTGTTGGCTCCCAACTTTAAAAATAAGCATCAAAATTAGTCTAAAATGTCATATTTTGAAGGAAAAAAAATAATATATGGAAATTTATGAACGGTTTCTGTCTTCTTCAGTCTCTAGGTCCTCTACTAGAAACCTGGAAGTTTAAAGATTCTTTGCAGGATCTTAACTGTTTTTAGCACTGTACTTTTCTGGATAGATGTTGTTCCTGGAATCTGTTGGAGTCACTCTCCCAGCTTAGGAGTCAGAGCAGAGGTGGTATTCAGCCGGTTTGAACCTGTTCATGTGAACTGGTAACAGGCCCTGTGTAATGCCGTCCTATTTAGCCACATTTTTGAGGCCAGGCACATGTGTGGAAGGCGTGCGCACAAAGTGAGCATGCGCGCACAAGGCAAACTGGTGGTAAGAATTTGTGAAACCCACCGCTGAGTCAGAGCTTCAACTGTTCCAACTACTACTGGGACCACTTTGGCCTTTATTTTCCATTTCCTCTCTATTTCCTCCTTCAGGCCCTCGTACTTCTCCAGCTTCTCATATACCTTCTTCCTGATGTCTTGGTCCCATGACACAACTATGTCTATCACCATGCCTGTCTTCTAGTTCTTGTCTATGACCATGAAACCTAGTTGATTGGCCAATACTTGACTGTCTGTCTGGATTTGGAACTGCCAAAAGATTTAATCATTATTTTATTTATTTTGTATAACTAAAGTTAACTTTTTGATTATATGTATATTATGTTAGATACCATTTTTCCTGGGATTACCCTGTTTCCCTTAAAATAAGATATTCCCTGATAATAAGCCTAATCAGGCTTTTGAGCGCATGCGCTGAAATAAGCCCTCCCCCCTAAAACAAGCCCTCCCTGAAAATATTTAACTGCATGCGCAGCCAGTCCCCACCATTTCCTCTGGTTAGGGTTAGGGAGACAGAGCTGGAAAAGAGGTAAGATGGCAAGAGGAGCCCCATCTTGCTCCACACGCCCCAAAATAATAAGACATCCCTGAAAATAAGGCCAAGCACTTATTTCATGGTTCAAAAAAATATAAGACAGGGTCTTATTTTCGGGAAAACACGGTACATAATTTAGTCAATGATTTCTCTAAGGGAACATTCTGCTTTGTTTCATTATGATCTTTTCTTTTTAATACTGTAAAGTATAATGAACATATTATGATTTTTACAGATCTGCTGCTCATACAATTATACTACTAAATTAATATTAGTGACAAGTAATAAGGCATTAAAAGCAGACATGCAATATTTTATTCACTCCAGGCGATTGCTAAAAATGGAACGTTTCAGAGTTCTCGGATATTCATAGTCTTACCAGGCTATTGAAATTACATTCATTAGACCAACTCAGTGCTGCCTAGTGTCCAACAGTGCTGACATTTCAAGCAGAAATCTTGAATATCGGATGAAAGGAATGTGCAAGGGTGGCATTTTTCACTCCAGAACTTTGATTATGGCAAGACAGAAAAGGGAATGTGAGTTTCTCTCCTCTTCTGCTTTTGTAAAATTGAGAACCCGTTTATTCTCCACCTCTGTGATTTGCAAAATGTTTTCTAGAAGCAACATCCAGAGAGTAGGTCCCATAGCATTACTTGCCCTGTGTAAAAGTCAATATGGAAAGATGGTCAATATGCTTTGAATATTCTAATGGGAGTTAAGAGAGTTTTACTCCAGCAGGTTCTGACAGGTTCTGGAGAACAGGTAGCGTAAATTCTGAGCAGTTCAGAGAACCAGCAAATACCATCCCTGGCTGGCCCTAGAGTGGGGTGAGAATGGAGATTTTGCAATATCCTTCCCCCAGGAATGGGGTGGGAATGGGGATTTTGCAGTATCCTTCCCCTGGAGTGGGGTGGGAATGGAGATCTTGCAATATCCTTCTTCTGCCTCTCCCACCAAGCCATACGTTGTGCTTGTAAGTTTTCATACCCTGGCAGAATTTATGATTTCCTGGACATTTTTCAGAGAATATGAACGATAACATGAAAACCTTTCTGTTACTCATTCTTTCTGTCTGTCTCTTTCTCTTTCTCTATCACTGAGTAACAGAATAACAGAATTTGAAGGGAGCTTGGAGGTCTTCTAATTCAACCTCTTGCTCAGGCAGGAAACCCTGTTGTCAACCCTGAAGCTGGCTCATGGCTCTGTTGGAGAACTTGAAGTCGCAGGCTGGCAGGCACACCTGTACCAGAGATTATACAATATAATCTCTTCTTAAAAACCTCCAGTGTTGGAGCTCCAACTTCTGGAGGCAAGTCATTCCACTGATTAGTCTCTTTCCATCATCCCCATCTCTATCTTAGCCTAACTTCTTTACAAGATTTTTGTCGTTGGGACAAAATAAGAAGCGATTCCAAATATATTTTTCCTTGAGCTCCTAGTAACGAATAGCTCAGAAATCTAACAACCATCTAACTAACCTGAATCTGTCCCATCCTAGTTAAACAACTTAACCACATCTCAGTAGCTCTTGCCCTTTATGCAAATGTACTGAGCTGTTTGACATAGGTCAATAAATCAAAAAGCAATATCCTTTTATTTATTACAGTTAGGTTACATATTCTGTTTTTCAAGTCATGAACTGAGAGTAAAAAAAAAATGGACCTTTCCTCTGCCTTGTTGATAAAACCTCTAAGCATTTTAGGTGTCTTTCACACAGGGGATTAGTCATTTTTGAGTAGAACTGGGAACATCTCCAAGGTTAACATTGTAGGCTGCAAATCCCTACTTGGCTGTGAAACCCAATTGTTTCATTTTCTGAAATGGCTGCTTCTCTTATCTAACATCTCCTACAAAATATTCAGGGGCAATAAATCTTGAATTCTGGGAGGAAAGGTGGAATATAAATGTAATGAAAAAAATAAGGTTTGATTGATTCAAGGTAAATTATTTTTGGCCTAAATGGTCACAGAGTGGAATCTCACTGAAGTTCTTTGAATTCTTTTTAAGTTTGCATAGTCACAACCAGAGAGAGAAAGAGAGGAGAGAGGGAGAGAGAGAGAGAGAGAGAACAAGGTATGTTTTGTTAACAGATAATATAATAACACAGTTGGAAGGGACCATGTAGGTCTTCTAGTCCCTACTCAAGCAGGAAACCCTATACTGTTCCAGAGAAAGTAGTTGTCCAGGCTCTTCTTAAAATCCACAACTTCTGAAAGCCACGTTTTTTCCACTGGTTTCTTGTTCTCACTATTAGGAAATTTCTCCTTTGTTCTAGGTTTCTTCTCTCCTTGATTACTGCATTTTTCAGAGTATAAGATGCATTTTTTTCCCTCCTAAAAGGGGCTGAAAATTTGGGTGCGTCTTATACTCCGAATGTAACCCCGCATGGTGCCCAAAATGGCTACCTAGAACAGCTGCTGCTTTCTCTTACCCCTTCCGTGCTTTGCCTGCTTTAGTCACCGGAGTTCCCTCGAGAATCAGCTGTGCTTTTGAAGCTGTTTTTCAGTCCCAACGCGAGCGAAGTGATCTTCCGTGCTTTTCCCATTTTTCCAATTGCTGCTCCTACCAACAATCAGCTGTGCTTTAGAAGCACAGCCCCAACCAGCCTCAACCTCAAAACCAGCGAGCAAACTAATGTGCTGAAGCTGACTCACCAACCAGCCCCAAACTCAAAACCAGCGAGGAAACTAATGTTCTGAAGCTGACTCACCAACCAACCTCGAAGAGCAGGACTAGCCTGAATGTAGTTTTAAATTGGGATTTTTAAAAAAGGGGTTTAAATGAGGTTTTAAATTTGTATTTAAAAGTTAGAGCATCAATTGAATTTAACCATCTATTCTTTAGCTGTTTTTTATCTATTATATGTTTTCTGTTGTTTTTTGTCTGTGAACCGCCCTGAGTCCTTCAGGAGATGAGCGGTATACAAATATAAATAATAATAATAATAATAATAATAATAATAATAATAATAATAATAATAATAATAATAATAATAATAATAATAATAATAATAACCTCAAAACCAGTGAGTGAACTAATGTGCTGAAGCTGACTCACCAACCAGCCCCAAACTCAAAACCAGCGAGCGAACTAATGTGCTGAAGCTGACTCACCAACCAGCCCCAACCTCAAAACCAGCAAGCGAACTAATGTGCTGAAGCTGACTCACCAACCAGCCCCAACCTCAAAGCCAGCGAGTGAACTAATATGCTAGGACTAGCCAGATGAATACCTGGTAGGTAGGCAGAATTCCCCTCCTCCTATTTTCCTGCCCAAAAACTAAGGTGCGTCCTATACTCCAAAAAATATGGGTAGTTTCCATCCATTGTTTCTTGTCGTGCCTTCTGGTAATGTAGAAAATAGGTTGACCTTCTTTTCTTTGTGTCACCGCCTCAAATATTGGACCATTACTATCACTGTTCATTCATCCTTTTCAAAGTATATGATATTAAACAGTCATAAGGAGCATAAGCTTAAATGAAAAGAACTACTATGATATTTAAATAAAGATTGCAAGCAATAAAGATTCTCCAGCACAGAAGTATTTTCTTCAGAAAATAAAATTTGAATAACTTATTCATAAAGCTCATTTAAACCTAGGCTTTTCTCTTTTCATCTGACCTCTGTAGGCCATCAACTATCCATTTCAAATTGTGGATGTATGAGATGTTCTATAAATAGACTCATACATTTTCATGGGTTAAGGCCAATTTCTTAAGCTATACATGCTATATTCACATTAATGTGTGTGCATACTCGAGAAATCTTTCAGCATAATGTTGATATTTTTAAGTAAGTTACTCCATAGTGACTTTATTCATAACTATAAAATTCAGTGTGGTTCACATTATTGGTGAGCTACTATAACAGACTAATCAGGTGTGACTAAACACTCAAATGCTTGCTTGATTGCTAAATGAAAGATTATAGGATTCTCTAGATGGTGCTCATTAAATTTGCTTGACACCTAAACATTGCCAGATTATATTTGCTAAATGTGCCTGTATAATGTTCAGAGTCCGTTTATTCTAAGTTTTAAATTTTCTAAGTGCAATCTAATGGCCTATGTTTTTTTTTTCCTCTGAGAAAGTGTTTTGACACATTTTCCAAAAGGCAGTGCATCTTTAAAAAAATAAAAAAGATTGCTGAGGTAAACATTTTTAAAAGATTGGATCATGTTTACTCTCAAACATAGATTTGGAATATATTAGAATTATATGGTGAATTGATTAGAAGGATGCTGTAGACAGAATATGCTAATGAAATGGAGCTGGTAAGAAATTTCATATTGCCTTGTAAGTTATTGTTAGATTTGGCTTTATAATAGATGTTCAAATTGCTTGTTGGTTTAATTTTATTCGGAAGAAGGAATAGCCTTGAGGAAAAGCAAGAAGTATCACAACCAAGGCAATGGTCAGATAAAAGAAATCAAAGTCCAGTAATATGAGAAAGCATCTTTGATGGAACCCTATCTAGTTCATTCAGAATTGCACAATCCTCTTACTATAGAATAGAAAAGAATAGAATTTTTATTGGCCAAGTGTGATTGGACACACAAGGAATTTGTCTTGGTGCATATGCTCTCAGTGTATATAAAAGAAAAGATACGTTCATCAAGGTACAACATTTACAACACAATTGATGGTCAATATATCAATATAAATCATAAGGATTGCCAGCAACAAAGTTACAGTCATAAGTGGAAAGAGATTGGTGATGGGAACGATGAGAAGATTAATAGTAGTGCAGATTTAGTAAATAGTTTGGCAGTGTTGCTGGAATTATTTGTTTAGCAGAGTGATGGCCTTCGGGAAAAAACTGTTCTTGTGTCTAGTTGTTCTGGTGTGCAGTGCTCTATAGTGTCGTTTTGAGGGTAGGAGTTGAAACAATTTATGTCCTGGATGTGAGGGATATAATCTTATAATAAAATATAATCTTATAATAATAATAATTATTATAATTATTATAATATAATATATATATACTATAATTATACTATAATTATTATATTATGATATAATTATTATAATAATAATATTATAATTATTATAATAATAATAATTATTATAATAATAAGGGATATAATCTTATAATAAAAGTAGTATGAGCTGCTATGGCTTTGTTTACCAAGCCTGGCTTACCTTGGAGGGCTGACAGTAACTTTTGGACAATCTTGGCCTCTTGATCTATTCTGGAGTGGGGATTTTGCAGTATCCTTCCCCTGCCACGCCCATCAAGCCATGGCCACAGAACCGGTAGTAAAAAAATTTTGAATCCCACCACTCTTTAGAACCCTACCTGGTGGCAGCATCTTGGAGAACTAACCAATGTTAAGTTTTTGAATGGGGCAGGGGTGAGTATAGAGATTAAACACGGGAGAGGTGAGAGACTTCGGTCATGAGGAAGGGAAGGAAGAAAAGACAGCCCAGTGGAAGCTGTGAGAAGGAAACATTTTCAAAGAGACTCCATCTGTATTGACTTGTTATCAATCTTCCTGTTTTACTCCGACTACCATCTGGCTTTTTGAAACCACGATGATCCTCATCTTGGGTTTGGCAACCATATGGGATTTGCCAGGAAAAAATATCTGAAGAATATGAGTGCAGAAAATCCCATCCTCCTTAGACGGGGTCTAGATGGCCTTCCGTCCAGACAAGGCTGCGTCGCTGGAAAGGATTTTCAAATGGTTGAAATCTAGCCTGGTAATCCAGCCTTGGCAGATATCTGGATTCCAAAGCGAAAAGGGAATTCTAAGCGTGCATGTGGCATTCGCAGGAAATCTGTTGTGACTCCTTGAGGAAGAAATGACAGGCTGGATCTGTTGCAACAGATCGGGGACTGTGCCCCTGAAGTTACCTGGGACTAAGGAAAACTTGAAGACAACGTTATATTACATAGAATGAACTAAAATTAAAGACTTCTGCAACAATAGCTGAATTTAGAGAACAGCAATCTCTGTATGCTGTAATATTCTGTTGCTGCCCTGGTCCATCAGCCCAATCTTATTTTTTTTCAAAGTAAGTATTCTATTCTATTCTATTCTATTCTATTCTATTCTATTCTATTCTATTCTATTCTATTCTATTCTATTCTATTCTATTTTCTCTTCTCCTCTCTGCTCCTATCCCATCCCATCCCATCCCATCCCATCCCATCCCATCCCATCCCACCCCACCCCACCCCACCCCTTCCCTTCCCTTCCCTTCCCTTCCCTTCCCTTCCCTTCCCTTCCCTTCTATTCTATTGACTCCTGCTGACTCTACGTACATTTTTCTGGATAGTATTCTCAGAAATGGTTTGCCACTGCCTACTTCATGAAAGAAACATACTGAGCTAAAGTCACCTATTATGTCTAAGAAAGGAATGGAACTAGTTTCTAGTCTAACACATTTCATCATTTCACCAAACTGGCTCCAGAAAGCAGATATCTCTAGCAAAACTGAAATATCTCCAAACTGTTTCAGAAATACAAAATGAAGGCAAACGAAGAAAAAAACAACAACCCACATTCATAAGTGTTATGCATGATAATCACTTGTGGAGAATAAGACATAGATAACAATCCAAGATGCACCCTGTAACTGCACTACCCAAATGTGTCTTACATCTGGATAACAGTGCACAGGATTATTTATATTTAGACTTAGGCAAAATCCAATTTTGATTGTCGAATATGACATAAATTGCTGGAGGAAATAACGCAAAGCAATCAATAAGTGCAAAACAGATGGGATGGTTTAAGCAATTTTAATTTTATCCTAAAAAAAATTTTCTGGTTTTGTTTCGGAGGAAGAGCAGTGTGTAACATCAATCAATCAATCAATCAATCCATCAATCCATCAATCAAATGTGCTTCTTTCTCTTATTCCCTTGTGCAGTCCACATTCCTTGTTGAAAAACAGGAAGAACTAGTCAGTGTGTGTTTGTTTGTTTTAAAATCTTCAATGGATTTCTCTTGGATATCAGAATGATCTAATCTACAGGGAGAAAAAAAATATACAGGAGGAAGAAGCCCCACTAGAGAAGGCTACACTTACTGTAACGTTGTATTTGGAAGCTTGGAATGGTTTCAGCTGAAATGAGCTTCCAAGCACAACGTTACAGTAAGAGGGAAACTAGGCAGAGGTGAAATCTGCTGCTGTCAATATTCATTATGGGGTCGCCTCTAAACTGTGCAAACAAAAGGTGAGTTATATATTACGCTCCCCATATGTAACCAGCTCAATGCCACCGAAAGAGCTGAAATTGGGAAAAATCTCTCCATAATCCTTAATGGAAAAGAAGCCCATTGTACAATATTTCCCACATTCTATCTTCTATACAACTACAGTTATATTTCTTTCCTACATATTTAAGCAATGTGTCCAGGGGTGGGTTTCAAAACCAGTTGCTTCTGGTTCGCTCGCAGGTGCTTGCATGCTCACGCGCAATGCTTCTGCACATGGATGGGTGGGCGGAGCTTCCCACCACTGCTACTGGTTCACCCAAACTGGGGCGAACCGGGAGCAACCCACCACTGAATGTGTCTATGGAGATTCTCAGTCATCCAGGTCATGGTTTTCTCAAAGGTGCTTTTTCAAAAGCAACTGGACTATTTTTTTCCTTGAGAAAGGTGTTTCATTTCTCATCCAAGAAGCTTCTTCAGTTCTGACTGGGTGGAGGGGGGAAGGGGGATGGAAGGTTTATATTTGTCAGGTCCCCATAGATCCTTATCAGGAGACTGCCATTCTGGCACCGGAGGGCCTGGATGTCAGTTTACAACTTTTTCCTGTTTCTAGTCTTTTCTTTACTTTGATGTACCACCCTGGGAATGGGAGGGGGAGGGAATAGCCTGGGGCCATTTGTTTTGTCTCAGGTCCCAGGGACCGAAAACATGGTGCTTGAGAACAGCTTTTTATCACCTTCTCAGCTCGACCACATAACAATTTTGTACCTGTGGATTGGCTCACCTTCAGACTGGACAGAGGGGAGGGGTTTCTACAACTTTTAACCTAATGGTTTTCAGCAGGAATTTCAGATCCTGCCTCATTTTCTTGCTATCACTGTCTCCCAATAAAAATTCCTTTGGAAATCCAAAATTTCCAAACATTTTGGAAATTAGGCAGCGGAAGAGGGTAGAGGTGGGAGAAATACCTAGATTGAATAGTCAAGAAGCAGTTACAGATAGAGGTAAAGAACCTAGAGAGGAAGGTGGGAAGCAAATTAAAAAAAGCATAGCAACTAAAGTTTTGAAGCGGGCAAGAGATGATGGATAAATTATTTCTTTTCTTTGTTTTTGTTCTGATTTGCTTTTCTTTTTCTCTCTCTCTTTTCTTTTCTTTTCTTTTTTTCTTGTTTTAGATAGGTGACATGACTAGAAGCCAGTTAGGATAGAAAGAAATGTTTTTCAGGAAAAGGTGACATGATTAAAAGTTAGAATAAGTGATAGAAATAAGAGAAGGGGGAATGTTAATGTAGACAATTTTATATAATAAAATAAAGTAACAATAAGAGAAAGCATGGAACAATTGAACAATGACAGATTGCAACTTATTATAATTGTGTATCATTATTAGAAATATATAAGTTGATTGAACGTAATAACTATGATTAATTTTACTAGTTTTATTTGTACTAGAACATATGACACTCAGGTGCCACATTGTTCGCATATTGATTCGATATGTTTGAAAAAAATAAAATAAAAACTTTTAAATAAAATTCCTTTTGAAATGATGCTTGTTTCAAGAGTTCTGTTTTCTTGAGGAGGGAGGAGAGGCAAGTCCTTACAATATTCTTCTATATTTATATAGAGAGCCCTTGTGACCAGACGACTGCAAAGGAATATAAATCCTTCCATCCCCTTCCATCCCAGAGTCAGAATTGAAGAAGCTTCTTAACAAACAGGAAGCAGCAGGTGAAGCTAAGCAGAATCACATCAGATACCTGTACAATAAATACAGGGACCCCCCCCCCCCAAGGCTCTGTGCTCTTCCCACTTCTCTTCTCTCTTTATACCAATGACTGCATCTGTAACAATCCATTTGTTAAACTACTGAAGTTCGCACATGACACAACAGTGATCAGTCTCATTTGAGACAATGATGAATCTGCATACAGACAGAAGGTTGAACGACTAGCTTCGTGGTGCAACTGGAACAATCTGGAAATGAACACACTCAAAACCAGAGAAATGGTGGTAGACTTTAGGAGAAACGCTTCCATACTTCCATCTCTTACAATACTAGACAACACAGTATCAAAAGTAGAGACCTTCAAATTTCTAGGTTCTACCATATCGCAAGATCTAAAATGGACAGCTAACATCAAAAACGTCATCAACAAAGCACAACAAAGAATGCTTATTCTGCGCCAACTCAGAAAGCTAAAATTACCCAAGGAGCTGCTGATACAGTTCTACAGAAGAATTATTGAGTCTGTCATCTGCACCTCTATAATTTTCTGGTTTGGTTCTGCAACCCAACAAGACAGACACAGACTTCAGAGGATAATTAGAACTGCAGAAAAAACAATTGTTACCAACCTGCCTTCCATTGAGGACCTGTATACTGAATGAGTCAAAAAGAGGGCTGTGAAAATATTTACAGACCCCTCACATCCTGGACATAAACTCTTTCAACTCCTACTCTCAAAATGACACTGCAGAGCACTGCACACCAGAACAACTAGACACAAGAACAATTTCTTCCTGAATGCCATCACTCTGCTAAACAAATAATTCCCTCAACACTGTCAAACTATTACTAAATCTGCATTACTATTAATCTTCTCATCGTTCCCATCACCCATCTCCTTCCACTTATGACTGTATGACTGTAACTTTGTTGCTTGTATCCTTACGATTTATATTGTTATTGTTTCCTGATTGCTTATTTGAACCCTATGACTATCATTAGGTGTTCTACCTTAGAATTCTTGATGAACGTATCTTTTCTTTTATGTACACTGAGAGCATATGCACCAAAGACAAATTCCTTGTGTGTCCAATCACACTTGGCCAATAAATAAAAAATTCTATTCTATTCTATTCTATTCTATTCTATTCTATTCTATTCTATTCTATTCTATTCTTGAATGAGAAGCAAAATGTCTTCCTCAAGGAAAAAAAAAAGTCTTGGTGAAAAAGCACCATTGAGATATAAGCAACATGGTTTTCTAGTGTTTAATAACCATGCCACAAATTCACAAACTGAGGGAAAGCTCAAATCTTTCTCAGCTCGTATCTCTCAAAAGGAAGTAATCCCAGGCTCCTGAAATATCATCACTTTGCATGTTGTGAGTTACTTTCACAAAATATTTCCTGTTTTTTAAGATTTGGATTTTAAAGAATTCTGCTTGTTTGGGAAAACAAAGACAACAGCAGAGGGCAGGAGAGATAAAAAGGATGGAAGTTAGATGAATAAAATACTTCTCTGGAAGGAGGAAAGGAATTTCTCAGATCCAACTCTTGCTTCCTTTCCAGATAAAATCTCTAGCCACTGGGAATGGCAGATGGTTATGATGTTCCTCTCCACAATCAATAAAATGGCATCTATTCTGTTATAGTAGCTGTCCCAGAGAAATGACATTGATGTGTCTTCTATCATCTAACAATAAAGCAACAAACCCTTTGGCACCTTTTGATCTCAAGTCATTTCCTTGCGACAAGAGTAAAAGGAAACCTTGAAATGCTGCAATAAATCAAAATGGTCAGAATCGTTGGAATATTGGCATTTTGCATTCACTCAGATCTAAGATTTCGGTAGAATTTATCTGGAGATGAAGAAAAGATTTATTTGCAATGAGTCCTATATTATCTACTTCAGAAGCTGACATTAGATTGCACAAATATATTTGTCTGAAGATGAACTAGATATTACCTTAATCTTTTTAAAGATATTGGGTTGTAGCCTCCTTTTCAGAATTTTTTTCATGATAATATCTGATCATACCTACTGCGATGAAATTTCTACCCACAGCTTCCCAACATTCTCTGCACCTGTGAATGGCATGTTTTTATCAAGATAGGCTAATGTGAATGTAAAATTGTTTTCAAATCTGGTAGCCATGAAAATGACTTCGTTTCTTCTCAATCTGGGGAACGCTCTACGAATTGAATGAGATATCCATGATGGATAGAGGTGGACAGATTAATGATGTACATCAGGGGTCCTCAAACTTTTTAAACAGGGGGCCAGTTCATGGTCCCTCAGACCGTTGGTGAGCCGGACCAGCTGAGTGGGTGTGGCTAGGTGGTCATGTGACTGGTTGGGTGTGGCTAGGTGGTCATGTGACTGGGTCAGCATGGCCAAATTAGCAGTCCAAACAACATAACAAACTTTAATTTGTTATGCTCCTGGAGGTGGAAAGCAAGTTAGCGAAGGGATGTGGCTGCCTTGGGGTGTGTATGAGGGACTTCGGTTTCTGTGTGTATGTGTGTGTCTCTCTCCCTCCCTCTCCTCCCTCCCTCTCTCTCTCTCTCAGCTGGGGAGGCAAAAAAAGGTCCATTTTTGGCTTTCTGAGGGCTCTGCACGTCCTATTTTTTGCTTCCCCAGCCTCTAGTACCACTCTGCCACCCAAAAATAAGTCCGTTTTTGGCCTCCCAAGGCCTCCACGTATCCCATACACTCTTACTGGTGTGAAAACAAAAGCTATTCACAACTGGAATGATCCATTTCTAAAAATAGGGGTGTTCCAAACATTTTGAAAAACTGTTGTGGTCACTATGACCACAGGTCTGTGGTTATGGGTTAATAATGAAGCAGAACCACATGCGGCTCTGGGCAGCTGACCACATGGAGTTGAGAGTGTGGTTTTATACCTTCTCTTGGGCTTTGCACTTGAGCTTCTTGTTCCTGTGGAAGAACACATATTCTATTGGCTGTTGTCAGGCTCCCATGGGGTCATGTGAACTAAAATTGTTTTCATATCTGGTAGCCATGAAAATGACTTCGCTTCTTCTCAATCTGGGGAACACTCTACGATTTGAATGAGGTACCCATGAGGTGGACATATTAATGATGTACATCAGGGGTCCTCAAACTTTTTAAACAGGGGGCCAATTCACAGTCCCTCAGACTGTTGGGCAGCCAGACCAGCCTATTAGACTCTATAGGCAAAGTACAAATCCTAGATGTTTGTCTGAGCTATGTTTGGTTGAAGTTTGGACTGCTGATGCAATGAAGGGGCTTGTGTACTGAAAGGGTGTTGGCCAATTCCTATCGTGGCTTAATGGCTTTGTCCTGGTTTGAATCTCGAGTCAGGGCCAATCGTACCATTCTGCCTTTATTTCAAAATAGTGTGTCTTGAATGGATTACCAAATCTGCATTTATAAAAGCTGTCTGCAGTATCTGCTGGGGCTATTCAGAAAAGTGGGTTTCTGGTTCTAAAAAAAACAACAACAACATCTTTCTCCATTTTTCCCTTTAGGGAAATATAATATCTTGCCTTTTTAACATCTCCTAAAATATTTCATACTTCTGCGGGTGGGGGGTTGCTGACTTTCTACAATAACAAGGGCCTCTTGTGGCTCAACAGGCTAATACAGTCTGTTATTAACACAGCTGCTTGCAATTACTGCAAGTTCAAGTCCCACCAGGCCCAAGGTTGACTCAGCCTTCCATCCTTTATAAGGTAAGTAAAATGAGGACCCAGATTGTTGGGGGGGCAATACAAGTTGACTTTGTATATAATATACAAATGGATGAGACTATTGCCTTACACAATGTAAGCCGCCCTGAGTCTTTGGAGAAGGGCGGGATATAAATTCAAATAAAAAAAACAAAAAAAACCCAAACAAACAGATTCTTCTTTCTATTTGATGGCAAAGTGAGCGAGTGACCATACATACATTGTCCTCTATTGACGCATGGAATCATAGAATTGGAAGTGGTTTTGAGGTCCAAGTCCATAGCTAGGGCAGATGTTCTGAGGCCATCCCAGACAGATGTCTTTGCTTGAAAATGGACACTGATTGATATACACAATTCCAGGAAGCTCTTCTGCTTAATAGCTCGCATGGTTAGGAAATTCCTACTTTATGTACATTTAAAAATCTGGGATATTTTTTTACTTCCTTTAATATAACAGCCTCCACCAAATTATCCTAACCATTTAAAATGCTTAAGCAGTGCTTCAGAACATGTCATTATTTGTGATTGGAAATTTAAAACCCATTATTAGCATCTCAAAGGGGAGCTGGAAATAGCTCAAGAGAATCATAAGCTAATATTTGTTTCAGCAGAAACTATCCTAAAAATATTCCTCCTTGCAGCAGGAACACATACAACAGAACTATGCAAAGTTTAAAAGGCGTGGAAAAATAGTCCCGAAAATAAATCAGGGCTGTTTCGACTATTGAAATGATTCAGGAAAGCAGCCTCTCAGAGCCTTTTAACTTCCTAATGACATGATTTACCACTACAAACACAGTACTGACAGAAAACTCAATATACCGTAGAAAAGAAGGCAAAGAATAGGAGGGTT
This sequence comes from Ahaetulla prasina, assembly GCF_028640845.1. Lineage (NCBI taxonomy): Eukaryota > Metazoa > Chordata > Lepidosauria > Squamata > Colubridae > Ahaetulla > Ahaetulla prasina. Next base: position 124,700,608 of record NC_080543.1, read on the forward strand.
ACCAAGACTCAAATAGGAAGAGAAAGTAAATTAGTGGGAATGAAAAATTAAAAGGATGTTCACAGTAGCTATTAACATTGCATGAAGCGTCAAGAAACAGGGTCGGAGTTAAAGGGGATTTGATCAATTCATTCTTTGAACTGAGCTTTCAAATCAAGACTTTGACATGATTTAAGGCATTGGATGGAATCAGATGATCTCAGAAAAGATATATATATATATATATATATATGTATATATATATTTCTGTCTGCAGAATGTCAAACACAGTTGCTATTTGAGTGAACAGTTGCTACTTGAGTGAACAAAGTTGGGGTTGAGTGAATGAATGAGCTGACTAATTTGGTGGACATTGGCATGGGTAGCCAACCAATAAAATTCATCACCCTAGCCATAATCCAACCCTACTATTAAAATTCTCAGGGAAGAACTGCCTTAGGTCTATCTCTCTCACTTCAAGTTTCTAGCTTCTATCATATCTCAAGACTTAAAATGGACACCTAACATCAAAAACGTCATCAAAAAAGCTCAACAAAGAGTGTTCTTTCTGCGCCAACTCAGAAAGCTCAAACTGCCCAAGGTGCTGCTGATTCAGTTCTAAAGAGGAATTATTGAGTCTTTTCATCTGCATCTCCATAACTATCTGGTTTGGCTCTGCAACCAAACAACACAGACACATACTTTAACGGATAGTTAGAATTGAAAAAAAAAAATTGCTACCAGCCTGCCTTCCATTGAGGACCTGTATACTGCAGGAGTCAAAAAGAAGGCTGTGAAAATATCTACAGACTCCTCACATCCTGGATATAAATTGTTTCAACTTCTACCCTCAAAACAACATTATAGGGCACTGCACACCAGAACAACTAGACACAAGGACAGTTTTTTCCCAAATGCCATCACTCTCCTTAACAACTAATTCCCACAACCCTATCAAATAATTTACTAAGACTGTATTACTATTCTTCTTCTCTTCCTTACTAGTATCTATCTCTTCCCACTTATTACTATAACCATGTAGCTTGTATCTTTCAATTTATTTATTTTTTTGTTTCCTAGTATGATTTGATAGCTTATTAGTAACCCTGACTGTCACTAAGTGTTGTATCTTTTTATTCTTGATGACTGTATTTTATTCTCCTTACGTACACTGAGAGCATATACACCAAAGATAAATTCCTTGTGTGAGCAATCACACTTGGCTAATACAGAATTCTATTCTATTCTATTCTATTCTATTCTATTGTCTTGGTCTCTCACTATTCTTCTAGAAAGTGTTTAGGCAGGTTTGGAAAGAGGGAGACACAAACACACACATTTCTTTTCTGAAGAATTGTGATTGCCCTGACTATGCTATTCCTTTGCAGAAATGTGAAGGGATACTTTCCTTCAATGAAGGTATGGTCTACATACTTTTTCTAAGCACCCCAGTGAAAAATCCCTTGAGTAGTGGACAACTTTCTTGACAAAAGCAGCTGTTGTGCTTGCACAACACTCAGTTTTCTTTCTTTTTAAAATAAAATTTATTAATTTTCTATTAATTAACATTTCTCAGGGCTTAATAAATACTGGGTAATTGTCTGGGTAATTCATTTGCTTAACAATACAGATTCCACTCTTACTCTCCACCCTTTTTTTTCCAACCACTGGTAAAATAACTCCCATGTTTGATAAATTCTATGTCTTCTTTCCACTTGATTTTCAGTGTAAGTCTATCCATTTCTGCACAGACTGGTATCTTCTTAATTATCTCTTTATCTTGCGGTGTTTCTTCATCTTTCCAATATTGTGCGAAGATAATCCTCACTGCTGTTAAAACATGTAATACTAAATACAACACTTTTCTTATGAATTTTTTTCTGATATCATCAGCACTCAGTTTTCTTGATGTGATGACTGTCAACTCTCAAAATGACTGTAGCTGAAGTCTCTCTCTCTCTTTTTTTTCTTTTTTTCTTAGTTGTCATACTTATGGAGGGAAGGTGGACTTATGGAATGGAATGGAATGGAATGGAATGGAATGGAATAGAATAGAATAGAATAGAATAGAATAGAATAGCACAGTTGGAAGGGACCTTGGAGGCCTTCTAGTCCAACCTCCTGCCCAGGCAGGAGACCCTACACCACTTCAGACAAATGGTTATCCAACATCTTCTTAAAAATTTCCAGTATTGGAGCATTCACAACTTCTGGAGGCAAGTTGTTCCAATGATTAATTGTTCTAACTGTCAGGAAATTTCTCCTTGGTTCTAAGTTGCTTCTCTCCTTGGTTAGTTTCCACCCATTGCTTCTTGTCCTGCCCTCAGGTGCTTTGGAGAATAGCTTGACTCCCACTTCTCTGTGACAGTCCCTGAGATATTGGAACACTGCTATCATGTCACCCCTGGTCCTTCTTTTCATTAAACTAGACATACCCAGTTCCTGCAACCTTTTTAGCCTCCAGTCCCCTAATCATCTTTGTTGCTCTTCTCTGCACTCTTTCTAGAGTCTCAACATCTTTTTTAGAATGTCTTCCTCCAATGTGCCAGACATAACAACGATAAGGCTCCTGAGAACCAAGGCCAAATCAGTGTGCCCTAGCAACAGCAGGAGGGAGTACAGAGAAGTTCATCAACTGCTTGGTTGGCTAATGTGACCTGTGACACAAGGGGATGGACAAGTATCTATTCTTTAATTATACCAAAAACGCAGGAATTATTCAGTGTTGGCTTCACCTTTGACCGTGCCTATAAAATATACCCAATAAAAAAGATTTTTGAGGACACTAAGGTCTCAGAGTCTTTAATTGGTAGGGAACATTCCTCAGAACCATGACAATGAGGCTGGTTGAAGCAGATTGGCTCTGCCTTGGCTACTCAGATCTGCGTTGTGATAGACTACATTGCTTTATGTCAGAAAACACCTGGCTGAGGCACAGCATGTTGCTTAGCAGATCTTTATTATGCAGATTTTTGCAACGTGGTTTATTATGCATGGAAAAGTGACACACAGAGAGCTCTCAGGCATTTTCCTCCAAGAAGAGGCCAACCTTGACATGTCAGGAAGCATGTCAGCAAGACTTCCCCTAAGGAAAGCATCAAACCCAAACAACACACAATTTATTCAAACCTGATAACGAAGCAAAGCAAGTGGTAAGAGGGCAGGGACTATTTAGGACGATATTATTTCTTAAACACATTCTGATTTTTAACGTTAGATACGGGCACAACACAATTCCTAGCTGTTTTTTTGTTTGTTTTTTGCAGAAAAAAAAAAAGAGACTGCAAAGCTCCACATGAATTTTCTACATTCAGCATAACCTCTTGAAACCCCAAGTAGATCCTTGACATTCGTAAAAGGGTTATATCTATAAATATTAATTAACCGGTGGCTTAATATTCTGGTAGTTTTCTAGCTGAAGGAGACAGAGTTAGCCTGCAAATTGTTGTGAATAAAGCTATTGAAAAACATAAAGAAAGCACAGACAGAATTCAATTAGCCATAAAATATCCTGAAAGCATTATAAGCCAATTTTTCTAAGCAAATTCTAGAAGAGTGCATTTTCCTCACAAAAAAAGTTTAGCAAGAAATCTTTGGGATGCCTTATGCACGGTCACTCACGCTCTGGTTACGTCTCGGCTGGATTATTGCAATGCTCTCTACATGGGGCTGCCCTTGAGGTGCACCCGGAGGCTGCAGTTAGTCCAGAATGCAGCTGCGCGAGTGGTAATGGGAGCCGCTCGAGGCTCCCACGTAACACCACTGCTCCGTAGTTTGCACTGGCTTCCTGTGGTCTTTCGGGTGCGCTTCAAGATCCTGGTTACCACCTTTAAAGCGCTCCATGGCTTAGGACCCGGGTACTTACGAGACCGCCTGCTGTTACCGTATGCCTCCCATCGACCAGACGCCTCACAGAGAGGGCCTTCTCAGGGTGCCGTCCGCCAAACAATGTCGGCTGGCGGCTCCCAGGGGTAGGGCCTTCTCTGTGGGAGCACCGACGCTCTGGAACGAACTCCCCCCTGGCTTACGTCAAGTTCCTGATCTTCGGACCTTCCGTCGTGAGCTAAAAACATACTTATTTACTCAAGCAGGACTGGCATAAATAGTTGATTTTAAATTGGGGTTTTAGAGATTTTAAACATTTGTAAATTTTTTAAATTATCGGCCATTTATTAATAATTTCTTTTAATTTCTTTTAATTGTATATACTCTGTATTTTATTTCGGCTGTACACCGCCCTGAGTCCTTCGGGAGAAGGGCGGTATAAAAATCTAATAAAATAAATAAATAAATAAATATTGGCCTTTTACAATATAGATTCATTACTTTTTTCAATTGCTAAAATGGGCAAATGTTAACTTCAGCTATCCTAAATGTAAGGGTTGCGGTGGCTCAGCAGCTAAGATGCCAAGCTTGCTGATCGAAAGGTCGACAGTTCAGCAGTTCGAATACCTAGTGCCACATAACGGGGTGAGCTCCCGTTATTTGTCCCAGCTTCTGCCAACCTAGCAGTTTAAAAGCACCTAAAACATTCAAATAGAAAAATAAGGACCACCTTTGATGGGAAGGTAACAGCGTTCCGTGCGCCTTTGGCATTTAGTCATGCTGGCCACATGACCACGGAGATGTCTTCGGACAGCGCTGGCTCTTCGGCTTTGAAACGGAGATGAGCACCGTCCCCTGGAGTCGGAACAACTAGCACATATGTGCGAGGCAAACCTTTACCTTTATCCTAAATGTCCATGGTACACTACAAATGTACCAAGACATTAGCTTGCTATATGAACCAATTACTATCCATCTACCATTCAAAAAGACCTTGATCATCTAACCACTTGGTCTAAAACTTGGCAAATCCAAATCTCAACCAGCAAATGCTCAGTCTTACATATTGGAAAAAAGAACCCAAACACTAAGTACATACTTGATGGACATTACTTTACAGATGACCCCCAACCTGTTAAAGACCTTGGAGTTTTCATATCAAATGATCTAAGTGCCAAAGCACACTGCAACTACATAGCAAAAAAGGCTCTAAGAGTTCTAAACCTAATCTTGCATAGCTTCTTTTCCAAAAACACTACACTACTAACCAGAGCATATAAAACATTCGCTAGACCAATTCTAGAATACAGCTCACCTGTCTGGAACCCTCACCACATTTCTGACATCAATACAATTGAACGTGTCCAGAAGTATTTTACAAGAAGAGTTCTTCACTCCTCTGAAAACAACAAAATACCTTACACCATCAGACTTGAAATCCTAGGCTTAGAAAATCTGGAACTCCGTCGCCTTCGACAAGACCTAAGTTTAACTCATAGAATCATCTATTGTAATGTCCTTCCTGTTAAAGACTACTTCAGTTTTAATTGCAATAATACAAGAGCAACCAATAGATTTAAACTTAATGTTAACCGTTTCAATCTAAATTGCAGAAAATATGACTTCTGTAACAGAATCATCAGTTTTTGGAACACTTTACCTGACTCTGTGGTCTCTTCCCATAATCCCAAAAGCTTTAACCAAAAACTTTCTACTATTGACCTCACCCCATTCCTAAGAGGACCATAAGGGGCGTGCATAAGAGCACAAACATGCCTACCGTTCCTGTCCTATTGTTTTACTTTTTATCTTCATATGTATATATATATATATATATATATATATATATATATATATATATATATATATATATATATATATATATATATATATATATATGCTTATACTTCCTAATATTCCCTCATATATATGTTTTTATACTGTATTATCTTTTTGTGTGATGCTTATATGTATTGTTGTGACTATATAAATAAATAAATAAAACTAAATTAAATAAATTAAAACTAAGAAAACACTAAAATAAAAGTTTATTTTATATATTAACTTAGACCAATATTACAGAATAAATTCTATGTAATTCTTCTAAGCATTTGCTCCTTTCTCCCCTATCATTTATTTATTGACAGGCTGCATCAATTCAGGTTAACTCAAATTAGATAAAAATGCATAATTCTGCAAAGAAAGGGATATTTACTCTATTCTCTTCTTGAATATTTGCGAAAGTTACATCCAAAACGTTTATTTTTTGCATGATTGGGAAAATTCTAGGTAGAACTTCTGAATTTTAACGAAGAATATACAGCACAGAAAGCTCTGGATATAAAGAAGGATTGTCAGTATATTTTCCACAGATTTTTAAAAAAATATTCACACCAGTTTACAAACAAATGTAGGAAAATCAAAGGAATTGGTTTAGGTTCATTCAATCCTAGATCCACCCTGAATAAGAAAATAAGAATAAGATAAGATAAGAAAAAAAAAACAATTACTACCAAACTGCCTTCCACTGAGGACTTGTATGCTGCACAAGTCAAAAAGAGGGCTATGAAAATATTTGCAGACCCCCTTGCATCCTGGACATAAATTGCTTCAACTCCTACCCTCAAAATGATGCTATAGAGCACTGCACACCAGAACAACTAGAGGCAAGAACAGTTTTTCCCCGAACACCATCACTCTGCTAAACAAATAATTCCCTCAACACTGTCAAACTATTTCCTAAATCTGCCCTACTATTAATCTTCTCATCACTCCCATCACCCATCTCATCCCACTTATGACTGTATGACTGTAACCTTGTTGCTTGTATCCTTACAATTTATGTTTATATTAATTGTTTCCTGATTGCTTATTTGTACCCTATGACTATCATTAAGTGTTGTACCTTATGATTCTTGACAAATGTATCTTTTCTTTTTATGTACACTGAGAGTATATGCACCAAAGACAAATTCCTTGTGTGTCCAATCACACTTGGCCAATAAAGAATTCTATTCTATTCTATTCTATTCTATTCTATTCTATTCTATTCTATTCTATTCTATTCTATTCTATTCTATTCTATTCTAATTTGATGAAGATTGGAAGATAATAAATAAATAAGATCACTGGCTTCATTTCTGTCCTTGACCTATGCAGAGGAAGAGACAGATGTACAATTCTTACTTTCTGCTTTTTTGTCCCCCAGGGACTCAGCCTGTGCAAAGTGCACAAAAGATTGCACTTTTTTTTTTGCTCATTACTTTTTGGATATTTATGCATTCATATGCCTGACAGCACTCTCTACATTATTCTAACTATAAAGTACATGTGGCAAGTTTTTTTCTTCTTCTCACGTTTATAGTGTCTTCTTTCCTAGAAGATCCATCAAACTTTGATTCTGAAATTTCTATTTGAGATGCAGTGTTCCAAATGATGCAAGTTTATGACATGATGTGTTTGGAGAACATCTGCTACCAAGCCTGGTTTAACTGAGCAAATAGCCATAAAAACAAGGGTGTAATCTGTCTGTGATACAGACATTGAAGTACCACTTATTTTAAACTGGAGTTGCATCCCTCTTTCAAATAAGTAGATCTTAATAATGCTTTAAGCATACTAAAAAGCAGAGACATCACCCTGCCAACAAAAGTGCGTATAGTCAAGGCTATGGTGTTCCCAGTTGCAATATATGTCTGTGAACATTGGACCATAAGAAAGGCTGAGCACCAAAGAATTGAGGCCTTTGAACTCTGGTGCTGGTGAGGACTCCTGCGAGTCCCTCAGACTGCAAGGCGATTAAACTGGTCAGTCCTAGAGGAGATCTACCCTGACTGCTCTTTAGAAGGCCAGATCCTGAAGATGAAACTGAAATACTTTGGCCACTTAATGAGAAGGAAGGTCTCACTGGAGAAGAGACAAATGCTGGGAACGATTGAGGGCAAAAGAAGAAGGGGATGACAGAGAACGAGGTGGCTGGATGGAGTCCCTGAAGCAGTAGGCGTGAGCTTAAATGGACTCCAAAGGATGGTAGAGGACAGGTAGGCCTGGAGGAATATTGTCCATTGGATTGCAATGGGTTGGACTTTTCAACTAACAACAACATAACAATAATGCTTAATAACTACAACCTAGACAATTAAACTTTCAAGATGCCCAGAAGTGCTTGGTTATTATATCCTCGATCTGAAATTAAAATTAACAATGACCTTAGGCATGTTTTGAGAGAAAGCAACCAAAGATTAAATGTGATTTTAAAAGAAAAGGGGACAAAAAAAAGCAGTAGGTTTTGGATAGAAAAGACAAAACCAGAATGACAGATCAGTTAGCTCTGAGAAAGAATGTGGAAATGAATTCTCACAACAAAAAAGACATTATAAGGTTTGACAGTGCAATTAGCACTATTAGGAGCACCACAAGAAGAAGCTCAAAAGAGCATCGTTTTTCTCTTTTCTTTGTCTGACAAACCAGACAAGATTTTTTCTTTTCTTTTATCTTGTTCTGGAGACTCTTATAGTTCATGCCTGAGAGTCAATCTCTCAGGTAATAGGCAACATATATCTTTCTCTCAATATTATAGGACACGTTGCGAAGGGCATTTCGGTTTGTTCATCAACTTGTGACTGCCACCTTCGATTTGTGTTTCATGGACAGATAACACATAATTCTGATCCCCCTTGTCTAAAATCTATTCCAGTTGCTGTCTGGAAAAAAACCTGTACAAGAAGTAAAGAGTTCTATCAACATTAATCAAGACTTCAACCAAGCTCTGGGTTTAAAATATGAATTATGGTGTTATTGCATGAGACGCTGAACAAGGAATGCGTCATGGTTTTGTTTTGTTTTTTGTTTTTGTTTTGGAACAGCTAAAATTGGTGAAGCTTAATGTTTTGTTGCTCCATCCTGTAATGTTAGCAGAGATGGTATTCAGCCAGTTCATACCGGTTCGAGCAAACTGGTAGTGGAAATCATGGGTAGGGTGGACCCGTCCACCTGCCCACAGTCCCAGCTCTATGTCATCCTATTTAGGCATATTTTCGAGGCTGGACGCATGCGTGGAAGGCACGTGAGCGAGCAAAGTGCATGCACGGAAGGCCGGGCATGCACAGAAGGCAGACATGTGTGCGAAGTGAGCGTGCACGCACTCAGCGAACTGGCGATAACAATATTGGAAACCCCACCGCTGGATGTTAGGGTTAGTGTGCATTTGATGGCAGATGTGGATTATGAAGAAAGGGTTTCACTACTGCAATTAGCTATTCGTGAAGATGTCCGGAAAGATTACACTACCAACCAGAGCATACAAAACATTTGCTAGACCAATTCTCGAGTTCAGCTCACCTGTCTGGAACCCACATTTCATTTCGGACATTAATACAATTGAGCGTGTCCAGAAATATTTCACAAGAAGAGTTCTCCACTCCTCTGATTACAACAAAATACCTTATGCCACCAGACTTGAAATCCTGGGTTTAAAAAATTTAGAACTATGCCGCCTTCGGCATGACCTGAGTATAACGCATAAAATCATCTGCCACAATGTCCTTCCTGTCGAAGACTGCTTCAGCTTCAACCACAACAATACACAAGCACACAATAGATTTAAACTTAAAGTGAACCGCTCCAATCTTGATTGTAGAAAATATGACTTCAGTAACAGAGTTGTTAATGCCTGGAATGCATTACCTGACTCTGTGGTCTCTTCCCAAAATCCCCAAAACTTTAACCAAAGACTATCTACTATTGACCGCACCCAGTGGTGAGATTCAAATAATTTAACAACCGGTTCTCTGCTCTAATGATTTCTTCCAACAATCAGTTCACCAAACTGCTCAGAAAGTTAACAACCGGTTCTCCCGAAGTGGTGCGAACTGGCTGAATCCCACCACTGACCGCACCCCATTCCTAAGAGGTCTGTAAGGGGCGTGCATAAGAGCACCAGCGTGCCTACCGTTCCTGTCCTAATGTTCCCTTCGGTTGTATTCACTTTGTATGGTTATTTCATGCTTATACTTATATATATTGTTGTGTTTGACAAAATAAATAAATAAATAAAAATAAAATAAGATAGGGATGAAAATGAGGCTGGCCTTTCTGGACATCATCAAAACAAGTCTTTCACCCACAGCTCCATATTTTAAAGGCAAACAGATAACTGTGGCTGAGTAACACCTGACAATCTTTTCAGCAGTGTTGCGTTGTGTGTGTTTTATCACAGTGCCCTTTTAGAAGAAATGAATTTGCGAGAGAGAATTCCCTTTCTGTTCTCCCTGGATATGCCTATAGTGATGAATGAGAAAGCTTTGCTATTTTACTTTACTTGAGGACAATATTTTGGCCTTTAAATCACAGCCCATAAAAATATCCTTCCCCCCACCCCCAGGTAGAACAAAGTCATATATAACTTTTTCTTTTTCTTTTTCTTTTTCTTTTGAATTTTTATTTTATTTTTTTTTAAACAAACAAACATAAAAGCATCTTCAATCCAATGACAGTGTGTTGGTGAGCTGATTATAAATCTTTTGTACAGTTTCAAGATGAACATCTCTTTAATTTATCTAATCTTGCTGTACATCCATCTGGTATCTATCCAAATAACTGAATCAGTTAATCCTTTAATTAACCAATGGCTATAACATTTCATTCTCTCATTTCCTACAGAGTCCCCCAAGTTAATGTTGTATCTAATTACATCATTCATTCCATCACCATATATCTGTTTAATTCAATATGTTCATATTGTCCTTTATAATAACCTTTCTCAAGTCTTTCCTAGCCTATTCTTCCTTCTAGCCTTTGATAAAATAAATCCCATATCTTGTAAAGCTGTTTGTCTTCTTGTTCTCTAATTTCAAATATCAATTTACTCATTTCTGCACATTCCATTATTTTCCTAATAATTTCTCATTTTTTCAATTTTTGGCAAACACAATCCTAGCTGCTGTTATAACATTCACAATCAAATATCTCAATTCTCTACTATATGTTTCAGATATAATCCCCAATTAAAAAACAACAACTTCTGGCTTAAAGTCTATATGTTTTTTAATCATTTTTCCAACCACCTGTGTATTTTAGTCCAATATCTTTTAGCTTCTACGCATGTCCACCACATATGGTAATATGATCCAGGTATCTGATGACACTGATATTTTTTTTTATTTTTTATTTTTATTATATTATATATAAAATATTATATTATATTTAATATTATAATATATTTAATATATTTAATATTATATTTATATTTATATATATTTATATAATATATAATAATTATATATATAATTAATATTATATTTAATAATATATATATAATATATTTAATATATTTATTATAATATATTATAATATATTTAATATAATAAAAATATTATATTATATTTTTTATTATATTTTTCGGATATAACTTTTTCTAAGGTATGTAGTTATTAACAGATTTCCTGAAAAATCCTTTTTTGTAATATAGAAACTGAGGAAAATTTGCCCAGAATATTATCTTTCTGTATCTCTCTTTTAAATATAAAGACTCCTGCCTTCATTTTCAGAAACGTGTTTTCCACTACTTGGATGTATCCAGAGATGATATTCAGCCAGTTCGAACCAGTTTGCCTGAATTGGTAGCGGAAATCGTGGGTGGGCCAACCCAGCCACCCAGCTGCCCTGGTTCTATGCCATCCTATTTAGGCATGTTTTTGAGGCCAGGTGCATGTGTGGAAGGTGCCCACACTAGCAAAGTGCAGACACTTGGAAGGCTGGGCACATGCTCGGAGCGTGCACACTCAGATTTGCGAACCGGTAGGGAAAATAAGTGAGTACCACCCTTGGATGTACCTTTTACGAGCAAGGATTGTGTGGATATTTGATCAAATGAATATTGACCTTGAGTCTAGTTGGGTGATACTGGAATTACAAATAAGGGAGGTATGGCTGATTAATGGGGCACACACACTTACCTTTGGGTCCTCTGCATCAATCCCAGAATTGGAACTGTTTTTAATTTATTTTAAGACGGTTCACCATTCAGAGTCACTTATTGAGAAAAGCAGCCGTAAAAATTGAACAAAAAAACTAGTAATTAAATATTTTTTTATATTTTTTTTAGAAATTAGAACTGATTTAAAAGTAATGCTATGGTCTCCATTTTCTTTCTTCTTTACCAGCTCTTCATTGCTTTGTGTCTCCTGGAACAACTCAAGTTTAAGTACATTATTTACTCCATAGATATATTTTGAGCAGCATTCAAGAGTAGCTATTGGGGCAGGGATGAGTTTGATGATTTATCTAGATGGGCTGATCCTGTTATCAAATGTATAAGAAAGAAGAAGGGCTGCTTAGAATAATTCTTATTTAAATAGTATTTTATGTAAATTTAGAGATGTTCCTAGAGCTGAGCCAGAGCTCTGACCTAACCTTTTAAAGAGCTTTATACCAGATGTCTGCAAAGATCTGTCACCTTTGGATGAGTTTCCTGATTACTTTTGTAGATCACATTTCTTAAGTAAAAATGTGGGATTTCAAAAAGATAGTCTCCCAACATCTTATTGAAAGTCATTACTAATATTCAAAATGTTCTTTCTATCTTGGTTTAGAGATCACTTTATGCAAGGAATTAAGTGCTTTGCATATTTAATGGTGACAAGAGTGTTAAATTACTGCAGTGTGTTCCTGAACTATCCCTACTTCTGGATTAAAAGCATTGCAGTGAATCCTGTTAAATCCAACATGTAAATGGCAGTTGTAAGAACCAGAAATCTGGTTAGAATTTTTTTTTTTTAAGAAAAAGAGAAACTGTCTTGTGTCGAAACAATACTAGAATAATAGGAATGCAGAAGCAGGATTTGGTACATTCTTTGCATCTTATAGTGGGATTTATTTTAGATTTCTTCAGCTGAATTGAAGGATCTCATTCATTCATTCATTCATTCCAAAAGGAGTTTTATTTCATGGAGAAGGAGGAGAATGGGACTTCCCAGCGGACTGAAATTCAAGAAAAATTTGTACTTTGTATCTATAAAACATAGGGACTGTTTTATAGAAGTCTATTTATCAACTTCAGTCTTTTACTAGTTTAAGAGTACAGCACTATGCAATTTTTTTTTTCTGATTGTAGGTATCTACAGCTTATTGTGCAAGACCTTCACAACAAGGATATTTGATTTATCTTCCTTTCTATGCTGGCATGAATTCAAGACATCTAGCATGATTGAACTTGCCTGTCTGATTCCCACAACTGGAATGTAGAGGAAAACATACTGAGTGGAAAACTTTTCTCTTTCAGTCTTGGAGAACTGGGCAGTTTCTCTCGTCTTTCATTCTGAAAGGCAATCAAAACAGCTCAATTCCATTGGCCTTTGGATAAACTGGATTCAACCAATGCAGGCATTCCTGTTAGTGTATCCAACCAGCTTAGAAAGTCATAGCTAAATAAATACACAATGTCGTTTCTCCAAAGCCCCCATCTGCAAAACCAGTGAAGAAATCATGATGAGTCACATTTTTTTTAAAATGTGAAATGCAACTTCATCAAAGCAGGATGACAACTCTGAATCAAACCTGGCTGAAGCTATCTTTTGCTGCTTGCTTTTGTTGGTTTGGTTCTGCAACCCAACAAGACAGACACAGACTTCAGAGGATAATTAGAACTGCAGAAAAAATAATTGCTACCAACCTGCCTTCCATTGAGGACCTGTATACTGCACGAATCAAGAAGAGGGCCGTGAAAATATTTACAGATCCCTCACATCCTGGACATAAACTGTTTCAACTCCTACCCTCAAAATGACACTATAGAGCACTGCACAACAGAACAACTAGACACAAGAACAGTTTTTTCCCGTAGGCCATCACTCTGCTAAACAAATAATTCCCTCAACACTGTCAAACTATTTACTAAATCTGCACTACTATTAATCTTCTCATCGTTCCCATCACCCATTTCCTCCCACTTATGACTGTAACTTTGTTGCTTGTATCCTTACAATTTATACTGTAATTGATTGTTTCCTGATTGCTTAATTGTAGCCTATGACTATCATTAAGTATTGTAAGTATTGTACCTTGATGAAGGTATCTTTTCTTTTATGTACACTGAGAGCATATGCACCAAGACAAATTCCTTGTATGTCCAATCACACTTGGCCAATAAAAAAAAAAATCTATTCTATGCTTCATAGTTGCTTCATAGTTGCTACGTACTCTAAAAGATGGGGGGAAGTAGGGAGACTGTCTCGCAGATGAATCAACTAGCCTTCCCATGGGAACCAAGATCATCCCAACAAGTGGAAGTTGAAGGAGGAGAGGAGTGAGCGGGGAGCCCGCTGACTGTTTCAGTTGGACAATTTGACTTGGGACAATTGAGGAAGGAAACAGTTACTCTTTAAATTATCCTATTAAACGAGGAGACTTCAAAGTTGGTTTTCACTAGCCACGCTGAGATTATGTATCCAATAAACCTGTTCTTTGAGGAGCCTGCTTACCTTGGAGTTCTGATTTTTTTGGGTGCGTTACTCGGAACGCTGACACAGGGCCATACGCAAAATTAAAAGAAACCACGGGGAACTATAATAAATAGACAGCAAAAGGGATAAGGGCATGTAGATTTGCATCATCAATGTGCTACCCGGAGGTGGTATTAGCAGGTTCTGACCAGTTCTGGAGAATCAGTAGAGGAAATTTTGAGTAGTTTGGAGAACTGATAAATACCACCTCTGACTGGCCCTGCCCCCATCTATTCTCTGCCTCCCGAGTCCCAGCTGATCAGGAGCAAATGGGGATTTTGCAGTAACCTTCCCCTGGAGTGGGGAGGGAATGGAGATTTTACAGTATTCTTCCCTGCCATGCCCACCAAGCCACACCCACAGGACCAATAGTAAAAAAAATTGAATCCCACCACTGGTGCTGCCTAGAATACACATCCTTTTTGCATAGGATTTAGGTTTGGAAGATATACTATTTCCCCCCCCCCAGCTTCTCGTATGCACTGGATGACATTAAACTCAGAAAATACAGAATACCTTCATCTTATTCATACATCCCTTTATTGCAACATTTCTGCGCTTGAAACTTTTATGCAATAGAGAGAGGAAAAAGGCACATTAAAACATCATACAATGGATATAATGTAAGACAGATCAACAGTCATCCCCCAGTGGCCTGGCAGAATGAAAAGTTTCTAACTGTTTTTCAAAATGGCGGAGCTTCCTGTATTTCTATGAATAAGAAGAAGGCAAAGTCATTCCTCGTTACAGACCTGCTCCTTTGAGGGAAATATAGCCTTATTAGGAGTCAATTTAGGGACCAGAATATAAACCTTTATAGACCTGTAAGGGTATTTTTTTTTTCCAGCTTGCTGTTTTCATGACCAACTGAGAATTACCTTTTAGGATTGCTTCTAATGCAGTTAGGCCTATCAGATTTCTTCCCCCTCAAATTACTCTGCCTATAGCTACTTTTCTCACTAACACATTTAAAAGGAGGGGGGGAAAGCTTCAAATACTAAGCTCACATCAATGTATGAAGGTTTTTCTTTCCCAATAAATTATCTGAACTAGAGCTTTTCCGAATGAGAAAAATAAAAGCAAGGGCAGTAATAAAAAACATTTCAATTATTCCCTTTTGTTTTATTGCACTATTAGTTTGCTGAATTTTTTCAACAGCAGATTAGTGATTCAAAATAAAAGCTTTAATTAACACGCATACATCTTGCAGTCTAGAGTTTCTGTATACGGATCTATCAGCCATGTTGCTATATAGGTTTCTGTCAACCGAAACGTGTTTTCAATGAATTTTTTTCAGGTTATGTGGTTGACAGTGAGCAAAAAAGAGCTTATTTTGGACTTCAGCAGGGATCCATATTTTATACATGAAACTGTTGAACTGTGATTTATTAAAAAGCTCATCTTGAGGGCCTATCCTTGGATTAAGCATGTGGAACTCATGAACTCGCTGCCAAATTTTACCTCACCGCTATGAGGCCAAGGCAGTAAATATTGTCTCGCAAAGTTGCTTTTTTAAAAATTTCAGTTTCAATTATTCCTTTTTTGTTTTATTGCGCTATTCGTTCTCTGAATTTTTAACTTCTCTCCCTCCCTGTTTAAACTCTTTTGGATTGTTTCTTTTCTTTTTTCTTTTTTTATTGAAAAAGTTTTAGAAAACAAACAAAAATTTTCCCCCTTCCCCCCCCTCAAAACCCCCTTCCCGCCTCCCTTCATCCCATCCCCCCCCCAGCTTCCCGGGTCAGTCACAAGGTATTATTACACATAAACCAAACATAAACTAAAATTTTCCCTTCCAACCCAATTAACCTCATCCGAGTCTTTTCATTTCCTAACCTCCCCCATAACATTCTAAAATAATACATCCTTATTATTCAAAGGCAATCTGATATCTCTTAATCTGATATCTATTTTGTAAATAATCAATCCATTTTTTCCATTCAATTAAATATCTTTCCTGCGTATTTTTCTTTCAAAAAGGCTGAGATTTTTGCCATCTCAGCCAAGTTGATAACTTTCAATAGATTGTTTCTTTTCATGCTCTGTGGAAAGCCGCATGGCTTAAGACCACGACAAAAGCTATCTCTCCCGTTTGTGCAAAGTACAAAGCAGAGTTTCCCTTAAAATCAGTGGTGGGCTGCAACCGGTTTAACAACTGTTTCCGCGAATGTGCCTAACGTGCTTAATGCACTTTTCTGCAGTGTTCAAAGTGCAGCAATTTGAAATTCAGCTTCTTACCTTCCAAGGAAGCCCTGGTAAGTAGAATAGCGGAGGCATGGGATTAAGCTGTGCCATGTGAATTAGCTGAGCCAGAAAGAAGGAAATACAGGGCAGGATAGACCAGGGGTGAGTGGGCGGGGTCAGCTAATTGTCGGAACTACCAGTTCGCCTGAACAGGTCCGAACCGGCAGCAGCCCACCACTACTTAAAATCAAGATTGATTTCTAATGATTTAATGGAGATACTCATGAAGTTTCCTTGATGGGTCCATTGCATTCATGTCAGAGGTTGAAAGGATTAGCCGGGTGACATCACCATTGCCTGGATGATGCCCAGTTGGGAGCTCCTTTAATGTCCCTGACAGGAGCTAGAATGAAGGATGGGAGCTCAATCCTGCCTCACGGTAGCCTTCAGGTCTCAAATGTTGCCTTGCTAACTTCTGACCCAGCATCCTAACTACTTGAGCGACATAGTCCTTGATGATAGCATAGACCTGTGATGGTGAACCTATGGCACACGTGCCACCTGTAGACCACATCTGTAGGCACACGAGCATTGCCCTAGCTCAGCTCCATCACGCATGCACGCGCTGGCCAGCTGATTTTTGGGCTTTCTGGGCCCACCGGAAGTCAGGAAACAGGCCATTTCCAGCCTCTGGAGGGCCTCAGTGGGATGGGGGGGTAGGTTTTCACCCTCTTCAGGCTCCAAGAAAGCCTCTGGAGTCTGGGGTGGGCGAAAAAAAAGCCTACCAGGCCCACAGGTAACCTTTTTGCCGTCATGTACAAAAAGCGAGAGGAGCATAGGAGGGGCATTGAATTATGGGTGTGGGCACACGTGCATGTAACTCCCCCCTGCACTCCCCCCCTGCTTTTGGCACATGACGGCAAAAAGGTTAGCCATCACTGGTATAGACATTAGTCATTGTATTCTTTTGGACTAGTCTTCCAACTCTCTCTCTCTCTCTCTCTTTTTCTCTCTGTCTTGCCCCTCTCTTTCCCCAGTCCGAGGTACTTTGTCCTGCTCTCCCATTCAAAATCTGCTACCTGCTTCAGTTTTCAAGATGGAGATTTGGTTTAGAAATGGGAAAACTCAATTGTTATAAATGTGGTTTTATATTCTGTAAGCAGCTTTGAGTCGCCATGGGAAAATAAGTGGCAATATAAATGAAAGAAAGAAAGAAAGAAAGAAAGAAAGAAAGAAAGAAAGAAAGAAAGAAAGAAAGAAAGAAAGAAAGAAAGAGAAAGAATGAATGAATTAGAAAAACTCATAGAAAATGAGGAAGTTAAATTGCTCTGGGACTTCAGAATCCAGACAGACAGGCACCTGCCACATAACACCCCGGACTTAACAATTGATGATAAGAAAGACAAAAAAGTCCTGATAGTGGGTATGGCAGCGCCTGGAGACAGCAGAATAGAAGAGAAAGAACTGGAGAAGAGAACAAAATACAAAGACCTACAAATAGAAATTGAACAACTGTAGCAAAAGCAAGCAAGGGTCGTGCCAATAGTCATAGGTGCCTTGGTTGCAGTCCCAAAACAACTGGAGCACCACTTGAACACCACCATTGGCATTGACGAATTTGCCATCAGTCAATTGCAGAAGGCGGCTTTACTTGGAACTGCTTCCATCCTGCAATGATATCTGTAATACCGTCAAACATCCAGATTTGCCTATCCCAGGTCCTTGGTAAGGACTCGATAGGTAGACAAAAATGCTAAACCCCAGTCTGAACATTTGGCTGACTGTGATAATAATAATAATAATACTTGGTTGATACCTAGGACACTGGCAGCAACCCGTATTAACCATTAGCACCAGTCAATAGTATTTGTGACACATTTTTAAATGTTCAGTTGACTGAGTTTCATGGGATAATAATAAAAAACCAAGGAACTTGTTATTATAACGTGAATACTAGATGTTACTTTAAAGGCTGTCTTCTAGATGAAACGTTGACTGGGCAAAAGAGTTGTATGATGAATGCAAAGGACAATAAAAGGAGACCATACATTTAGAAATATGTCCTTTTGATTAATGCTACTCAGTTTTCTAATCAGGTTAATTTTAAATGTTCTAGACCTTTGACATGCTATTCTTTGCTAATGACTTCCAAGAAGGCTGAATTCTTTTTTCTTCTGCTGGTCTGAGTAAAATATTAATGTTCAGGAGGTTAAATTGATCCCCATTCCAAAGGAAAGAAGAATAAAGCATCACAGAACAGGTGGATCAGTTATATTAACAAAAGTTGGTAAAACTTCTCCAAAGCTGTTGACCGTCATCCAAGGGAGCCACATAAGGAGGTGTGTTTCACACTTCGGACTACTTGGAACAGCATTTGATATGGTTAAATGTCAGTCAATGCCATTGGAATGCTAATGAAAAGCAATGTCTCGCTGAGCTGTATTTGCTTTTAATGGTTGCCAGTTCCAGAATTCATGCCAAGTCAGAAAATATATTTGAAGATGTGTGGGCACTGAAGTCCACACATCGTAAAGTTGCTGAAGTTGTGGACCTGGGGAAACAATTTTTGAATTACAATGCAGGGAACCCTTTTATCCTTACTCAAATGTTGATAAAGATCTACAAGCTGAAAAGCCAGACATTGGTGCACATGAAAAAAGAAAAAGAAAAAACATCATCTCACATGGATGTCTTGAAATTGATGCTTATTTATTATTTATTCAATTTATATCCCTCCTTTCTAATTATACAAGGGCTTGAAACATCCTCTAATTGTGAAAACCAAAAGGCAATATTTAATGCAGGGGTGAAATCTACTTACCTTCCCAATGGGTTCAGAAGTGTGCACTCTGCACACATGCATCAAGTGCAATTTTGGACCCTCTGTGCATGCACAAAGCCTTTTCCGCATGCGGAGAGGGTCTAAAACAGGTTACTTCCTGGTTAAAACCAGGAAAAAATGACGTCCGGCCGGGTGGGCAGAGCCTCGCGCTGCTGCCGCTACCAGTTCGCCAAACCACACACCACCATCACTACCGGTTCACCCAAAGCAGTGCGTACTGGTAACATTTCACCTCTGATTTAACCCAACCGTTAATAGCAGTTATTTTAAAAGTTGTAATTAAAAGCCTCCTGATAGAATTGCACCTTTGTGTTCTGTTTCCCTCCCCCAATACTCCCAACAAAGAGTCAGTCAAAGGCCTCCTCTTCTACTTTATTTACATAGATAAATGTCCTGGCCACGTCTACTCACGGGCCTGCCAAGTTTCTGGAGATAACGAGGAAATTATAGATAAGGCCAGAATTACTCACGAATATATTCTTCCCTCCATTGATACAGTTTGCCCGCGCAAATTCATTGCTTTGTCCAAAACAAAAAACCAGGAAGTCCCACCTCCTATTTAAAGTCTCTGCAGATGTCCATCATTCCTTGGCTTTATCCCAACGCTGCTTCTGTTGCGCGCGCCGGTCACGTCTGCGCAGTCTTGCATCACTCCAAAACTGTTCTTGGGGCGTTGCCAAATCAGAAGAAGGCTCCAGAGAATCAGGCCTTGCCGGCCCCTCCTCCTCCCTTTGAGTGGGTGCCAGGGAGGGAGAGGGCCCAAGAGAAGCAGGGCTTGCCAGGTCTTCTCCCTCACTTTCTGAATCATCCGAGTCCAGGAGTCCGGGTCCAGGAACCTGGGTCACAACACTTTGTTGTTGTTGTTAGTTGCGAAGTCATATCCGACTCATTGTGACCCCATGGACAACATTCCTCCAAGCCTTCCTGTCCTCTAGCATCCTCTGGAGTCCATTTAAGCTCATGCCTACTGCTTCAGTGACTCCATCCAGCCACCTCATTTTCTGTCGTCCCTTTCTTCTTTTCCCGCAATCGTTCCCAGAATTCTCCTTCTCATTAGGTGGCTGAAATATTTGAGTTTCATCTTCAGGATCTGGCCTTCTAAAGAACAGTCAGGGTTGATCTCCTCTAGGACTGACCAGTTTGATCGCCTTGCAGTTGAAGGGACTTGCAGGAGTCTTCTCCAGCATCATAGTTCAAAACTGCATCTTTACAGATTTTCTAACTTCAGCAATGGGGACATTTTTGAAAATGCCTTCTCTGCTGATATAGGAGAGGATTGTTTGTGTGAGTCTCCATATTCTACATTCACAAAATAGGTTCCCTGATGTACATTCATCTTTCCTGTTTACTAAGCGGCTTCATTAATCTTTACAAGCACTGTCTGCTACGTCTGGCTGCTACATGAGTTGCTGTGCTTTATGGTATTATACTATGTTAATGTGTTGGTGGTTTGTGTGTTTTTTTGCATTGTTTTAAATATTGAAAGATGCACAGAGATGGGAAGTCATATAAATCCAATAAATAAATAAAAGTAAATTGATTGATTCTGTACCATCAAGTCATTTGGAACTCCTAGTGATGAAATAGATAAGATTTCCTCCATGAGAATCTATTGCCAACCTGATCTTTCAGAAGATAGCAAGAAATAAACATAAATAAACAAACAAACAATACTAATATTGTTGGTTGGTTGTTGTTATGATTGGAACATTCTCTTTTCCAGAAATCTTAAGAATCTTTTGGAAGGAAAGCATTTTTATCTTTTCCAACACTCTCTTTTCTCCTTCCCATCAGTCATGATCTTTGCAGTCCAAGAATTTGGACTAACTTGTTCCTTTTTGCTATGGTGCATTATAAATGCTTTGTATTTTTGTAACATTGCATGTACCACTAAAAATAAAGAGTAAGACTGGGGGCAATGAAAATGAATTTTAGCACTGTCCTGTGGCTAATAATTTCCCTGAATCAATAATCCAGCATCTGTTCCTGGGCATGTATAAGTAGGAAGGCAGGAAAATGATGCTGCCATAAATTAAATCTCAGGTAAAAATTCAAAATCTGGTTTATAGTATAGCCATTAGTTTGGGTGATTCTTTGGTCTACCTTAACACATAATTCTCAACATTTTAGGACAAGGCCTATGGTCTTGCTTTGTTCTACAGCATTTGTCACTTCCTGCCTCCGTTTTCCATAAAGCGTTGGTGCAGCTAAGATGGATTAGTGGAAAATTGCATGCAACATTAAATGCAGCCTAAAATGTTAGCTGTCTCTCTAGGTTTATTTGCTATGACGTCTGGTAGAGAAATATGGGACTTGATAAACCCATTCAGGATACTGCTTATAAAAAGAACTAATGGGGAATGTCAGCTCTCTCTAGCTCTGTGGTCACCTTTAAACAACCATCCATGTGGATGGTCATTGTAGGTTTCCATGTAATTGTGACCCACAACTGTATCCCAAACACAGGTGTGTTTAAGAATTGACAGCAGGGTTAGGGTTAGGGTTAGAGATGGATAGGTTGGCAATGGAAATTAAAGAATAGAATAGAATAGAATAGAATAGAATAGAATAGAATAGAATAGAATAGAATAGAATAGAATAGAATAGAATAGAATTTTTATTGGCCAAGTGTGATTGGACACACAAGGAATTTGTCTTGGTGCATACGCTCTCAGTGTACATAAAAGAAAAGATATGTTCATCAAGAATCATAAGGTACAACATTTAATGATAATCATAGGGTACAAATTTAACACTTAATGATACAACACTTAATGATAGTCATAGCTACAAATAAGCAATCAGGAAATAATATCAGTATAAATTGTAAGGATACAAGCAACAAAGTGGAAAGTCATAAGTGGAAGGAGATGGGTGATGGGAACGATGAGAAGATTAATAATAGTGCAGATTTAGTAAATAGTTTGAGAGTGTTGAGGGAATTATTTGTTTAGCAGAGTGATGGCATTTGGAAAAAAACTGTTCTTGTGTCTAGTTGTTCTGGTGTGCAGTGCTCTATAGTGTCGTTTTGAGGGTAACATAACATAACATCAGAGTTGGAAGGGACCTTGGAGGCCTTCTAGTCCAACCCCCTGCCCAGGCAGGAAACCCTACACCATCTCAGTCAGATGGTTATCCAACATTTTCTTAAAAATTTCCAGTGTTGGAGCATTCACAACTTCTGAAGGCAAGTTGTTCCACTTATTAATTGTTCTAACTGTCAGGAAATTTCTCCTTAGTTCTAAGTTGCTTCTTTCCTTGATCAGTTTCCACCCATTGCTTCTTGTTCTACCCTCAGGTGCTCTGGAGAACAGCCCGACTCCCACTTCTCTGTGGCAGCCCCTGAGATATTGGAACACTGCTATCATGTCTCCCCTGGTCCTTCCTTTTGTTAATCTAGACATACCCAGTTCCTGCAACCGTTCTTCATATGTTTTATCCTCCAGTCCCCTAATCATCTTTGTTGCTCTTCTCTGCACTCTTTCTAGAGTCTCAACATCTTTTTTACATCGTGGCGACCAAAACTGGATGCAATATTCCAAGTGTGGCCTTACCAAGGCATTATAAAGTGGTACTAGCACTTCACGTGATCTTGATTCTATCCTCTGTTTATGCAGCCCAGAACTGTGTTGGCTTTTTAACAGCTGCTGCACACTGCTGGCTCATATCTAGATGGTTATCCACTAGGACTCCAAGATCCCTCTCACAGGTACTACTATTGAGCAAGGTACCACATATACGGTACTGGTGCATTTTGTTTTTGGCCTAAATGTAGAACCTTACTTTTTCACTGTTGAATTTCATTTTGTTAGATAGCGCCCAATGTTCAAGTCTGTGAAGATCTTTCTGTAACTTGAGCCTATCTTCTGGAGTGTTGGCTATTCCTGCCAGCTTGGTGTCATCTGCAAATTTGATGAGTTCCCCATCTATCCCTCGTCCAAGTCATTGATGAAGATGTTGAAGAGTACTGGGCCTAAAACAGAGCCTTGGGGTACTCCACTGCATACTTCCCTCCATGTGGATGTAGTTCTGTTGAGGACTACACGTTGAGTGCAGTTGGTCAGCCAGTTACGAATCCATCTGGTGGTGGTGCTGTCTAACCCACATTTTTCTACTTTATCTAGTAGTAGGTTATGGTCTACTTTATCAAATGCTTTACTGAAGTCCAAGTAAATTATATCAACAGCATTCCTCTGGTCTACTAATTTTGTCATTTTGTCAAAGAATGCAATAAGATTAGTCTGGCATGATCTGTTTTTGACAAACCCATGTTGGCTTTTGGTTATTGCTTTGTTTGCTTCTAGGTGTTCGGTGATTCGTTGCTTGATTATCTTTTTCAGAATCTTCCCCGGTATTGAGGTCAGGCTGATAGATCTGTAATTTCCTGGATCTGTTTTTTCCCCCCTTTTTTGAAGATGGGAACTACATCAGCTCTTTTCCAGTCCTCTGGCAGCTCCCCTGTGCTCCAGGATCTTTGAAAGATATAGTTCAGTGGTTCTGAGATCACGTCTGCCAGTTCCTTCAGAACCTTGGGGTGTAATCCATCCGGTCCTGGTGATTTGAACACGTCTAGGGTAGACAGGTGTTCACTTACCATTTTCTTCCCTATTTTAACTTGTGTTTCTAATCTGTTTTTTGTAGTGCTGTTTTTGATAGGTTGGATTGCTTTTTCCTTTTGTGTAAAGACAGATGCAAAATATGAGTTAAGTAGATCTGCTTTCTCCCTGTTGCTTGTCATCTTCTTGCCACTTTCTCCCAGCAATGGGCCAATTGTTTCCTTGACTTTTTTCTTGTTTTTAACATGTTGGAAGAAGCTTTTTTTATTATTTTTTACTTTTGTCGCTAGCCTTTGTTCATTGTGAGCCT
Source organism: Ahaetulla prasina (assembly GCF_028640845.1). Lineage (NCBI taxonomy): Eukaryota > Metazoa > Chordata > Lepidosauria > Squamata > Colubridae > Ahaetulla > Ahaetulla prasina. The sequence continues at coordinate 124,724,800 of NC_080543.1, forward strand.
TAGCTTTCCTCACTTCATCTTTACAGGCTCGGGCTATTTGCTGATATTCTGCCTTAGTTATTTGCCCTCTTTCCATTTTTATATTTGTCCTGTTTGTCTTTCAATTTGTCAGATAGTTCTTTATGCATCCATGCTGGTTTCTTTTGTGATCTACTATTTTTCTTCTTCATTGGTATTGTGTTAGACTGTGCTTTTATAATCTCACTTTTCAAAATTTCCCAAGCTTCTTGAGCTGTTTTCCCCCTGAGGATTCTCATCCATTGAATCCTTCTCAAGATCTCTCTAAGTTTATTGAAATTAGCTCTCTTAAAGTCCAAGACTCTAGTTTGACTTTGTTCTACTACTTGTATTTGCTTAATGTTGAATTCCAATATTGCGTGGTCACTTGCCCCCAAGGTTCCTGTAGCTTCAACACCTTCTATCATTTCATCTCTGTTAGTGAGAATTAAGTCCAATATGGCTGACCCCCTTGTCGCCTTCTCTATTTTTTGGTAAGAGTTGGAACAGTTTATGTCCAGGATGTGAGTGGTCTGTGAATATTTTCACAGCCCTCTTTCTGTCTCATACAGTATACAGGTCCTCAATGGAAGGCCAGTTGGTAACAATTGTTTTTTCTGCAGTTCTAATTATCCTCTGAAGTCTGTGTCTGTCTTTTTGGGTTGCAAAACGAAACCAGAGAGTTATAGAGGTATTTAAGAATTGACAGCAGGGTTAGGGTTAGGGTTAGGGTTAGGGTTAGGGTTAGAGATGGATAGGTTGACAATGGAAATTAAAGGCAAAGAAGAAACAGAATATTATTTAATTTGGGATATATGGTATAATTGGCTTGAGAGTAGGTGCAAAGATTAGAAAATTAACAATGAAAGACGATTAATGAAATAGAAATCAGTATAAGCATAAAAAAAGACAAAGAATATTTATTATATACAATATTAGATTACAGTAAGATGTTACAAAAAATGTAAAAAAGTTTAGAATGATAAACATATAATGTAAACATAATAGCATGTACAAATGTAAAAAACTGTGGATATAAGCCAGTATAGAGCTGTTGCAAAGCGAAAACTGTAATGTAAAACCAAGAAAACTGTGTAATAAAAACATTTTTTTTTAAAAAAAAAGAATTGACATTAGGCTATGGTTTAGTATTTCTTGCATATTTTCTAAAATGCCCCCTTATATAAATACTGTGAATAAGTGATTAACGGAGAGGAGGGGGGAGGAGGAGGAGGAGGTATAGAACTGCCTAATCAAAGTTTTCAAAATCTTTTTCTTCATATCCTGCCTTAGGAGAATCAGTGTGGAACAGATTCAGAAATGCTCCGATTATAATGATCCATTTGATGGTCCCAAAGATTCACTTCTTATCCAAGAAGAAGGTGAACTGAAGAAGCTTCTTGGATGGGAACCCACATGCAGCTAAGTCCTTTCTGATTGCGGGAAATGCTGGGAAGAGAGATGTCTTCAAGGAAAAACAAAATCCAGGTGCCTTTTGCAAAAGCACCTTTGGGACAGCCATGACCTGGATGACTGAGAATCTCCACAGGTAGATATATTTAATTGTTTCTCTGATTGTTCAAAAGGGCACAACTTTTTAAATCAAGGGTGCCCTTTGCCCTTGAGACAGAAGGCATGTCAAGCAATCCAATTCCAAAATGGGGGTGGGGCCCCAGAAAAGACTGGGACCGAGACAAAAACTAAATTTAGATATTTAAAATTTCAGCCTACTCCCCAAGTAGGTTTCATTCATTATTAGAAATCACGTCTTTCTTTTTCATGAAATGAAGTGTTCCAAGAAATAATTTCTCAACAGAAAATAGGTTGCCAGGATGTGCAAAGCTTGATTCAATAGACATCATAAGAAAGATAATCCATTCCATGTGACATCTGGAATGCTGTGATTATTACATTTCTTTCTCTTGTGCAATTGCTGATGTAAAATATTTCTAAAAAGTAACAACAGCTTGTGGCTGGTATTATGCTTATTTCTTAGTATTCTTAGTATTTCTGTTTCTTTGTCTCAACAAAGTGATTTATTTTTTTCTAATCTTTTGCCTTTAGGGATTTATTTTTATTTAGTAATAAAATTTATTCGCCACCTATCTCACTGCCTAAGTTTACTTGTTTTATTTAGCATATAGCATCTACAGAGTTCATGCAATCATTGATACACCAATATAACTTTATATAAAGCATCAACTGTTTAAAGGACTCCTAGGAATGATTTGTCAGTGTATCAGACCACTATATAACAGAATAACAGAGTTGGAAGAGATCTTTGGAGGTCTTCTAGTCTAACTCCTTTCTCAAGCAGGAGACCCTAACCATTTCAGACAAATATTTTATTTATTTATTATTCATACTTTTATACCGCCCTATCTCCCTAGGGACTCAGGGCGGTTTACAGCCATATAAAAAACATATATATATATATACAAAGTAAAACATTAATTTAAAAAACTTATTACATAGGCCGAATATTTAAAATAGAGATATAAATAATAAAACCCCATTTAAAACCAAATTTAAAATTTAAACATTTAAAAATTTAAAAAATCTAGTCCAGTCCTGCGCAAATAAATAGATGTGTCTTAAGCTCGCGGCGGAAGGTTCGAAGGTCAGGAAGTTGGCGAAGTCCTGGGGGAAGCTCGTTCCAGAGGGTGGGGGCCCCCACAGAAAAGGCCCTTCCCCTGGGCATCGCCAGTCGGCACTGCCTGGCCGACGGCACCCTGAGGAGTCCCTCCCTGTGAGAGCGCACGGGTCGGTGGGAGGCATTCGATGGCAGCAGATGGTCCCATAAGTAGCCCGGCCCTATGCCATGGAGCGCTTTGAAGATCATTACCAAAACCTTGAAGCGCACCCGGAAGACCACAGGCAGCCAGTGCAGTCTGCGCAGGAGAGGTGTTACGTGGGAGCCACGAGGGGCTCCCTCTATCACCCGCACAGCCGTACAGTCTCTTGTTAAAAGCCTCCAGTGATGGAACATCCACAACTTCTGAAGGCAAGCCATTCCACTGTTTAATTGTTCTCATTGTCAGGAAATTTCTCAACAGTTCTAAATTGCTTCTCTGCTTGTTTAATTTCCATCCATTGTTTCTTGTCTCACCTTCTGGTGCTTTGGAAAATAGGTTGAAGCCTTCTGTTTTGTGGCAGCTCCTCAAATATTTGAACACTGCTATCATGTCTCCTATGGTTTTTTTTTTTTGTTAGACTAAAAGGTAAAGGTAAAGGTTCACCTCACACATATGTGCGAGTCATTCCAGACTCTAGGGGGCGATGCTCATCTCTGTTTCTAAGCCAAAGAGCCAGCGCTGTCCGAAGACGTCTCCGTGGTCATGTGGCCAGCATGACTAAATGGCAAAGGTGCATGGAACACTGTTACCTTCCCACCAAAGGTGTTCCCTATTTTTCTACTTGCATTTTTTTACGTGCTTTCAAACTGCTCGGTTGGCAGAAGCTGGGACAAGTAACGGGAGCTCACCCCACTAAGCGGCATTAGGGATTCAAACAGCTGAACTGCTGACCTATTGATCGACAAGCTCAGTATTTTAGCCACTGAGCCACCACATCCCTTTGCTAGATTAGACATATTCCATTCCTCCAACCATTCTTCATATGTTTTAGCTTCCAGCCCCCTAATCATCTTTGTTGCTCTTCTCTGCACTCTTTCCAGAGTCTCAACATCTTTTTTTATATTGTGGTGACCAAAACTGGTTGCAATATTCCAAGTCTGGACTTACTACATGAAGCAATACTAATGTCAGCGTTCTGAGTAATGCACCCACTGAAAGCAGAATTTTGAGGCAGATAGATTCCTCTAAGAAAATATTTATTGGATACATCATATTGGCACAGCTGGTGAAAAACCAACTCTGAAAGTTCCCACGGTTTTCACCTAATTAAAAGAGTAAAACTTCCCCCCTCCCATTTGTCATCAGTCACATTGTCCAATGAATGTAGCTAGTGAGCTCCTCTCCTCCTTCACAAGACACCTGTCACGATTACCTTGGTTCCCATAGGAAAACTTTTTATTTTGACTGTTAACTGGGTTATCTACTTCCCCCTCTCTGGCTTCGTGGCAACTATGAGGCAGCGCAAGAGGGCTTCAGAGTTGACAACTATTTTTATTTATTTATTTATTTATTTATTTTATTTTGTCACAACAATATATGTAGGTATCATACAAAAAGATTATATAGTATATAAACACTTATATGAGTAAATATAAGGAGGTATAAGCATATATATATATATATGTAGGTCTTTGGTTATTCGGATTTTCTCCTGCGTAAAATTCTCCCATGTAAAAAAATTTTACGCGGGAGAAAACCCGAATAACCAAAGACCTACATACAAACACCCGCGAAAACCTCAGAAAACATATATATATATGTTTATATATATGAAGAAGAAAAGAAAAACAATAGGACAGGAATGGTAGGCACATTTGTGCGCTTATGCATGCCCCTTATGGTCCTCTTAGGAATGGGGTGAGGTCAATAGTAGAAAGTTTTTGGTTAAAGCTTTTAGGATTATGAGAAGAGACCACAGAGTCAGGTAAAGTATTCCAAGCACTGATGATTCTGTTACAGAAGTCATATTTTCTGCAATCTAGATTAGAGCGGTTGACATTAATTTTAAATCTATTAGTTGCTCTAGTATTATTGCAATTAAAGCTGAAGTAGTCTTTGACAGGAAGGACATTACAATAGATGATTCTGTGAGTTAAACTTAGGTCTTGTCGAAGGCGACGAAGTTCCAAGTTTTCTAAGCCTAGGATTTCAAGTCTGGTGGGAAAAGGTATTTTATTGTTTTCAGAGGAATGGAGAACTCTTCTTGTAAAATATTTCTGGACACGTTCAATTGTATTATGTCAGAGATGTGGTGAGGGTTCCAAACAGGCAAGCTGTATTCTAGAATTGGTCTAGAAAATGTTTTATATGCTCTGGTTAGTAGTGTGGTGTTTTTGGAAAAGAAGCTACGCAAGATTAGGTTTACAACTCTTAGAGCTTTTTTTGCTATGTAGTTGCAGTGGGCTTTGGCACTTAGATCATTTGACATGAAAACTCCAAGGTCTTTAAATACTTAATTTAAAGTATTAAATTATTAAATAAATTAATCATATTAATTATTAATATTTTATAATAATATTAATAATATTAATTATTAATAAAATAATAAAATAAATTATTAAATAAATTTAATTTAAAGTATTAATTTAAAGTATTAAATTATTATTAAATACACTAATACTTCACGTGATCTTGATACTATCCCTCTTTTAATGATATAAGGATCATAATGGTCGCCACGATGTAAAAAAGATGTTGAGACTCTAGAAAAGAGTGCAGCGAAGAGCAACAAAGATGATGCGGGGACTGGAGGCTAAAACATTTGAAGAATGGTTGTAGGAACTGGATATGTCTAGTTTAATGAAAAGAAGAGACATGATAGCAGTCTTCCAATATCTCAGGGGCTGCCAAAAAGAAGAGGGAGTCAAACTATTCTCCAAAGCACCTGAAAGTAGGACAAGAAGCAATGGGTGGAAACCAATCAAGGAGAGAAGCAACTTAGAACTAAGGAGAAATTTCCTGACAGAGCAATTAATCAGTGGAACAACTTGCCTCCAGAAGCTGTGAATGCTCCAACACTGGAAGTTTTTAAAAAGAGATTGGATAACCATTTGTCTGAAGTGGTGTAGAGTTTCCTGCCTAAGCAGGGGGTTGGACTAGAAGACCCCCAAGGTCCCTTACAACTCTTCTATTCTATTCTATTCTATTCTATTCTATTCTATTCTATTCTATTCTATTCTATTCTATTCTACTCTACTCTACTCTACTCCACTCTATTCTATTCTGTTCTATAATTGTCAAACAAATCAAGCCTCACCATAATACATGATACAGCTTATCTCTACAGCATCTATGAGCTATTACAGGTGAAACAGGAATTTTCTTTCATTGTCATAAGTAACACAGTGATATTGCTCTCTTCTCTCTTTGGGAATGTTGACTCCTGTTTTTATTGACTTGCAAACTATCTACTGGGGAAGGGAGGATAAACATTAAACTTGATAGAAATTTGTAAGGGAGTGAGGCCTTGGAAATAATAAGAAACCACTATATTAACATTTCTCCTCCTCTCCCAGATCTAGTAAATGCCTATAAAAGTCATAATGTAATTGCTCTAAAAGAACAGAACGGAATCTTATAAGATGGTTATGCTCTTTGGAGACTCTTAAGATGCTTATTTATATCATTGTGTATGAGCTTTATTATCCACTATTAGCATTTGTAGAGGTGAGTGAAAAAGACAATTACATATACGATCCTATACTTGCACACACACAAAATTACGGTTTTTCATAGGCTGTTGAAAAATTGTGGATGCTCTATATTGCTTTCTTGTAGATATATGAAAAGCGATAAAGCTACTCTTTTAAATGGGATGGCTCAGATCGCAAAAGAAACATTTGTTTCAGGTTTATTACTAAGAAAGTGGTCTTACAACGGCATGGAATTTACAAGTTGTATATGGCAAACAGAGGGAAAGAAATAACAACAGTGTCCAATAGTGAAAACCAAGCCAATTTAGTTATGTTTTACCAATCTTGAATTGCTGTTAATTTTCAAAATAGCTACTTTAATCTTTAGTATCCGAAACATTAAGGAACTTCACAAATAGGTTTTGTTCAGAATATCTGTAACAACTCAATATTGATTTCAAAAGGAACAGAGTGTGATAAATTTTATCTGAAGAAGTGCTGTGTGCAATGATTTTGACTACCATCACAAGAAATCCATCAAATCGATTGATGGATTTGGTGAAAATATAAAGGATTGCATAATACGATGAAGAAGTGTCCTCAAGAGTTTTCTGTGACTCACTGGAGCATAACAGTCATGGTATAAATATAAATTTTAATCTTCAAATATCAAATCCTATTCAAGACTCTGCCTTCCTGCCAATCTTTTGCTACTTCATAAGTTAATTTTCAGTTACAATTTTGTAACAGTTCAGTTACAAAAAAGGTTTTTAAGCAGTTTTTTAAAAAAAATCACATATGTATCCTGAAATGTTTGCATATTTTATATTAAAGGTAAAGGTAAAGGTTCCCCTCGCACATATGTGCTAGTTGTTCCCGACTCTAGGAGGCGGTGCTCATCTCCGTTTCAAAGCTGTCCAAAGACGTTTCAAAGCGGTCCAAAGACATCTCTGTGATCATGTGGCCGGCATGACTAAATGGCAAAAGCGCACAGAACACTGATTCCTTCCCACCAAAGGTGGTCCCTATTTTTTCTACTTGCAATTTTTTATGTGCTTTTGAACTGCTAGGTTGGCAGAAGCTGGGACAAGTAATGGGAGCTCAACCCGTTACACGGCAGCACTAGGGATTCAAACCATTGACCTGCCGACCTTTCGATCGACAAGCTCAGCATCTAAGCCACTGAGCCACCACATCCCTGCATATTTTATATTAAATAGAAGTAAATAACAATAAACTGATGTGGTGAAAACCCAAATATCCCTGATACTAATAAGAAACTTTTATAAATTCTATGATGAGTGGTGAATGAGCTGTAGCGGCACAGTGTTTAACTGCAGGCTACTTCTGCTGACTGCCAGCTGCCAGCAGTTTGGCAATTTGAGTCTCACTGGTTGAAGGTTGACTCAGCCTTTCATCCTTCTGAGGTTGGTAAAATGAGAAGTGATGACTCTGATCCTGTATTAAGGGGCGTGCATAAGCGCACAAACGTGCCTACCGTTCCTGTTCTATTGTTTTTCTTTTCTTCTTCCTATATATGTTTATATGTGTATATACTACATAATCTTTTTGTATGATGTTGTGACAAATAAATAAATAAAATAAAAAGTATGCTGACTCTGTAAATGTTTGTTTAGAGGAGGCTGTAAAGCACCGTGAAGTGGTGTATAACTCTAGAATAGAATAGAAAAGATTTTTTTATTGGTCAAGTGTGATTGGACACACAAGGAATTTGTCTTGGTGCATATGCTCTCAGTGTACATAAAAGAAAAGATACGTTCATCAAGAATTCTAAGGTACAGCACTTAATGATAGTCATAGGATACAAATAAGCAATCAGGAAACCCTGTAAGGGCTATTGCTATTGCTATAATGTTTAGAACTCCACCGCCTTCGGCATGACCTGAGTTTAACTCATAGAATCATCTCTTATAATGTCCTTCCTGTTGAAGACTATTTCAGCTTCAATCGCAACAATACACGAGCACACAATAGATTTAAGCTTAATGTGAACCGCTCCAATCTTGATTGCAGAAAATATGACTTCAGTAACAGAGTTGTTAATGCCTGGAATGCACTGCCTGATTCTGTGGTCTCTTCCCAAAATCCCCAAAGCTTTAACCACAGACTATCTACTATTGACCTCACCCCATTCCTAAGAAGGTCTGTAAGGGGCATGCATAAGAGCACCAACGTGCCTACCGTTCCTGTCTAATGTTCCCCTTGATCGTATCCAACTCGTATAATTATTTCATGCTTATGCTTATATATATGCTTATATGTCATATAGTTAGTTCATGCTTATGCTTATATATACTGTTGTGACAAAATAAATAAAAAATAATAAAAAAATAAATGAAATGTTCCCCTCTTTGCAGGATCCAGTAAATTCACTTGAGATTTTATTTTCAGAAAATGGTGCTAAGAAATCAGCTTCATTGTGGTTCTGACTGAATATTAGAAAGAATTTAAGCCTTTTATGAAAAGGGTTTCATTTGATTGGAGTTTTTAGAAGCTTCAGATGGAATGAAAGTGATCGCTTGGCTGTTACTGCCTTGTTTTTCTGCCGAGGGCAACGTTCTGATTGAAATGACAGTGGATCCACTGGGAAGGAGGGGAAATGACACATTTTATGAATATGCAACTCTATGATCTCAGGTCAATATTGGATTATTGTTCCATGGTTCTCACATGAAGCAGAATGGACTTGCATGCCTCAGAGTCTATCCAATGTGTTAGATGTCTATCTCCGGCAGAACTTGACAATTATGGGTGATACGTTTTACTGCTACATAAATTTCCACTAATTATATTAATTAATAATTAATATTACATACACCGCCCTGAGTCCTTCGGGAGAAGGGCGGTCTAGAAATCTAATAAATAAATAAATAAATAAATAAATTAATTAATTAATTAATTAATTAATTAATTAATTATATTAATGCACAGGACTATATTAACCTAGGTTATTGGTTTAAAAGATGTTGAAAGAGTACAGAAAGGAGCAACAAAGTTGATTAAGGAACTGGAGGTAGAAGGATATGAAGAATGCCTTCAGGAATTGGGTATATTTAGTCTAGTAAAGAGAAGAACCAGAGTGATATGATAGCAGTCTTTCAATATAAGGGCCTCTGGTGGCTCAACAGACTAAGTCATGCATAAGGGGCGTGCATAAGCGCACAAACGTGCCTACCGTTCCTGTCCTATTGTTTTTCTTTTCTTCTTCCTATATATATATATATATATATATATTTGTTTTCTGAGGTTTTCACGGGTGTTTGTATATAGGTCTTTGGTTGTTCGGGTTTTCTCCCGTGTAAAATTGGAAGTGTCTTGGCGACGTTTCGACGAAGTCTCATTCGTCATCTTCAGGCTTCAGCTTCGTGCTTCTGGGAGCAATGTGTGATCGCAGCTGTTTCTTCCTTTTAACTGCTAGTGGGGGTTTGAACTGATTGGGTGGGAGCTTGGCTGTGCTCTGATTGGATGGGGGTTTTTCTGTGCTCTGATTGGCTGGGGGTGTGTCCTGTGTTGGTGGGGGCTTGGTTGTGCTCAGTCTAATCTGTGCTGCAGGGGGATTTGAGCTGGTGAGCTGCACTGCTGCTGTTTGGCTTCGTGTTCGTGGTTGTGCTACATCTTCGTAGTGGGTGTCAGTCTGCTGCATGTATGGATTGGAGGGGTTTGAAGTGGCTAATGTTGCAGCTGCGGTCTGGCTTCTGGTCCTTGGTCGTGCTTCCTGATCAGTGTGGGTTTGGGTGTGCTTTCTGGGTGGATGTGTGGTGGTGACATCCTGTGTGGACCTCGTGAGTGTGGGTCTGGTGTCATTCCTCGTGTTAGGGACACGTTTGTCAATAAGGGCAGGTTTCCAAATGGCTGGTAGGCGGGAGGTATCATCTCGTTTGTTCATGCTGTGTGGGCGTTTTTCTATCTCGATGGCTTCTCTGATTATTCTGTTGTTAAAGTGTTCAGTTTTGGCGATAGTTCTGGTCTTTTTAAAGTCAATATCGTGTCCTGTGACTTTAAAGTGTTGGACCAGGGAAGAAGTTGGTTCCTCTTTTTTGAATGAGTTCTTGTGTTCTTCAATGCGTGCACTTATTCTTCTGTTGGTTTGTCCAATGTATGTGGTGGGGCAGGCGGTGCATGGGATTTCATATACTCCTTGATTTTCTAACTCAATTTTGTCTTTGGGGTTTCTTAGGATGGTGGATATTTTTGGTTTGTGCAGAATGCTGTCTTGATGTTATGTTTGTGGAGGATCTTGCTGATTCTGTCTGTGGTGCCTTTTATATATGGGAGGAGGGCTGTGCCATTTTCTTGTTCTCTGTCTTGGGTTTTAGTGGGGGTTCTTTTGGATTAGTTTGGTAATCTTATTTCTCTGGAATCCATTGGATGTTAGTACGTTTGTGAGAGTGTGTAGTTCGGTTTTTAGGTGTTGTTCGTCAGCTAAGCATTTTGTTCTAGAGATGAGTGTCTTGGCTACGGAGTTGATCTGTGCTGGGTGGTGGTGTGAGAGTGCATGCAGATAGCGGTTTGTGTGTGTTTTCTTCTGGTAGATGGTGTGTCCTAGGGAGCCATTGGGTTTCTTGTAGACTAAGACATCTAGGAAGGGAAGTTGGTTGTTAACTTCTGTTTCCATGGTGAACTGTATTTTGGGGTGTAGGCTATTGAGGTGTGTGAGGAAGTTTTCAAGTTTTTCTTTCCCATGTGGCCAGATTATGAAGGTGTCGTCTACGTATCTGAGCCAGAGTTTGGGTTTGTGATCAGATTTTTCTAGTGCTTGGGTTTCAAAGTGTTCCATGTAGACGACATGGCCCAAGGTTGACTCAGCCTTTCATCCTTTATAAGGTAGGTAAAATGAGGACCCAGATTGTTGGGGGCAATTAAGTTGACTTTGTATATAATATACAAATGGATGAAGACTATTGCTTAACACAGTGTAAGTCCCCCTAAGTCTTCGGAGAAGGGTGGGATATAAATTCAAATATATATATATATATATTTGAGGGGCTGCCACAAAGAAGAGGAGTGGGGGTCAACCTATTTACAGTAGTGGCCAAAATTGTGGAAACCCTTTGGGAAAAGTGTATTTTTTAAAAATTAGCTAATAACACCACTTTTTTTGGGAGTAGTACCATCAAATTATATATCAATGGAAAGATATTTTAATCAAGAATGTAATGCAAGAATTTTTATAAAGGATTTGCTAAAGGAATAGCAAGTTATAGTAAAGGAATAGCAGTTATAGTATAAAGAAGAAAAGTGAAACACGTAGAAAACATGAGATATACAAAAATTATTACCATAGGAAAAAATGAGATATACAAAAATTATCACATCCATGGAATGAATCAAATCTTTCAGTTCTGCAGCTGTTATAATGTGAAACCAAGATTGAATGATTGCATCTATTAAGTGGGTTTTATTGCTGGGTCGCTTCTGACTAACAAGTTTCTTCGGCTCCATAGATTTTCAATTGGATTAAAGTCTGGGCTATTCCCAGGCCATTCCAGCAGTGGAATGTGATTATCTTGAAACTCCAAAAAAAATGGTGCTATTAGCCATCAAACCTCAAAAATGCAGTTTCCTCAAAAGATTTCCACAATTTTGGTCACTACTGTACCAGAAGGCAGGATAAGAAGCAATGGATGGAAACTAATCAAGGAGAGATCCAAAGTAGAATTTGGAGAAATTACCTACAGTGAGAACAAATAATGAATAGAATAGGTTGCCTCTGACATGTGGCTGCTCCATCACTGGAGATTTTCAAGAAGAAATTGGACAGTTTTTGTCCAACCCTATACCCAATAGTATAGGGTCTCCTGCTTGTGTAGGAGGTTGGACTAGAAGATTTTCAATGTCCCTTCCAAATCTGTTATTCTAGTTCTTTTTTTTAACTACTTGAAAGTGACTGCTGAAAAATTCAGTCTCCCTTGTATTTCTCCATTTGTATAATATTTATGTATCCCTATGTCTATAAAACGGTACATTGTGCAGAATGCATCCAAGAAAAGTATTCTTTCGTGGTTAGGTTGCAGTTAGCATGGCTTGTAGGCTTGTTAGATGTCTTCTGGACTCAGTTGATGAAGTAGAAAACTTCAAACTGCACAGTGAGAAAGGGAGAGTCCTTGGCCTTCAGCTATTCTGGTGTTTGGAGGAAGGTAAATGCCCAAGATATGTGATTTGCTTGAGAAAGGAAGAAAATATGAAAGAAAAGTTCCAATTCTTACTTCATGCTTTAAATAAATAGGCAAATATACAGCCATTGTTTGACTACCATTATTTTATTTATTTATTTATTTATTTAATCACATTTTTATACCGCCCTATCTCCCAAGGGACTCAGGGCGGTTTACAGTCTATTAAAAACACAAATACACAAATATAAATACAAGATAAAACACTAATTAAAAAAACTTATTAAATAAGGCCGAATTAAAATTTATAATTAAAATAATAAAACCCCATTATGACTTTTATGATTTCTTTTTAAAATAATATATTATGAAGAAAAGATACTTCAGAAGTAAAGAAAAGGAAAAACACGGATGCTTCAAATATTGATGACTTGTTTGCAGATTTATCATGCACTGAACCACAAAATGTGGTTTATGAAAAAAAAAAGAGTGACGAGATCCAGAGCTTTAAAAAGGGTGAAAGATTTATGTCATCTGAAAAGAAATAAAAGTATATAATACTAAAAAGAAAACACCCTGTTATGGTTATTAGGCATTTTGGGCTTTGATTTGGGATGTTGTTGTTTTTTAATTTGCATTTATATCCCGCCCTTCTCCGAAGACTCAGGGCGGCTTACACTATGTTAGCAATAGTCTTCATCCTATTTGTATATTTATATACAAAGTCAACTTATTGCCTCCAACAATCTGGGTCCTCATTTTACCTACCTTATAAAGGATGGAAGGCTGAGTCAACCTTGGGTCTGGTGGAACTAGAACCTGCAGTAATTGCAAGCAGCTGTGTTAATAACAGACTGTCTTACCAGTCTGAGCCCTGTTAAACTGAAGTATCAGTGAATCCAAGGCACTTCTAAGAAATCATGATAATATTAAGAATGACTACAAGTTGAAGTTGTAGGAAGCCCCCTCCCCTCAGAAGAAGGAAATATTTTGGGAAATATTAAAAAGGCTGGATAAAATATTTCCCCTAAAGGAGATTTTTTTTTTTAAGGGAGGTAGAAACCTGCCCCAGTTTCCCATCCACAAACAGAAAACGGGGAGGCCAGCTTTAAGAAATGCAGATTTGGTAATCCATTCAGAAAGACTGGGTCAAGACCAGTGGTGAAATCCTTTGCCATCAGTTCGCTGTGCGTACATGCACAGTGTGAGCCAAATGCACGCTGCATGCACGTACATGCACAGTATGCACCAAACATGTACTTCACATGGAAAAAGGAGGCTTGGATAGGTAAATAGGACAGTGGTGGGGGGAACAGCTGTGCTGCGCGATTTAGATTAGCTAGAAAACAGGATTTTCTGCTTTCTAGTGAATTTAAATCATGCAGCACAGCTGATCATCGGAAATACTGGTTCAGATGAACCAGTAGCTTTTTTTTTTTTTAACTACCAGTTTGCCTGAACTGGTAGTTTTTATCACTACCAGTTTTCCCGAACCGTTATAAACCAGTAGCATTTCACTGCTGGTCAAGACAGAAACTCAGTTAAACAACAAACAAAAGATTGACAAAATTAGCTTGGGCAAACACCTAAGAATTGTATTTCCTCTTTTGCCTCTAGAGCCAGCTATGACCCCTACATAACCTCTACATGACCCCTCCATAGGAATCCACCAGAAGTTATAAAAACCCACCCACACTAGTCTCTATTTTGTCAGCTGCCCAGAACCACAAATCCTGATGCTTCTGTTCACCAATAAATAAATTTTCTTTCCAATCAGCCTCCGTGTTTTTTTTTTTTCTGTGTCTTTCTCCCGGCTTGGAACTGGTCCTGGATTTTTCTTCCAACAAAGCAATGCTGTGAAATTGATCAATCTAGAACACTGCAAATACTGAGGCATCTGTTTTACAACTATTTGACATAGTTAATCTGAGACAACAATGGAATAATAAACTGAGAAGCCTAATTCTATTAACAGATGCCTTTCTGGGAGAGGTGTACTTCAGTACATTCCTCCCTAACTGCCTTCTTTTAAGTAGTGTGCAAGTTATTGCTTCAAAGCCTGATCTTAGAATTAGAAAGTATGTGTCATAGATCAAGATCCTAATTGCAAGTCCTTGGCAAAGAAGAATCCTCTGGCTCATTATAATGCCGGTCTTGGGCATCTGCTGAATCTACATAATGAGTAATAGGCCTGAAATAATAACCAGGGGCAGGATAGTCTACAAGCAACATTCATTTTGAAATGCAATCTATAATTTAAGAATAAGTTGTTGTTAAAGCTGATATGAAGATAAAGCTCATGTTCTCCATGTGTTGGAGACACAGTAGGACAAAGTAGGAGTCATAGAAGGACAAAGAATCCAAACATTGCAAAGTTAGAGCTGTTTGTTTCTCCCTCTCTCTTATTTATTATATTTACCTTCCAGTCTAAAGATCTTGAGATGGTGTCCATAGATAATCATGTAACTGTGCAATAGTCTTATGTGGTTTTTACCCAGAGCAGAATCCAGCAAGCTGATTGAGAATTCAAATTTGGATTTTATCCCAATCTAGCTCTAATCATTTTAAACACAAATAAAAACCTAGGAATTGTCCTGTAAAGCTAGAGCCACCAACATGGTGTTATTACCCAAAATATAATGGTATCCTCCTCACCACAAGTGATTGAATGATAAAAACTAATAAAGGCAGAGAAAAGAAGTTTAGGAAATAAAATTTAGAGAATAATATTTGATGAAAGTTAACAATGATTAAACATTGAATACCAATTAATAAACAAACAAAATAATTACTCATGAAAGACACTCTTTGAGATATATTTCCCAATTCACTAAGGAGGTACCTTTTACAATTCAGAATTTAGTATAATATTGGAACTCATAAATGTTTGAAATAAGTTATTTGAATTTTTCATTTATGTTGTATGATTGCTTAGAAAGACTTAAGCATTTATATAAAAACATACAACATTATCAATAATGAAAAGCAAAACAGAATTTTGCATCCTCCATTAATTATGCATATTTTTAAAGAAAAGATTGACTATATTTGCTTCTTTTGCATAATTTAGAGTGAAGACCAGTATAAACATAAAGTTAGATGTTGCTATGAGTATTTATATTTTGTAAGATCCTAGCTTTACAATTTAGATTAAAAAAAAAACACAAAACAAATTATCTGAGGGATGGATTTAACCAAATTGTGTTCCTCAACTGAATATGAATGTTCTAATCTTCAGAACCAGGTATTTGATCTAAAGGTTAATCAAAAGGATTCAGATATTTATACCTAGGTTCATAAACCATGGCTTATAGGGGTTGAATAGTTGGATTCATAAACATGCTAAACTTTCATGTCTTTTAAAGGAGGGGTCTCCAACCTTGGCAACTTTAAGACTTGTGTAGCTTTGCTGGCTGAGGAACTCTGGGAGTTGAAGTCCACAAATCTTAAAGTTGCCAAGGTTGGAGACCCCTGTTTTAAACAGAGTTTGTTGACATCCCTATAGTACTCTGATTTGTAGAAAAATAAGCCATAAAACATTGCTAGTAATCTATAACACCTGGTTCATGCGTTGCTTCAAATCAAGAATAGAACAATCCTGTAGTTTAGTGTAATATCAAACCCATTTTTGTAGGAAAACTAATTCTCTGCACTCTAGAAAGAGTGCAGAGAAGAGCAACAAAGATGATTAGGGGACTGGAGGCTAAAACATATGAAGAATATTTGCTGGAACTGGATATGTCTAGTTTTCTGAAAAGAAAGACTGGGGGTGACATGATAGCAGTGTTTCAATATCTCAGAGGTTGCCACAAAGAAGAGGGAACCAAGTTATTCTCCAAAGCACCAGAGGGTAGAACAAGAAGGGCCGTTTAGCTCACGCTGGTAAAGCCTGTTATTAAGAACACAGTAGCCTGCAATTACTGCAGGTTCGAGCCCGGCCCAAGGTTGACTCAGCCTTCCATCCTTTATAAGGTAGGTAAAATGAGGACCCAGATTGTTGGGGGGGCAATAAGTTGACTTTGTAAAAATATACAAATAGAATGAGACTATTGCCTTATACACTGTAAGCCGCCCTGAGTCTTCGGAGAAGGGCGGGGTATAAATGTAAACAAAAAAAAAAGAAGAAGCAATAGGTGGAAACTAATAAAGGAGAGAAGCGATTTAGAACTAAGGAGAAATTTCCTGACTGTTAGAACAATTAATCAGTGAAACAACTTGTCTCCAGAAGTTGGAAATGCTCCAACACTGGAAGTTTTTAAGAAGATGTTGAATAAGCATTTGTCTGAAGCCTAAGCAGGGGTTGGACTAGAAGACCTCCAAGGTCCCTTCCAAATCTGTTATTCTATAGTCTTCTATAGAAGGCCATTGAGAACCAATGATCTAAGATTGAAGAGGTTTCAGGTCATTCTCTGCCACAAATCTTCAGTCTTATTCTATGTTGAGAATCAACATTTGAGTTTTTGAAGGACCAGATTGTGTCCTTCTCAGTAAAGTTGTTCTACAGGAGTCAAATTGATATCTAGAATGGATATCCAGAATGGGCGTCTTTCTATTCTCCTTGGGCCATGATGAGTAGGGACCCATTCAGTGTGTTGACTAAGAAAGAAGACTCTATTCATGTTACATCCCTGGTCACATTCATTCTGCTATAACTGAGGTTTTATAAGGAGGTCTAATAACACAACTCAATATTTATGCACAAAGTCATGTAATTTTCAATAATGCAAGAATATTTAAGATTGTAAATTGCTCTCCATGGTGTAGTAATCAGGCAAGTTTCATTTTGGGAAGTTTCCCTCTATAAAGTACAATTCTACCTACAATCATTAGTTCTTAGTATCTTTCAGCACATTTTGACAATATTCTCCACAGTATTGTTGTTGTTGTTGTTGTTTTCCAGAAAGGTAGCTCACTTGATGAAGTGAAACCAAAGCTCAGCGTATTCAGTGCCTTTTGTTTTAAGTCAAAATAAAATATTAATAGAGGGTATAACTTTGTTCTTTTTGCAGGAAGTTAAAATGTTTTAAAATTGCAAATGCTTTAAAGTCATAAGGGAACCCAAAATTTTGGATGAGAAGGATAGTAACAGAGAAAATCCTAAATTATTTACTTGGCTGTTAATCAGGTACCATATCTACTCATCTGGATGTTTCTTAGAGAAAATATTATTGTGCTGAGCTATTCATTCTTTCCTTGACTTTTGCTTAGATTTTTAAAATTATGATAGATAGATAGATAGATAGATAGATAGATAGATAGATAGATAGATAGATAGATAGATAGATAGATAGACAGACAGACAGACAGACAGACAGACAGACAGACAGACAGACAGACAGACAGACAGACAGACAGGATGGATGGATGGATGGATGGATGGATGGATGGATAGATAGATAGATAGATAGATAGATAGATAGATAGATGATAGATAGATAGATAGATAGATAGATAGATAGATAGATAGATAGATAGATAGATAGATAGATAGATAGATAGATAGATAGAAGATAGATAGAAGATAGATGGATGGATGGATGGATGGATGGATGGATGGATGGATGGATGACAGACAGACAGACAGACAGACATAAAGACAGACAGATGGACAGACAGACAGATGTGTACTCTTGTTCAGGTATTGGGCAGTTTTAACTCTTTGCCTTTTGAGCAATAGGAGTTTTGTTGGCCTGGGCCAGCCCATCACAGCAGCCAATCTCTCTCTGATGGTGAAAATTATTGGGATTTTATTTATTTTTATTTATTTATTTGTCACAGCAGTATATATAAGCATAAGCATGAAATAACTATACGATATATAAGCATATATATAAGCATAAGCATGTAATAACTATACTAATTGGATACAATCTAAGGGAACATTAGGACAGGAACGGTAGGCACGCTGATGCTCTTATGCATGCCCCTTACAGTCCTCTTAGGAATGGGGTGAGGTCAATAGTAGATAGTCTTTGGTTAAAGCTTTGGGGATTTGGGGAAGAAACCACAGAGTCAGGTAGTGCATTCCAGGCATTAACAACTCTGTTACTGAAGTCATATTTTCTGCAATCAAGATTGGAGCAGTTGGAACATTAAGCTTAAATCTATTGTGTGCTCGTGTATTGTTGTGATTGAAGCTGAAGTAGTCTTCAACAGGAAGGACATTGTAATAGATGATTCTATGAGTTAGACTCAGATCATGTCGAAGGCAGCGGAGTTCTAAATTTTCTAAACCCAGGATTTCAAGTCTGGTGGCATAAGGTATTTTGTTGTAATCAGAGGAGTGGAGAACTCTTCTTGTAAAATATTTCTGGACACGCTCAACTGTATTAATGTCCGAAATGAGGTGTAGGTTCCAGACAGGCAAGCTGTATTCAAGAATTGGTCTAGCAAATGTTTTATACGCTCTGGTTAGTAGTGTAATATTTCTGGAGAAGAAATTACGCAAGATTAAATTTACAACTCTTAGAGCCTTTTTTGCGATGTAGTTGCAGTGGGCTTTGGCACTTAGATCATTTGATATGAAAACTCCAAGGTCTTTGACGGGGTGAGGGTCATCTACAAGGTAATGTCCATCAAGTTTGTATTTAGTGTTCTGATTCTTTTTTCCAATGTATAAGACCAACCATTTGCTGGTTGAGATTCGGAGTTGCCAAATTTTTGACATTCCGACACAAAGTCAAGGTCTTTTTGAAGGGTAGTCGTATTGTTGGTGGTGTTAAGTACACTGAGAAGTCTACAGATGTCTGCCCAAGCAAATGGTTGTTTTGATGATGAAACTGCTCAATTTTTATTTTGTCAAGACATGCACTTATCTGTGAAGTACTACATAAACTACAAGCACTTGTGTTTAAAACTTGTGTTCTGGGGATTCATGGAAACATACCCTGTGTCATAACCAGTGGAGGGATGCTGCCAGTTTAGCCTCTGTGGCCTCTGTGGCCTCTGTGGCTCAGACTGCTAATGCAGTCTGTTATTAACACAGCTGCTTGCAATTACTGCAGGTTCAAGTCCCACCAGGCCCAAGGTTGACTCAGCCTTCCATCCTTTATAAGGTAGGTAAAATGAGGACCCAGATTGTTGGGGGCAATAAATTGACTTTGTATATAAATATATAAATAGGATGAAGACTATTGCTAACATAGTGTAAGCCGCCCTGAGTCTTTGGAGAAGGGCAGGATATAAATGCAAATAAAAAATAAATAAATAAAAAAAGCCGCTGTTGGTTTGCTGCGTGCGCATGCACAGTTTTACAAATACTAACCTTCTGTGTTACCACTTGAGAGTAACACAGCTGAGGCATGGTAATCTGCTCCACCAAACCAATCAGCTGAGAAAATAAAGGTAAGTAAAGTGCAGGGGCGAGTGGGTGAGCCAACCTGATCATTGGAGTGAACCAGTTTGCTCCCAGCTGATCGTTGGAGCTACCGGTTCTCTCGAACCGGTCCGAACCAGTAGAATCCCACCCCAGAAAATTTCAATTTCTAATAGCTGAAAAGCAGTTGAGCAGCAATCTCTGAAAGTAATTAAGAAAAAAGGCTCAGTAAATCTTATATCCACATAGGTTGCATTGCAGCTATGATATCCCAACCATAAAACTCAAAATGTCAGTTCCTACAGTCTGCTCATGATCAGCAGTTGTCCAGAGTGCAAGTGGGTCATCTCGCCATCTTTCCTTTTTTTTGGAGAAGCTTCACCACCCACAATTTGCCATCTGGCCATCAATCTCTGCCACCATGCCATCTCTGCTCCTTCAGGGATGGGTAAGTTCACTATGAATCCTCACAGGAAGTCCACAGTCTTATAAATCTTTGAAGGATTGACAGCAAGGTTTGAATATTCAGCGCCCTTCGATTTTTTTTTTATTATTTTTTTTGGTGGCACTTACAAGTCCAGAAGCTAAGAATAGCATTTCAGCCTAAACATCTTCTGCATATCAAATAGAAACGCTGACAGGAATTCAACAGTTCCATCTGGATGGTTTCTTATGAAGATACAGAAGTGCAGAAACAATAACTTTTGATTCTCTGAGAATAAGAGAAGCATGAAGCAACTATGAGGCACCATTTGCCTGTCAGATGTAGTTTCTTCTCTACTGGGGGGGGCAAACCTGAACTTGCTAGTGTTGTGAGTTGATCTAATACTGAAAATAATGTTGAAAAAATTAATAAGTTAAATTCTGGGTCTCACTTTCAATTTGCAATCCTCCATGTTAATTCCACTTTATAATGCCTTGGTAAGGCCACGCTTGGAATACGGCATCCAATTTTGGTTGCCACGATGTAAAAAAGATGTTGAGACTCTAGAAAGAGTGCAGAGAAGAGCAACAAAGATGATTAAGGGTCTGGAGGCTAAAACATATGAAAAGTGGTTGCTGAAACTTGGTATGTCTAGTCTTATGAAAAGAAGGACTAGGGGTGACATGATAGCAGTGTACCAATATCTCAGGGGTTGTCACAAAAAAGAGGGAGTCAAGCTATTCTCCAAAGCACCTGAGGGACAAGAAGCAATGGGTGGAAACCAATCAAGGAGAGAAGCGACTTAGAACTAAGAAGAAATTTCCTGACAGTTAGAACAATTCATCAGTGGAACAACTTCCCTCCAGAAGTTTTAAATGCTCCAACAATTGAAATTTTAAACAAGAGATTGGATAACCATTTGTCTGAAGTGGTATAAAGTTTCCTGAGCAGGAGGTTGGACTAGAAATCCTCTAAGGTCCCTTCCAATTCTGTTATTCTATTCTTTTTATCCAGAGAAGATGAGAGATATATTCAAAATGTTAAAAAAAAAAATCAGACGTGGTAATAGAAACATGATGAAATGATGTAAATAAGTTAAAAGACATTATAAAAGTAGGAAGAGAATAAAGGAAATTGTCATATAATTTACTCTTTCTTCCTGGGAGTTTTGTGCTAGTGATGAGTTGACATTTTCTTGCCTCTTATAACAGACCTGTGTGTCTTTACACAACTACAAAGCACTTCTCCCAAAGACCTAGTCATTTATTTTAAATTGCCAATTTATTTCGCATTATCATATTTTTCCAAAATACCACCAACGATCTATTGAAATGTTCTAAGGTGCTTCAGCAAATCAGCTTATTGCATAAAGTAATGTGCAAATACCAATTTAATGAGCCTAACTTAAATCAGTTGTTTCCTAGGTTTCAGAATGTTTTACAGAAATGTTAGCTTTCAAGTGTTAATGTTCCCATCCTGCTGAGAAATTCTAGAAAGTGAAGTCCAAAATATTTGGAGGCACCAGATTGGTGGGACTGAAACTGTCCAATTCCTTCAACTGGAGTGCTAAACAGGGTTGGTATTAACTTACCTTCGCTACCAGTTCGCAAATGTGAGTGCAAGCTCAGGGCCTTCCGCACATAAGCAGAGCATCAAAAATGTGGATAAATGGGACATGATTATGTTCAGACAGGTGGGTGAAGCCACCACCAGCTACCGCTACCGGTTTGCCCGAACCGGATAAAACCGGCTGAATACCACCACTGGTACTAAAGCAGGATTCATCACCTGCTAATGGGGAAGATGCTTCAAAGGCAACCTTTTAAAAGAGCCATATCTTATTTTTAACTAGACTTCTACCTCCGACTATCTTCTAAACAGTAAATAAAGCTCTTAATTTAGAATGGAAAAATCAGGTATCAGTGGCATCTGAGTCACTGAAAATTAATCTGACAGAAGAATGGACATTATTAAATACAGGGTGAGTAATACTGTGGTTAATATTTTGAACAAATTATAATCGTTTTACATTAGATCAAATGCATCCATTTTAGATTTTAACCATGACTTTTTTCGTTTAATTCTTCGTCCTGAAACAGCTACTTTGAGAAATATTGCTACCTTTTACTTTGAAGAGTTATAAATCTTTACTTGACTGAAATGAGATTGTGAACCTACTTCTGGGGATTTTGAAGAGGTGAACCAATAATTTGACCTTTTCCTGTGTTGGACAACAGTAGGAATGAAGTCCTGTTTTCTGAATCTCATTTCAGCTTTGAGAAACTCAATTGTGTTGAGTTTATATTGCTGCCTGCAATTTGGCAGTTTGAATCTCACCAGGATCAAGGTTGACTCAGCCTTCCATTCTTCCGAGGTGGGTAAAATGAGGACCCAGATTGTTGGGGAAATATGCTGACTCTGTAAACCACTTAGAGAGGACTGTAAAGCAATGTGAAGCTGTATATAAGTCTAAGTGCTATTGCTATTATAACTTGATTAAATAATATGCTCTATTGTTTAAATCATTGGCACAGAAAAATGAGAGGGGAAAAAATACATAATTCATGAATATGAAGAAGGAAAATAACAACGGATTTCAAGAGAATCCTGAAAGTACAGCACAGTAGATGTTTTACAAGACATAAAGTGCCATATGTTGCAATGGATATGATTTTGATAGGGGTCAAATTGATTTAAATAAAGCTTAAATTGAACAGCTGTTTCAGTTCTCTCAAGTGCCCTGACATTGGGATAGCCAAAAATAGCTAATCTGTGCATGCCAACTTTCGGAGGCAACATGTTAACTCTCAGTCTCCTATATTTTCTGCTGATAATAGTGAATAGACCTATATTCTAAGACCAGGAAAGAAATGGAAGTTGGTCGTGATTAAATTTATGGCACAGCTGTTCTCTGAAGAAATACAGGTATTTCATTTAGTGACTGAAGTTACAACTGCTCTGAAAAAAGTGACTTATGTCCATTTTTCACACTTATGACCTTAGCAGCATCCCTATGGTCACATGATCAAAATCCACACGCTTGGTAACTGACTCATTTATGACCGTTGAAGGTGTCCCAGAGTCACATGGTCACCATTTGTGACCTCCTGACAAGCAAAGTCAAAGGGGAAGCCGGGTTCACTTAACAACCGTGTTACTCACATAACAACTGCAATGATTCACTTAACAACGGTGGCAAGAAAGGTCGTAAAATAGGGCAAAATTCTTAACTTACATTCTTAAATTCTTGCATAACAAAAGAAATGTTGAGCTCAATTGTGGTCATAAATCAAGGACTACCCTGTAGAGGAATTATTTAGGTTGGACATGGCAGAAATGTTAGAGATCTTTGAATCCCATTAATATCAGTGAATATAAAGTATGCAAGTTTATAATAAATAATAAATAATCTAGAGAATAAACAAACTGTACTTTATTGCCCAAGATGATAAATAGATGAAAGAATGGAATGGAATAGAATAGAATAGAATAGAATAGAATAGAATAGAATAGAATAGAATAGAATAGAATAGAATAGAATAGAATAGAATAGAATAGAATAGAATAGAATAGAATAGAATAGAATAGAATAGAATAGAATTCTTTATTGGCCAAATATGATTGGATATACAAGGAATTTGTCTTTGGTGCATAAGCTCTCAGTGTACACGAAAGCTATAAGTGATAAATCATGATCATAGTCATCATAAATACATTTATCATGAATCATAAGATACAACACTTAGTGACAGTCATAGAATACTAAATAAGCAATCAACATAAATCATACTAGGAAACTAAATAAAACAATATAAATCGTAAAGGTATAAGCAACAAAGTTATAGTCATAAGTAGAAAAGGAGATAGGTAATAGGAAAGATGAGAAGAAGAAGAAGAAGAAGAAGAAGAAGAAGAAGAAGAAGAAGAAGAAGAAGAAGAAGAAGAAGAAGAAGAAGAAGAAGAAGAAGAAGAAGAAGAAGAAGACAGCCTTACTAAATAGTTTGACAGTGTTGTGGGAAATAGTTGTTTTTTTTTTTTTAATTGAAAGAGTTTTAAAAAAAACAAAAACATTTTCCCCCTTTTTTCCCCCTCCCTCCCCCAAAAAACAACAAAAAACACCCCTCCTCCCCACCCCGGCTTCCCGGTCAATCACAAGGTAAAGTCCAATCCAAATAACCACATCCAAAGCTTTCATCTCCCAACCCCTCCCATTACATAAAATAACTTTCTAATTATTCAAAGGCAATCTGATATTTCTTAATCTGATATCTGTTTTGTAGATAATCAATCCATTTTTCCATTCAATTAAATATCTTTCCTGCGTATTGTCTTTTAAAAACGCTGAGATTTTAGCCATCACAGCCAAATTAATAACTTTCAATATCCATTCTTCTATTGTAGGTATCTCTTCTTCTTCCAGTATTGTCCAATCAACAGTCTTGCTGCTGTTATTAAGTTCAAAATCAATTTAGTCTCAATCCCTGTACAATCCATTATAATTCCCAAAAGGAAAAATTGTGGCAGGAACTTTATCTTCTTCTTCAGTACATTTTGAATAATCCACCAAATTCTTATCCAAAAGACCTTAATTTTCTTGCAAGTCCACCAAATATGAAAATATGTAGCATCATCACAATCACACCTCCAACATTTCGCTTGGATATTAGGATACATACATGATAATTTTTTGGGATCTAAATGCCATCTATAAAACATCTTATAAAAATTTTCCTTAAATTCTGTGCTTGTGTAAACTTAACATTTCTAACCCAAATTTTCTCCCATGTTTCCAACATTATTGGTTCCTGAATATTCTGTGCCCATTTTATCATACAATCCTTTACCAAATCCTTTTCCGAATCTATTTCAAGCAACACATTATACAATCTCTTTATATGCTCCTGGGTCTGATTTCTAATTTGCTTTATTAAATTTTCCTCCCTTTGCATTACACCAAATTTTTGATCTTCTTTCCATCTAGCACTTATTTGCCCATATTGAAACCAAGTATAATTCCTCCCTTCTTCATTTAATACCTGTAATGATTTTAATTGCAATCTACCTCCTTCAGCATACAAAAGTTCTTTATATGTAATCATTTCCTGTTTCTGTTCTATATTTATATTCTCTATTGCATGTCTAGGGCTCGCCCATATAGGAATCTTATAATCTAATTTATAGGAATATTTATTCCAGACCAAAAGAGCACTTCTCAACACATGATTCTTAAAAGCCCTATCCACTTTTTTCCATAAAATAAGTACGCTTGCCATCCATATATCAAGTCATAACCTTCTATATTCAAAATTCTTTCCTCTGTTAAGTTAAACCAGTCACTTATTACTGAAAGGGTTACTGCTTCATAATATAGTTTAAAGTTAGGCATTCTTAAACCACCTCTTTCCCGTGAATCCTGTATTATTTTCATTTTAACCTCGCCTTTTTACCCTGCCATATAAATTTATTAATCCCACTCTGCCAATCTTCCAAATTTTTATCCTTTTAATTATAGGTATCATCTGGAACAGAAACAAAATCTAGGTAACACATTCATTTTAATAGCCGCAATCCTTCCCAATAGGGATAACTGCAATTTCTTCCAGCCATTCATATCATTCTGAACTTTTTGCCATAGCAAGTCATAATTATTCTTATAAAGTTTCTTGTTCGATGAGCTAATATAGACCCCTAAATATTTAACCTTTTTTACTACCTCAAATCCTGTCATTTCCTCTAGTTTTTGTTTCTGTTGTATAGACATATTTTTAATTATCACTTTTGTTTTTTTCTGATTTATTTTAAATCCTGATACCTTTCCATATTTATCAATTACTTCCAACAAAATCTACTTGAATTTATAGGATTCATTAACGTAACCACTACATCATCTGCAAAAGCTCTAACTTTGTACTCATATTGTCTAATCTTAATTCCTCTATTTTCATTAATTCTCGTATTTTATCTAATAATGGTTCCAGAGTCAAAACAAACAATAATGGTGATAAGGGACATCCCTGTCTTGTTCCTTTCGCAATCTTAATAACTTCTGTCAAACTACCATTTACTATAATCTGTGCTGTTTGCTCTCCATAAATCGCTTTAATTATTCTAATAAAACAGTCTCCAAATTGCATTTTCTCTATTAATTTAAATAAAAAATCCCAATGCAATCGATCAAAGGCTTTCTCTGCATCCAAAAAAATAAGTGCCGCTGAAATATTCTTCTTTCCAAATATTCCAATATATTAATAATCTGTCTAACATTATTCCTCATCTGCCTCCCTTTTATAAAACCAGATTGATCAGTATGAATTCTTTGTTGTAAAACTAACATTAATCTATTTGCTATTATTTTTACAAAATCTTATAATCATTATTTAAAAGTGAAATCGGCCTATAGTTACCAGGTTTAGAGCAGTCTTGCTCCTCTTCGGTATCAGTGAAATAAAAGATGTTTTCCATGACGGGGTATTCCACCCTAATTGTATCTGATTAAATAATTCTTTAAGTGGGCCTAATATTTCATCCTGTGTTTTTTATAATAAGTTGCTGTAAGACCATCTGTACCAGGGTTTTCCCATTTTAATTGTTTAATTGCCTCCACTATTTCTCCAGTAGCTATCGGCCGGTTCAGCTCCTCCTCTGTTCTAATGTTAGAATATTCACCTTATAATCTTTCAAATAATCATAAATGTCCCTATCAATATTTTGTCTTTTTGCATATAGTGCAGTATAAAATTCTGAGAATGCCTTTTAATTTTATCCTGTTGATATATCTCTTTACCTTTATATTCTATTTTTTGTATGACACGTGCTTTCTGTTTCTTCCTTAAATTATATGCCAACCATCTCCCAGGTTTATTTGCATTACAAAAGGTATTATGTTTAGCATATTGTATATTCGTTGCCACCTGGTCTGCCATTAACATATTAAATTGACTCTGTAATATTTTTATAGCCTCTTTAAGTTTATGATCTTGTGGGTTTTGAATTAATAACTGTTGCTTCCTTTGAATTTCTTCTTCCAAATATCTACGCTGCCTTTGTTTATTATTCCTTTGCCTGTTGTCCAAATAAATCAATATCCCTCTAATAAACGCTTTGCTCGCTTCCCACACAGTTCCTATAGGTGTCCCTTTGTACATATTAAAATCAAAAAATTCTTTTAACTGTTTCTTACAATAAGTTAGATTATCCTCATATCTAAACAGATTTTCATTCAACCTCCATGTTCTACCACCTTTTTCCCTTGTAATAATTCCATCCATACTGGGCTATGGTCAGTTAAACACCTCGAAATATCTTCGTTTTCTTCACCCTAGAAAGCAAGTCATTAGAAATTAAAATAAAATCAATGCGTGAAAAGATTGATGCCTATCAGAAAAAAGTAAAATCTCTCTCATCTGGATTCCGTAACCTCCATATATCTCTAAACTCAAAGTCTTCCATCATTTCAAAAAGGATTTTGGTAATTTTGCATGTATAGGTATCTTCTTGGAGGAGGTTCTCTTATCCTTCTTGTATCAATTACTCCATTCCAGTCTCCTAATAAAATAAACGAACTATAATCCCAGAGGGTCAACCTCTCATGTAACATTTTGTAAAACTTTTCTTGTTGCTGATTAGGTGCATAAATACCTATCAACAAAGTCTTTTTGCATCTATCACCAGTTCAATAGCAATAAATCTTCCTTGAATATCTGCCTCAATTAGCTTAGCTGGTATATCCTTCCTGATATATACAACAATTCCATGCTTCTTTTCCAAAGCTGATGCAACAAAATGGTTACCCAATTTTGAATTAATTAAATATTTTTGGTCTGATAATTTTATATGTGTCTCTTGCAAACAAATCACATCATTTTTAAATTGTTTCAAGTAGTGAAATATTTTCCTTCTTTTCTGAGCTGAATTCAAGCCATTAACATTCCATGACAAGATTCTATTTGCCATTACTGGCCTCCTGAAGCTTTGAAGCAGACAACGGAAGCTCCTCCTCCGGTATCTTCCGTCTAGCTCCTCCCACAGCTTCCATAATGGGATCCTGACTTTTACTTTGAGACTGTTGCTCTTCTTACGCTTAGGGGCCCCTCTTGTCACCCTTTGCTCTTGTGGTTCCTCTAATACTGGCAGCAATAAAGGCTCTTGGGTCACCACGCCTTCTTGAGTCTCTTGAAGTTTTTCTATCACTTCTATTTCGACTTTCAAAACTGTAGAAAGAAAATCCTTTGCCTTTAAAACCGTGTCAATTCTATATCTCCTTCCTTGATAGAATAGTGTCAGTCCAACTGGCACCTCCCATCTGAATTGAATCTGATGTTTTTTAAGTTCTTGTGTAAAAAAAGCAAATTGCTTCCTGTCTCTTAACATCTTTGAAGGAATCTCTTTCAACACCTTCAACTCCTGTTCTCCAATTTTTAAAGTTGTCTGATATGAAACTTGCAGAATTTGATTTCTCATAGTCCTTTTCACAAAATAAACCACAATGTCCCGAGGAAGCTTTCTCTGTCTTGCAATCCAAGAATTAACTCTATATATTTTATCAATTTGGTAAGCTACCTCTTGGGGTCCGCTTCAATAAATTCAGCCAATGCTTCTGATATAATTTTTCTTAAGTCTTCCACGCTCTTCTCGCATACCACGAATTCTAAGAGCTCCTTCCATAAGTTTATATTGTAATATCACAACCTGATCTTCATTTTGATCCACTTTTTTCTGAACACCTTTCATTTCATCTTCTAAATACTTATTTGACTGAGAGATCTGTTGCATTTCCACTTCCAATCCTTCAATTTTTTACTCAGTCCTTGAACTGCCATAAGAATATCTTCTCTTATTTTTGCATTAAAATTCTCCATCATCTCTTTTGCCTATCTTCAGAAAGTTTTAATTGTTCTTTCAATATTTCCTCAAGACTTGGTTCAGATCCCTTCTTCCAGAAGGCTTTAAAGGTTTAGCTGCCATTCTGTCTTCAAAAGAATCAGGAATTCAAACTTAATAACTCTCCTTCCTCCTTTCAGTATAAAAACTCCGTTTGTAACAATCCACAAGTAACGCTGCTTCATCGTACTAAAAATTTTACTTTCACTTTTAGACGCCATTTTAAAAGTCAATTAATCAAAGACAAAGAAAGGTTTCAAATTTCAAAAAGGGAGTCGGTACTTGCCGTGCTGATTCTACATCAAAGTTCGAACGCTTGTGAAATTCCCGTCTGCTTGGAATATCAATCAATTTAATAAGTTCTCTAGAGCAGAAGCAACATTCCTCTCCTTTTCCCTGATAAAAACAGGGGCGTGCTGAAGTTGGAAGGAGTGGAATTCGGTGGGGTCATAAATCCAGGAAAATTCGCTCTTAAGAGCAAACCCCCTGTCAGACCTGCCACTCTTCCACAATTCTGATAATCTCTTTCACCCAGAGATTATGCTAAGCTCAGTGAACAGTGATTTATTTTCTGTTTCACTGACTTTTACAATCTTCTAACACGGAGTGCTCTGTTTGAGCACCCAGCAGGAGGGTGACGTCACTGGAGCCTCGGGAAATAGTTGTTTAGTAGAGTGATGGTATGGGGGAAAACACTGCCTGAAATGTCCCCAAGGTCTAGATCAGATGTGTCAAAACATGTGGATGTGGCCCTTGAGAATTTTTAATACAGATAGTGCTCTTACCATTGCCATTACCGGAATTAGAAAGTTTATTGTTAAACAATCTTGTCATAAGTTGAAAAACCATGTTACTGCACCACTTAGCAGTTCTGTTATTGTTAAATTGTTAAAGAAGGACTCCATGGGTCATTAAGCGAGGTCCTCACATAACTGCGACTTCTGATTTCCTGCTGGCTTCCCCATTGACTTTGCTAAGCCAGTAGGAAGGTTGCATATTGTGGTCATGTGATCACAGGATGCTGTGACAGCCAAAAGTATGAGGTTCAACCACAACTATCACTCATTAAATAAGGACCATATGTGTACCACATCCGCATCCGTACTAGAAATATACATGAACCAGAAACCATCTTTTGCTTCAAGCTAGAATAAAATAGACCCACCTGAAAATCTATCAGCTATGTGCAAAGCTCGGAACTCAGAAATGTCCTTGCATATTTTTTTTAAAGCTCACCATGCTATCAAATTGTTTGAGGTCTCTACCCTTCATTGTTATCAGTGATGACCAAGACAAGCTTATAGCCTTGAAAGCTCTTTTTATGATTTAAGATTCTATAAAGTGGAAAATGCTTTGATGGCCTTGAATTTTTCCAATCAGTCTTCCTCAATTAATAATAGATTGATGGCTTTCACTATGTCTCTCCAGATGCAGGAAGGGTCTGTCATTAGCCTTCACACCTTTTCCTTTTATTTAAAGCCCAGGAAAACCGTGTAGTAACCATAATTTTAGATTTTTCAAAAATAAGCAAATTGGCATTAGAGAAAGGAAAGGTCTTGTTAAATTAATGTAGTAACTATTTGGCATAAAATAGCCCACTTCGCTATTGCAGTGAAAAAAGGAAGTAACCTCAGTTTTTAAAAATGGCAAAACTACTTTTGTGTAATGAATATCATTTATCCTGTGTGTGTTTTTTAAGGCTGACATCTTACACTAGTTCTAATTTTGTAGTGATACCCTTCAGTTTACAATAAACATCTGGTGATAAGTTAGAAGTGAACCACAAAATTTACACGAAAAGCAAAGAGAAAGTCCATATGAAGGGATAGTCTGGTTCCTTCAACATATACCAGAGTAAAAATAATCCCGGGGATCAAATCTAAAAGAATTAAGTTGTCCTAGTTAATTTTTATAGGGAGTTGGTTGTTGAAATTGGAAACCTCTTAAAAATATCCAGTTGGAAATGCTGATATATTCGTATTTATTTATATAGAAAAAAACCAGACTGCGGGTGTGGAAGGAAGAAATATTACCCAAGGATTTAGAGTGGGGAAAAAATTGCTTCTTTAAGTATACTCCCACGTGTCATAAAATCAATAGCCTGGCTTTTCTCATTTGATGGAACTTTTTTTGCCTAAAAGTTGGTGTGACATTTCTGTTGAGCTTAATTTATAAGTCAGAGATGTATGACTTTGACAGAGTTGCCTTATGTGTAACTGTACAACTGTACCTTCGTGTTGAATCCAGGTTCATGGTTTTTAATGTTGGCCTGAAAAATGCTACTAGCGCCATGATGCCCACTCATTTTAAGAACTTGTCCATCAAAATCCACTAGCTGACAAGTGACTGTCAGCATCTGTTGTGTCTCGCTCGCTCCCCCTGCTGCAGCCGGGCCCCTCTTATCTCCTGCCAGATGCTGATAATGCTGAAAAATGTCCTGGCATGCCTCCAGCCCACAGCCCTGGCACCATGCCCAGACAGGCCGAACAAACAAACCTCCCTCCGATAGCATGTGCGCCTGAAGCCAGCCACGAGCTGAGATTACCAACAGCTGGAGACGAAATGATGCAATGGATAGACCCACGCTTCCGGAGAATGGAGAGGCGACGTCATCAAAAGGAAGGGAGGGGCAGGCCTGGATAAGTGCTGAGTCATGGAGCCACACCCCATGGCCTATATAAAGGATCTGCTTTCTGGCATTCTCTGAGTCAGGCAAAGTCTAACTTGGATTGCTGAAGTCACTTCCTGGCCTCCTGCCTGCCTTGAGAACTCTGATAGGACTTTGGCAGAGCTGCAGAGGCACGCTTGATACGGACTTCCCCGACCCAGCTGTCAGCGGAGGAGTGGGACACGACAGCATCTCTCAAGGCCTTCATACTTTTATTCCTTGAAAAACTCAACTTCTCTAAATATACTCTTCAGACCAAACTTAACGATCTAATGAACTGAATGTCTGAATGGCTCCTGAATGGCTCCTGAATGTCTAGGACAGTCATGGTTTTATTGCGATATTTTTCTCTCTCAATACATTCTACCTTCTACTGCTGATAGTGTGTTACCATATAGGGAACAGTGACATGACTATACATCCATTGAGATTTTTTGATTTGCATTATTGTCATGCTCTTAACATGCATTGAGGGATGGGGGAATCACCTTTATGAAGCCTGCCCAAGCGTTCAGAACTTCTTGTTACCTAGAACTAACCGAAAGGCCATAAAATGTCCATAGAAGCAATTAAGGAGTGAGCACAATTAAAGAAGATGGTATTAAATTTCAGAGATTACTCTCTCATCCTCTTTGTCAAGATCTACAGAGACCAAGTCTCTTTCCATTATGAAAATAGGCTTATGGTATAGTTATGAGAAAATAGAACTTGTATTGCTTGGGCAAAATGTTCATCATTTATTATTCATTGACATTACCTCTTTACTATTCTGATTCAAGAGTAACTACAACACTGATTCAGTGGTTAAAGACTATGACAGGTCCTGGATTCAAGGCCTAAGTGCCACCCAATAGTGTGAGCTCCCGTTATTGGCCTAGCTCCTGCCCACCTAGCAGTTCGAAAGCATTCAAATGCAAGTAGATAAACAGGTACCACTTCAGTGGGAAGATAACACATTCCGTGCACCTTGAGCCACATGACCATGGAAACATCTTTGGACAATGCTGGTTCCCTCATCAAAGAAACTGAGATGAGCACCCGCCCCTAGAGTCAAACACAACTGGACAGGGGAATCCTTTATCTTTATAGTTACGAGAGGTAAGATTTTCTGAATGGTGCCACTACATTCGTATTCCTGTGCTTGGATGTGTGTGTGTGTGTGTGTGTGTGCATATATGCATGCACGCGCACATTTAACATCAAACACCTTACCTTGGAAAGGCTTTTGTAGAGCACTTGTTTTTTAAGATCTCTAGCCTCACCTCTCTTACCAGTCTACCCTGTTAAAATGATCGGCTGTATGTTTAAATTGTTGTTCGCAGCCAGGGAAACTAGTTGGAATGGATCAATATTGGTACTGCTGTGAGAAATGAAGTAGCAATTCAATTTTTGAGATTGTGGTCGTGAAAGGTCCACCAAGATTGGGTTTCTGTGTTCTACTCTGAACTAGCAGAGTACACAGAACATCCTTCTTATATGTTATAAAAGATCGTATTGCTACCACAATTATATCTGGAGTTCTGCTTTTAAAGTGCAATTCCTAAAACCATGTGCTTCAAATGCATTGTTCTTATTTACTATTCCACTTCGCTAGGATCAAGGATACTGAACAACAAGGCCATCCCTATTCACCAGGATAACAAACAGTCAATCACAAGATTGAAATCTTGTAGGGTATGGTAGGGTAGCGTAGGGCAGGGTAGGGTAGGGTAGGGTAGGGTAGGGTAGAAGAGAAGAGAAGAGAAGAGAAGAGAAGAGAAGAGAAGAGAAGAGAAGAGAAGAGAAGAGATGAGATGAGATGAGATGAGATGAGATGAGATGAGATGAGATGAGACGAGACGAGACGAGACGAGACGAGATGAGATGAGATGTCAGCTTTGGAAGCCATACTAGGCCGAAGGCTTCCACATGCTGCCACTTTCTCCTCTGTGGGAAAGGAGGGGAGGAGGGTGGTAGTACAAGGGATGATTAGACAAAACAACATTCTTCCTGCCGGTCAAGGTCAGGCTAAGTTCACATCTGGAGAAGGAGTGGCTGGAGTGATGCTTCGACATGGGATGGTTGAGGATTAGAGCATGTGACCGGCAGAGCAGTCATGAGTGTGGAGATTTTGGGGTTTGTATTATTGAGGGAGGAACCAGAATCCCCAGATTCGGATTTCATCCAACTGTGCCAGTTTACCCTTGCTAGTAAAAGAACTTTGAAAGATGTTGGCTTCGGAGTCTTTTCTGGAGGAGGGGTTTTCTGGAACACTGACAATAGAATTCTTTATTGGCCAAGTGTGATTGGACAAACAAGGAATTTGATGCTCTCAGTGTACATAAAAAAAGATACTTACATCAAGAATCATAAGATACAATACTTAGTGATAGTCATAGAATACCAAATAAACAATCCAATCATACTAGGAAACTAAATAAAACAATATAAATAGTAAAGATACAAGCAACAAGGTTATAGTCATAGGTGGGAGGAGATAGGTAATAGGAAGGATGAGAAGAATAATAGTAATACAGTCTTAGTAAATAGTTTGACGGTGTTGTGGGAATTAGTTGTTTAGCAGAGTGATGGCATGAGAGAAAAAACTTATGTCTAGTTGTTTTGAGTGTAGAAGTTGAAACAGTTTATGTCCAGGATGCGAGGGGTCTGTAGCAGGGGTGAAGTGTAAAATTTGTTACTACTGGTTCTATGGGCGTGGTTTGCTGGGTGGGTGTTAATGTGACTGGGTGGGCATGGCCAACTTTTTTCTTTTTACTTTTAAAAGCATTTTTTTACAGCCTCTTTGGCCGAAGAGCTTGTAGAAAAAATGCTTTGAAAGGGTTCAGATGATCCCAGCTGAGCCACGCGATCATCAGAGGCTTTTTTAAAAAATAATTTTTATTAAACAGACTTTTTCTTTGAAAAAAAAAGACAAAAACAAAAACGAAATATTGATACTTTCTTCTTTCCAACAGTTTCACGTCGGTGATCAATACTTATACATTTTCTCTCTCTTATCCTAATGTAGCTTTCATACATATATTTCTAATATAACATATGTATATCATTATAATATATTATATTATTCTAATTATTTTACTTACGTATATACTTAGATATACACGTGTACCCAATTTACTTTCCACAATTTCTGTTTCTTCCTGTTTGTTCTTCTATTTCTACTCCTAGTTTATCCCTTATTTAATCTTTCCTTGCACTTTTCCCCCCGTTTTCCTCCAACCATTTATACCATCTCTCCCATACTAAGTAATATTCTGTTTCCTCTTTTTCTTGTATCTCCTTCGTAAGCTTATCCATTTCTGCATATTCCATGATTACATTGTCTTCAATGGTATATTGTTATTTTTCCAGTTCTGTGCATAGACTATTCGTGCTGCTGTAACTATGTGGATCATTAAATACCGTATTTCTTTTTCATATGACCCTGGAATTATTCCCAGTAAAAATGTTTCTGGCCTCATTTCTATATGTTGATTTATAATTTCTTCTATTTGTAATTTAATTTTTTGCCAATATTTGCTTTATGACAGGACCACCGCGTATGATAATATGTTCTCTTTTGTTGTTTACATTTCCAACATAGTGGTGAAGTATTGGGGAACATCTTTGCCAATCAAGCTGGTGGCAGGTGCCACCTATAAAACAGTTTATACATGTTTTCTTTATAGGGTACAGACATTGTTAGTTTATAATTTGTATTCCATAATTTCTCCCACTTATCTAATTCAATATTATAGCCGAAATTTTTTTCCCAAATCATATTTTCTTTGACTACCTCTTCTTCCAATTCCTGAGTCCTTCGGGAGAAGGGCGGTATAGAAATTGAATAAAATAAAATAAATAAATAAATTTGTAATTTAATAAATAATTGTAAATTAATTGTAAATCAATTTGTCTTCTGTATCTTGAAGAATTTTGTCTAATTCATATGCTTTCTTTTGGAATCCCAGAGGCTTTTTTTTTTTTTACTTTTAAAAGATTTTTTTCGGCTGAAGAAAAAATGCTTTTAAAAGGTAAAAAAAAAAATTCTGATAATCACGTGGCTCAGCTGGGCATGCCGGGGAAGTGGGGGGCTGGGATTTTTGCTACCGGTTCTCTGAACCACCTGCCACCATTGCTACCGGATCGGGCAATCCGGTCCGAACCGGGAGCATTTCACCCCTGATCTGTAGATATTTTCACAGCCCTCTTTTTGACTCGTGCAGTATACAGGTCCTCAATAGAAGGCAGGTTGGTAGCCATTGTTTTTTCTGCAGTTCTAATTATCCATTGAAGTCTGTGTCTGTCTTGTTTGGTTGCAGAGCCAAACCCGACAGTTATAGAGGTGCAGATGACAGACTCATTAATTCCTCTGTAGAACTGGATCAGCAGCTCCTTGGGCAGTCTGAGCTTTATGGAAAAAAGCCATTTAACTCTGTTTACCCAGTTTAAACCTGAGAGTACATGGAGACCGGAACAGTCCAAGACA
The DNA here is from genome assembly GCF_028640845.1 of Ahaetulla prasina. NCBI lineage: Eukaryota > Metazoa > Chordata > Lepidosauria > Squamata > Colubridae > Ahaetulla > Ahaetulla prasina. The sequence continues at coordinate 124,760,954 of NC_080543.1, forward strand.
TCGTCTTGAGACCTGTTCAATAGCGATCCCTCTACCAAATTATTGTTTTTAATCTGCCTCGTTCTGTCTCTGGACAAAACTGAACAGAATTAGATGTGACACTGGAAGAAGTGCCTCTGCCTTGTATGAATCGGTCAGGGAAGATTCCCCTTCTTGCAACTGTGGTGCCGATATGCGAACTATTAAACATATTGTGTAAGACAACATGCGTTCTCTGGTTCCTTATAAGATCTGCATAAAGCAACCCTAGAGGTGATTGCTTGAATAGCTGAATTGGACATCTAGTTATGAAAACACCACTGTACCCCCCAACAAAAAAAAATTTTTGTATATAATTACATGGATATGTTTCCTTCTTTGTCATCTTTGTCATCGTCTATTACAATGTCCTTCCTGTCGAAGACTACTTCAGCTTCAATTGCAACAATACACGAGCGCACAATAGATTTAAGCTTAATGTTAACAGCTCCAACCTTGACTGCAGAAAATATGACTTCAGTAACCAAGTTAATAATAATAATAATAACAACAAAGTTGGAAGGGACATTGGAGGCCTTCTAGTCCAACCCCCTGCCCAGGCAGGAAACCCTACACCATCTCAGACAGATGGTTATCCAACATTTTCTTAAAAATTTCCAGTGTTGGAGCATTCACAACTTCTGCAGGCAAGTCGTTCCACTTATTAATTGTTCTAACTGTCAGGAAATTTCTCCTTAGTTCTAAGTTGCTTCTCTCCTTGATCAGTTCATACCCATTGCTTCTTGTTCTGCCCTCAGGTGCTTTGGAAAATAGTTTGACTCCCTCTTCTTTGTGGCAACCCCTGAGATATTGGAACAATGCTATCATGTCTCCCCTAGTCCTTCTTTTTATTAAACTAGACATACCCAGTTCCTGCAACCGTTCTTCATATTAATAAAGTTGTTAATGCTTGGAATAAACTACCTGATTCTATGGTCTCTTCCCAAAATCCCCAAAGCTTCAACCAAAAACTGTCTACCATTGACCTCACCCCATTCCCAAGAGGTCTGTAAGGGGCGTGCATAAGAGCACAAAAGTGTCTACCATTCCTGTCCTATTGTTTCCTTTCATTATATCCAATTAATATAGTTATTACATATTTATGCTCATATATATGCTTATATATTGTATAGTTATTTCATGCTTATGCTTATACATACTGTGTGACAAAATAAATAAATAAATAAAAATAAATAAATAAATTTTCTTATCATATGGAAAATAAATATGTTTATTATTTCATAGTGGTAATCAATCAAAAATGTGCTTCTTAACTCGTTAGTTGGAGTTAAGACCCTATGAACATTTCACTGAATAGAAGCGAATCACTGAATCAAGAAAACAAATCTTGTCTTTGAATATTTCTGCTTTTATTTTGGATGAAACAAAAGCTTTAATATATCAGTATGCTCTCTGAAATGTTCGTATTTATATTGCTGTATTAACTATTGCTGGAAAAAGGGTATTTTTATGCATATAGATTCCCGTGTTTTAGCTGAAGCAGAAATTCCATATTTTTTGTACGCCTACGAGCTTGGCTTCATACATTTTTATAAACATATCACAATATCGCTATTCATTTTACTTGGCCTTATGCCCAAGTGTCTGTGCCTGTATGGATATTTAAACTATTTCCCTACTCCCTTTGCAATAGATATGTTTTTTCCAGTGAATAAATTTATTCTGTTCTAGCATCGCATTTGAATCATTTTCATTTTTTTTTATTTCAACCACTTGGAATGGCGATGACATAGAATATAAAAAAAAACATAACTAAATGGATATGTGAATGAAACTAAATATTGTACTGGTGATGGGTTGGATTCATTGTGCACCTGTGTGTCTCCCTGCTGCCTTCAGAGGTATTTATTCACTTAACCCAAAACAGTCTAAAGGTTTCCCTCGCACATATGTGCTAGTCGTTGCTGACTCTAGGGGGCGGTGCTCATCTCCATTTCAAAGCCGAAGAGCCAGCACTGTCCAAAGATGTCTCCGTGGTCATGTGGCCGGCATGACTCAACACCAAAGGTGCATGGAACGCTGTTACCTTCCCACCGAAGGTGGTCCCTATTTTTTCTACTTGCATTTTTATGTGCTTTCAAAACTGCTAGGTTGGCAAAAGCTGGGACAAGTAACGGGAGCTCACCCCGTTACATGGCAGCACTAGGGATTCGAACCACTGAGCTGCCGACCTTTCGATTGACAAGCTCAATGTCCTAGCCCCTGAGCCACCATGTCCCTTCCAAAACAGTCTATTTGCCAATAAATAAAAGAGGATTCCTAAAAATCCTAAAGAGAGGTGAGAGAAGAAAAGAAATATCCGCTGTGATTATTAATTTGCTGAGCCTAGCTGAACTGCCTGATCGTCAGAGGCTTTTTTTTTTTACTTTTAAAAGCATTTTTCCTACAACCTCTTCAGCCAAAGAGGTTGTAAAAAAATACTTTTAAAAGGTTAAAAAAAAGGCTCTGGTGATTCCAGCTGAGCTGCCTGATCACATTTTTTTTTAGTTTTAAAAGCATGAGAGAAGAGGTGAGAGAAGAAAAGAAATATCCGCTGTGATTATTAAGTTTGCTGAGCCTAGCTGAACTGCCTGATCGTCAGAGGCTTTTTTTTTTTACTTTTAAAAGCATTTTTCCTACAACCTCTTCAGCCAAAGAGGTTGTAAAGAAAAAAATACTTTTAAAAGGTAAAAAAAAGGCTCTGATGATCCCAGCTGAGCTGCCTGATCATCATTTTTTTTTTAGTTTTAAAAGCATGCTTTTACAACCTCTTCAGTCGAATAGGTTGTAAAAAAATGCTTTTAAAAGTAAAAACAATAGATTGCTCGCCACAGCTGATTTCCACCCCCCCCCGCACACTGTTCTACTTACCCCATGCCTCCTTTTGATGTGCACTGCATGTGTGTGCACCTTGCATTTAGTGTGTGGTGCGCACTGTGCATGCGACGCGCATGCACAGCCAGAGAACCGGTAATAAACCGGTTCAGATTTCACCACTGATTAAAACGTGTGCTATCTCTCTTTTACCTCTAGTACAGTGATGGTGAACCTTTTCGACCCCAAGTGCCAAAAATGCACACACTCGGCAGGGCGGCAACCAGGAAGAGGAGCTGTCCAGAGCACATGCGCGCACCCAAAAATGAACTTCTGGTTTCCGGTGTGCACATGCGCGCCAGCCAGCAAGTCTTCTAGTTACTGCCGCGCATGCGCATGCACCGATCAGCTGGCCAACATGCATGCTCATGCTGGAAAACAGAAGACTAGCTCTTCCGGTTTCTGGCACTGCTGCACACACAAAGGCCAGCTGATCATCGTGTGCGCATGCGCCAGTGGTGGGTTTCAAAAATTTTTACTACTGGTTCTGTGGCTGTGTCTTGGTGGGAGTGGTGTGTCTTGGTGGGCATGGCAGGGGAAGGATACTGTAAAATCTCCATTTCCTCCCCAGTCCAGGGGAAGGTTATTGCAAAATCCCCATTTCCTCCCAATCAGCTGGGACTCGGGAGGCAGAGAATAGATGGGGGCAGGGCCAGTCTGAATTTTTACTACCGGTTCTCCGAACTACTCAAAATTTCCGCTACCGGTTCTCCAGAACTGGTCAGAACCTGCTGAAACCCACCTCTGGCATGCACGCCAGAAACCTGGAAGAGGAACGGACAACGCCACGGGTGCCAGGAGACACGGCTCCGCGTGCCACTTCAAGCACCCATGCCATAGGTTCCCTATCATGGCTCTAGTATCTTTTCTAAGAAAAGTACTCCAACCCAGAGAGAGTTAGCAATTATGGTTTGCATCCCTTTCTTGTAGAAGCTGACTTCTCTTAGTTGTCATATCAACCAAGTAAACCATTTCCATTCCCCATTTGGTCAAACTTGACTTCGGTTGTTTACACCAAAGTACGCAGTCTCTATGCATTACACATCCCATTGAATGAAATGTTGGATCCTCCTGGGTAAACATCCTTTGTGTCTCAATGAAAACAATTGCATTTACCATGGCTTCAATTTTAAGAGTTTCAGCAACTTCTCAGTTGGGTCATTTTAAGCTGAATTCTTGCTAGCTGAAATGCTAACTATGTCACCTCAGGTCACGATGCTGATGTCTGAAGAATCCAATCCTAAGTTATATAACATCTCAAGTGAGAATGCTTTTTCCAAGCTTGCTATATTCTCATCAGGAGACTAAGAGGAAATGGAGCAGGGACAAAAAAAACCCAGTTTTTATACCCTTCTTTTTTGATTGTTTTTATTGCTCTCCAAGGCCTCACATGACCTTTGGCAATATCATTGCTAGCGAGATGGATTTACAGTCCTCCCCAAATGTTGCTTGTCCAGGCTTCCCCCCCTCAATAAAACCACAAGCCACATTTATCTGAAAGTATCCCCATCTGCCAAGTTGGAGCTGGCCAGGCAGACAGAGTTTTGCAACTTTAAGAATCTGAAGGCAAATGTTTAAAATTGGATATGGGAGTGAAGTGTTGGGATGAGATAGAGGGATTTGAAAGGGCCGATCTTGCTGTCTTTTCTTGCTCCTTTCAAGCCCTTATTTAGTACCCCTCATGTTTCCTCTCTTCATTGGGGGAATTCTTCTTCTTCTTCTTCTTCTTCTTCTTCTTCTTCTTCTTCTTCTTCTTCTTCTTCTTCTTCTTCTTCTTCTTCTTCTTCTTCTTCTTCTTCTTCTTCTTCTTCTTCTTCTTCTTCTTCTTCTTCTTCTTCCTCCTCCTCTTCCTCTTCCTCTTCTTCTTTCTTCTTCTCCTCCTCCTCCTCCTCCTCCCTCCCCTCCCCTCCCCTCCCCTCTCCTCCCTCCTCCCTCCTCCATGATGGTCTATGATGATTGTGATATAAATTGGTGGTACAAACAACAAACTGTTGTTCACCTCCCAACAACGTTGCAGTACATTACAACTTTTCAGTAAGAGCACTCCTGTTGTTGAAGTTGGAGAAACAATGAAGCGATATGCAATGATAGGTTAGCAACATTTTTTAACCCAGATCAAATGTATGCTTTAGCTCAAACTACAGCTAATAAGAGATAAGATAATCTCTTGACTAGGAGAAGAGAAGTGAAGGGCCTGATCCTAATCTTTTCTGCAGGCAGAACCAGGTTTATACTTCCTCTATTCAAGAGTCATTTTGCACATCACAAACCCCAGGATCATATATGTAATACATTGTGTGTGTGTGTGTATTCGTGCACAAGCATGTATTTGTGTATATAGCCACCAAATTAACTGTATCTACTACAACTGCAGTTTTATAAGTTTGCTGATCATAAATATAGTCTTCATTCTATCTGCATTGGACAACCCAGAAATGAACCCATAGAACAATGATAGCTTCATCTATTGATGGATGTGGGAATGTGGGAAAGCAATTGTTGCTGCATTTCTCTCGAGTGAAGTTTAGAATGATTTAAATGTGATAAGAGAAAACCATGCGAGAGAAGCCAGGAAAACAAACAGAGAAACTGTCTTTCTGGAGGCAGAGGCTGAAAAAGAGGAGACAATTGGATGTTAAAGCAAGAAATAAGCAAACCTTGTTGGGCAACAAGCTGTGAAATTCCAGACAAATAATTGGCTTTGCATGTGTGTGTGTGTGTGTGTGTCTATGTATTTTATAATATTGATAAAATAGATAAAAGATAAAAAAATATTGAATTTTTAAGCTATCAAATAATTTGAAATTTGGCGCCATAGATGCTCTTGCATTAAATAGCTGAACGAGCTTTGTAAAAGTTAAACAATTATCTGTCCTGTACATTGCTAACAGAGGTCATTGGAGAATGTTTTATGGGATTTTTATGGTCCACCCAAAAATCTAAATGCCTGTAGAGGAACGCTTACAGCTGGCGAACTCAGACTGTCTCACTAGTCCACCGACTTCAATATTCTCTAATCCCATTTTCCCTGACCTGGTGTTCTTGCTGAAGAGATGCTCAGATGTTCTGTTATATATCTTTGGACATTACCCAGGTGATTTGGCTCAAACTAGCTTAAAAAAAACCTTGTGGAGCTGTCCAACATTTGAACGGAGAGTTCATGCTATTGTGGGCAGCCCTTCTTCCATTTAACGCAAGCAATATGAATGATAGCACTTAGCACTTAGACTTATATGAGCTGCGGTGGTGCAGTGGTTAGAGTGCAGTACCGCAGGCTACTTCTGCTGATCACCGGCTGCCAGCAGTTTGGCAGATCAAATCTCACCAGGCTCAAGGTTGACTCAGCCTTCCATCCTTCCGAGATGGGTGAAATGTTGGGGGCAATATACTGACTCTGTAAACGGCTTAGAGAGGGCTGTAAAGCATTGTGAAGTGGTATATAAGTCTAAGTGCTATTGCTATATAGCATTTACAGCCTTCTCTAAGTGTGACATATATTGCCCCCAACAATCTGGGTCCTCATTTTATCCACCTCGGAAAAATGGAAGGCTGAGTCAACCTTGAGCCTAGTGAGATTCGATCTCCCAAACTGCTGGCAGCCGGTGATCAGCAGAAGTAGCCTGCAGTACTGCACTCTTATCACTGCACCACCGAAGCTCTTAGCGATGCTTATCTCCATACTCAATTGTGAAAAAAGATGCATCTGATTTAAGCATTTTAAACCTCCTTTTCTCAAAGAAGACCCCCAAAGGGGAGGGGGTGGGGTTTCAACCTATTCTCCAAAGCACCTGAAGGCAGGACAAAAAGCATATGGATGGAAACAAATCAAGGTGAAAAGCAACCGAGAATTAAGGAGAAATTTCCTGACAGAACAATTAATCAGCAGAACATTTTGACTCCAGAAGTTGTGGGTGCTATAACATTGGAGGTCTTTAAGAAGAGGTCGGACAACCATTTGTCTGAAATGGTATAGGGCCGTGATGGTGAACTATGGCACACATGCCCCAAATGGCATGCAGAGCCATGTCACCTGGCACACACAACGTTGCCCGTTCCTCTTCCAGGTTTCTGGCGTGCATGAGCACACGATGATCAGCTGGCCTTTCCAGGCAGTGCTGGAAACTGGAAGAGCTTGTCTTCCATTTTCCTGTGTGAGCATGTGCGCTGGCCAGCTGATCGTCACACCGGAAACTGGAAGTTCATTTATGGGCACGCACATGTGCCCTGGGCAGCTCCTCTTCCGGGTTTCTGGCATGCATGAGCACATGGTGATCAGCTGGCCTTTTTGCGTGAGGTAGTGCTGGAAACTGGAAGAGCTGGTCTTCCATTTTCCTGCATGAGCATGTGCGCTGGCCAGCTGATCGTCGCACCGGAAACTGGAAGTTCATTTATGGGCATGCACATGTGCCCTGGGCAGCTCCTCTTCCAGGTTTCTGGCATGCATGAGCACACGATGATCAGCTGGCCTTTTTGCGTGAGGCAGTGCTGGAAACTGGAAGAGTTCATCTTCCATTTTCCTGCATGAGCATGTGATCATTGCACCGGAAACTGGAAGTTCATTTAGGGGCGCGCACATGTGCCCTGGGGCAGCTCCTCTTCCGGGTTGTGGCCCTGACATGCATGCAAAACTCGGTGCCGAAAAGATTCGCCATCACTGGTATAGAGTCTCCTGCCTGAGCAGGGGATTGGACTGGAAGACCTCTAGGGTCCCTTCCAACTCTGTTATTCTGTTATTCCTCCAAACCTAAAGAGCTGCAAAGCCTTATATGTAGAGGGAGACAGAACTCAGTGTCTTCTAAGCAACATGGAGTTCCCTTGATTGAGTTAAAATCAGATTTATGAGCTGAATTTATGAGCTGCCGTGAAAACCCAGTGACACCCACCTGCGTTCTGCTTAACTTATGTAGTACCTCATTAGCTTCCCTAAGCTTGGTTTTATGTAGGTTTAGTCCTGAGCCATAATTACTATTGGCCTCAAGGGGATTCAGTTCGATAATTGTGAGTTTCAGTGTACAAGAGTCACACCATCCTTTGCTGGATGGGTTAATTTTCTTTCATGTATACAGTTCTTTGTATGCTCCAAGGCGCCCTGCCTATACAAATCCTAAAAAGAAGAAGGGACTCAAAGAAGGAAATTCATTAGCCTCTTTTCTAATATTCATGAATCTTATGCCGAGGCAGTTGCATAATGTTAATCAAGCTTCCAAAGGTTTTTCTTTTTCATAAATGGCAAATCTTCTTGTATCCAAGAGGAGCTTTAATTTCTTCCTTCGTAAACCCAGTCACATTTATCATCTTTCCTTTCCACGGGGTTTCGCAGCTACCCTCTTCAGCTATTGATCCTCTCCAGGCTCTGCAGGATGAAGCAGGGAAAAGAAAGAACTGCAGACAGGAGAAATGTTCAAGCCTCCATATGCTATGTCATCACACAGACATCACAGCCAGCAATGGGTTTCCAATATTCTTACCACTGGTTTGCTGCCCACACACTCGGTGTCCGCGCACCTTCCTCACATGCGCCCGTCCTTCCATGCATGTGCTTTTCTCGCTCGCGTGCCTTCCGCACATGCACCCAGCTTTGAAAACGTGCCTAAATAGGACGTCATAAAGCTAGGGCGGGTGGGCAGGCCCACCCACGAACTCCACTACCGGTTTGTTTAAACCGGTACGAACTGGCTGATTACCACCTCTGATCATAGCGATGTCTGCACCACACAAACAGGAAATTGATGCTCACAAGCCACACCGAGTATGACAATCTCAACACAAGCTCCATCCTACTGTAGCTGGACTACAACATCGCTGGCAGAGTTTCTCCTGCAGCATCACAATGTAATGTTTTTCGGCTTTCACCTTCTGCAGACCCCAAAGATTTCCAGTTCTACTGAGCATCCATATGACATAAAGACACTGGATGCCATAAGGCTTTAGCCTGCCCAAGCAGAATAATCGAATAGAAGAGTTGGAAGGGATCTTGGAATTCTTCTAGTCCAGCCCTACACCATTCTCCACAAGTGATTATCCAATCTCTTGACTGAAGAACATTTGCAGGAATTGTTTATGTCAATTGAAAGGTCAGTAGTTCACCGGTTCGAATCCCTCATGCCCTGTAACAGGGTGAGCTCCCGTTACTTGTCCCAGCTTCTGCCAACTGAGCAGTTTGAAAGCATGTAAAAAATGCAAGTAGAAAAATAGGGACCATGTTTGGTGGGAAGGTAACAGCGTTCTGTGCGCCTTTGGCATTTATTCATGCCGGCCACATGACCACAGAGACATCTTCAGACAGCTCTGGCTCTTCGGCTTTAAACGGAGATGAGCACCACCCCCTAGAATCAGGAACGACTAGCACATATGTGTGAGGGGAACCTTTACCTTTACCTTTAGTCTAGTAAAGAAATAGGGGTGACCTGATAGCAATGTTCAAACATTTGAAGAGCTTCCACCAAGAAAAGGGGTCAAATCGCAAGGCACCAAAAGGCAAAACAAGAAGCAATGGATGGAAACTAATCAAGGAGAGAAGCAACCTAGAACTAAGGACAAATTTCCAAACAGTGAGAACAATTATTATTATTATTATTATTATTATTATTATTATTATTATTATTATTATTATTATTATTATTATTATTATTATTATTATTATTATTATTATTATATTTTTTCACATTTATATACCTTACTTCACAGGCAAGTAAAAAATACATATAAATACAGACTAAAATAACAATTAAAAAACTTATTCCACATAGCCGAATTGTTAAAAACAATATAAATAATAAAACCCATTTAAAACCAGTAAATTTAAAATCTAATCCAGTCCTGCGCAGATGAATAAGTGTGTTTTAAGCTCGCGACGGAAGGTTCGGAGGTCCGGAAGTTGACGAAGTCCTGGAGGGAGTTCGTTCCAGAGGGTGGGAGCCCCCACAGAGAAGGCCCTTCCCCTGGCTGTCGCCAAACGGCACTGCCTAGCTGACGGCACCCTGAGGAGTCCCTCTCTGTGAGAGCGCACGGGTCGGTGAGAGGTATTCGGTAGCAGTAGGCAGTCCCGTAAATAGCCCGGCCCTATGCCATGGAGCGCTTTAAAGATTGTTACCAAAACCTTGAAGCGCACCCAGAAGGCCACAGGTAGCCAGTGCAGTCTGCGCAGGATAGGTGTCACACGGGAGCCACGAGGGGCTCCCTCTATCACCCGCGCAGCCGCGTTCTGGACTAACTGAAGCCTCCGGATGCCCCTCAAGGGGAGCCCCATGTAGAGAGCATTGCAGTAATCCAGACGAGACGTCACGAGGGCGTGAGTGACCGTGCATAAGGCATCCCGGTCTAGAAAGGGGCGCAACTGGTGCACCAGGCGAACCTGGTGGAAAGCTCTCCTGGAGACGGCCGTCAAATGATCTTCAAAAGACAGCCGTTCATCCAGGAGGACGCCCAAGTTGCGCACCCTCTCCATCGGGGCCAATGACTCGCCCCCAACAATTAACCAGTGGAATGGCTTGCCTTCAGAAGTTGTGGGTTCTCCATCACTGGAGGCTTTTAAGTGACTGGACAGCCACTTGTCTGAAATGATAAATGGTATCCTGTTTAAGCAGGGGTTTGGATTAGAAGACCTCCAAAGTGCTTTCCAACTCTGTTATTCTGTACTCTTCTGTTCTGTTCTCTTCTGTTTTGTTCTGTTATACACATCTTAAAATCCTCCTGTGATTTAGAACCCACCATATGGAGATAGAGCAGTATTATTAGCAGCAGTACTTGAATTATTCAGCTCTCTTTGAAAGCCAAGTCTTTCTCCTGCTATATATCCAGAAAAATTAAATAGAAAAAGATAGAAAATATAAGAAAAGCAAACACACCTTTATGGCAAAATTTACTGTTCTTGCTACCAGCCATGACTTCACATTGCTGCTGTTCCTTTTAATTTTATCACTTGCTCTGGGATGTCCAAAGCTTAAATCAGTATTTTCCCAACTACATGCCAGAACATATGCTTGGAAGCTGTCAAAGGGCTGCAAGTACATTGTGAAAAATGGAAATAATTATAGCATCTTCTGAAGCCCAAACACAACAAGCACAGGGGACAGACGTCCTTCCATTCTTTGACATTGCTCTGGATGCAGGTCAGGTCTGTACCGCTGGCTTGAAACCCTGATCCAGAAGTCAGGAATCAGGACCTAAGAAGAAAATGAAAAGGACGTTGAGGTGAAGTAATGAGGGAAGAATAAACCGTAAACACTCTGCTAAGACGCATGCCCAAAGTTGCAGTTATTCATTTATGTAATAAATGTTTACAACCCTCCTTACAGGGCAAGATTTCAGGATGAAATAGACTCAATAAAAACCGTAAAACAACCGAAAAACCCAATCATACAGAAAGATGAAACTATAAACCTGCTAAAGTCCAATATTTTAGGTGAACAGCAAAATCCACAGTTGACATTGAAATGCTCAGGAAAGTATACCCAGAGAGAGATGCTCCTTCTGCCCAAAGAGCTGCTGACCCAGTTCTATAGAGGAATTATTGAGTCTGTCATTTGCACCTCTATAACTGTCTGGTTTGGTTCTGCAATACAACAAGACAGACACAGACTTCAGAGGATAATTAGAACTGCGGAAAAACCAATGGCTATCAACCTGCCTTCCATTGAGGACCTGTATACTGGAACGAGTCCAAAAGAGGGCTGTGAAAATATTTACAGACCCCTTGCATCCTGGACATAAATTGTCTCAACTCCTACCCTCAAAACAACACTATATAGCACTGCACACCAGAACAACTAGACACAAGGACAGTTTTTCCTCAAATGCCATCACTCTGCTAAACAAATAATTCCCTCAACACTGTCAAACTAAATCTGCACTACTATTAATCTTCTCATCACTCCCATCACCCATCTCCTTCCACTTATGATTGTATGACTGTAACTTTGTTCCTTGTATTCTTATGATTTATATTGATATTGTTTCCTGATTGCTTATTTGTACCCTATGACTATCATTAAGTGTTGTAAGTGTTGTACCTTGATGAAGGTATCTTTTCTTTTATGTACACTGAGAGCGTATGCACCAAGACAAATTCCTTGTGTGTCCACTCACACTTGGCCAATAAAAATTCTATTCTATTCTATTTATATTGATAGTTTCCTACTATGATTTGATTGCTTATTTGTACTCTATGACTATCATTAAGTGTTGTATCTTATGATTCTTAACGAATGTATCTTTTCTTTTGCTCTCACCAAGAGCAAATGCACCAAGGCAAATTCCTTGTGTGTCCAATCACACTTGGCCAATAAAGAATTCTAATCTAATCTAATCAATATCAAATTGCCAGACTATTAGGCTGGTTTTAAGGTTGCCAGAGACACTTTGAAGTCAGAATGGCATTTACTGACTGTAGCAGTTCTTCCAAAACTAGCAAAAAAAATATGCTTATTCTAGCATGCTGATAGAATGTACAATAAAATGTACATTTTATTTAAAGAGCAGTCTTTTGAAGAACCTTCCCAAAAAGCCAAGACTCAAGCAATATATTGTTTCTTTCCCCCCCCCCTTGCCAAAAAGATAGCTTTGTTTTATGGAGAGGAAAAATCCGTAGAAAAAGTGGCCATCAGTTCAACTCATTTTTAGTTCCCATGACAACTTAATGATTTGGTTGTGGAAACATTTCTGACAAGGATAGTCTCAAGGACTAGACAGCTGACATTTCCTCAGACAGATGCAGAGGCTCCAGGACTATATTTCATCGGAGTTTGGCTGAGCGGATATTATGGTCCGTCACACAGTTAGCCAGATGTTGAGACTGGACTTGCATTATTGTCCTCCTGTCAAGTCCTCCCCAGGGACTTGGGATAGCCAGATGTTGTTTAAAACATTAAAGGTATCCTAGCAGGATGTAAGCTGTTCCAAATAAAGCTGCCTTCTGCAATTGACCGATGGTGATTTTGTCAATGCCAATGTATTTCAGTGGCTCTCCAGATGTTTTAGGATAGCACTCAAGGCACCTATTACTATTGATACGATCTTTGCTTTATTTTGCCACAGTTATTCTACTTCTGATACACTTCTCTTCCTCACCCACCATCCGTATGGAAAGAGGGCTCAGTAATCCTGTTTTCTCCATGACAATCCATGACGAACTCATCCGGCAAAGCTTTTTCCATTGCTTTCTTTTCTCTTTGGAAAATAGAAGACCTTTAAATCAAATTAACCTGGGTAGCTCATTCTTAAAATATGCCCTCCAACGTTCAATTACCCTTCCTGAAAGATGTGGAAAGGAAGAGACTTAATGGAGGTTGGCAATCATACGATTTCATCCTCCCATTTGGCATTGTGGCTTGCCTGAAGTGCAAATTTGGAAATAATAAGGCAGAGTATGGACACATTCACAATTTATTGCATCCTTTTCATCGCCTTCCACTCGATTTGTTTGCTTGTTTTGCAGAAAGGCAAAGACAGGCTGGCTTGCAGCCTGCTTGATTTGGTAGAGCAGTGGAGAATTAAGCTTGGAGGAACAGTGGTAGGTTAAATTAAACATTTTGTTTTCTAGCACAGCTATGTGAAATTGCTGCTTATCCATTTGGCCAACAGCCACCCACATGGTGTTGTACAGCTGTGAGTTTTGGATTCTCTATTGATGAATATTTTGGCAGCCAAGACACCTCTGTCTAGCTGAATAATCTTTAAGTGGGTGTGAAGGTAGGAGAGGAGCAGGAACACATTGTAAAGATTGGACTAGAAATTATACGTATGTGCTATGAGTCCCACATCTATCTGTCTGTCTGTCTATCTATATCTACCTATTATCTGTCTGTCTTCTTGCCTGCCTGCCTGCCTGCCTGCCTGCCTGCCTGCCTATCTATCTATCTATCTATCTATCTATCTATCTATCTATCTATCTATCTATCTATCTATCTATCTATCTATCTATCTATCTATCATCTACCATCAATCTATTATCTATTATCTATCTATCTATCTATCTATCTATCTATCTATCTATCTATCTATCTATCTATCTATCTATCTATCTATCTATCTATCTATCTATCTATCTATCTATCTATCTATCTATCTATCTATCTATCTATCATCTACCATCAATCTATTATCTATCTATCTATCTATCTATCTATCTATCTATCTATCTATCTATCTATCTATCTATCTATCTATCTTTCTATCTATCTATATCTATCATCTACCATCAATCTATTATCTATCTATCTATCTATCTATCTATCTATCTATCTATCTATCTATCTATCTATCTATCTATCTATCTATCATCTACCATCAATCTATTATCTATCTATCTATCTATCTATCTATCTATCTATCTATCTATCTATCTATCTATCATCTTTCTATCTATCTATCTTTCTATCTATCTATATGTATCATCTACCATCAATCTATTATCTATCTATCTATCTATCTATCTATCTATCTATCTATCTATCTATCTATCTATCATCCATCCATCTATCATCTGTCTATCTATCTATCTATCTATCTAATCATCTCTCTCTTAAATTAGCTCTGCCTTGCAAGAAAATGTGGGCTTAGAAAAATAGACAATAGCATAAATCAGGCACATTGCCAAGAGCAGTTGAAGAAGATAACATTAAAATAGCAACTAGAAACTCCCTTTCTGCCTTCCAAAGTGTGGAGGACAATAAAAGAGACCAACTGGCCTGGTCAGGTTCTGAGACATTATAATAAATAATGTGGTAGTGGTTTTTTCCCCCCTACACTTAAACATATCTCCCAGTAGTTCAACAGCCAAGCCTGCACAAATTCATGTTAGCTGTACAGCTATAAAAATGTTCAGCCTTAGAGCAGAGTCTCCAAAGGCTTCATGGAGGAGATGTGCTTTCTCCTTACACAACACACAACACACACATGCACATAGATTGAAATGCATATGTCAAATGAACAACAATGCAAGGTTCATTTTCTGGTTCTCAGGGGGCCCTCAAATATTGCATTCCTGGTTCTGCACATCTCGTGTAATCGCCTTTTAAAATCCTGTCCCCCCGGTACTTGTGCAAAATCTTTACGTGTTCCTTACCAGTTTGATTTATGCGCCTCACCCCAACAGCACAGCATTCTGCAGCCCTGTCAGTTCCACTGGGATTATACAAGAAACCCAAATGCAATTATGCATGCCTTATGGCAGAGAGAAAGGGGTGATATGAATGGGTCTGGCAGCCATTTACTTCATGATCTGCAGACTGTATATGCAGTGCCATCCTGAGCAGACACTCGCACAATCGTAAGCATATGCTTTCTGGCAGCTGGCATTTATACCACAATGAGAGAGGCAGAATCTTAATTCTGGGATTCGAATAAAGGTAAGCGGTAGCAACCTATTTCCTGTTAAAGGTAAAAGTAAAGGTTCCCCTAGCACATATGTGCTAGTCGTTCCCAACTCTAGGGGGCATAACCAAGCCCCCACCCAAAAAGGACACACCCCCAGCCAATCAGAGCACCAAAAAACCCCCATCCAATCAGAGCACAGCCAAGCTCCCACCCAATCAGTTCAAACCCCCACTAGCAGTTAAAAAGGAAGAAACAGCTGCAGTCACACATTGCTCCCAGAAGCATGAAGCTGAAGCCTGAAGATGACGAATGAGACTTCGTTGAAACGTCACCAAGACACTTCCAATTTTACGCGGGAGAAAACCCGAATAATATATATATATATATATATATATATATATATATATATATATATATATATATATATATATATATATATATATATATATATATATATATATATAGGTCTTTGGTTGTTGGGTTTTCTCCGTGTAAAATTGGAAGTGTCTTGGCGACGTTCGACGAAGTCTCATTCGTCATCTTCAGGCTTCAGCTTCGTGCTTCTGGGAGCAATGTGATCGCAGCTGTTTCTTCCTTTAACTGCTAGTGGGGTTTGAACTGATTGGGTGGGAGCTTGGCTGTGCTCTGATTGGATGGGGGTTTTTCTGTGCTCTGATTGGCTGGGGGTGTGTCCTGTGTTGGTGGGGGCTTGGTTGTGCTCAGTCTAATCTGTGCTGCAGGGGGATTTGAGCTGGTGAGCTGCACTGCTGCTGTTTGGCTTCGTGGTCGTGCTACATCTTCGTAGTGGGTGTCAGTCTGCTGCATGTATGGATTGGAGGGTTTGAAGTGGCTAATGTTGCAGCTGCGGTCTGGCTTCTGGTCCTTGGTCGTGCTTCCTGATCAGTGTGGGTTTGGGTGTGCTTTCTGGGTGGATGTGTGGTGGTGACATCCTGTGTGGACCTCGTGAGTGTGGGTCTGGTGTCATTCCTCGTGTTAGGGACACGTTTGTCAATAAGGGCAGGTTTCAAATGGCTGGTAGGCGGAGGTATCATCTCGTTTGTTCATGCTGTGTGGGCGTTTTCTATCTCGATGGCTTCTCTGATTATTCTGTTGTTAAAGTGTTCAGTTTTGGCGATAGTTCTGGTCTTTTAAAGTCAATATCGTGTCCTGTGACTTTAAAGTGTTGGACCAGGGAAGAAGTTGGTTCCTCTTTTTGAATGAGTTCTTGTGTTCTTCAATCGTGCACTTATTCTTCTGTTGGTTTGTCCAATGTATGTGGTGGGGCAGGCGGTGCATGGGATTTCATATACTCCTTGATTTTCTAACTCAATTTTGTCTTTGGGGTTTCTTAGGATGGTGGATATTTTTGGTTTGTGCAGGATGCTGTCTTGATGTTATGTTTGTGGAGGATCTTGCTGATTCTGTCTGTGGTGCCTTTTATATATGGGAGGAGGGCTGTGCCATTTTCTTGCTCTCTGTCTTGGGTTTTAGTGGGGGTTCTTTTGGATTAGTTTGGTAATCTTATTTCTCTGGAATCCATTGGATGTTAGTACGTTTGTGAGAGTGTGTAGTTCGGTTTTAGGTGTTGTTCATCAGCTAAGCATTTTGTTCTAGAGATGAGTGTCTTGGCTACGGAGTTGATCTGTGCTGGGTGGTGGTGTGAGAGTGCATGCAGATAGCGGTTTGTGTGTGTTTTCTTCTGGTAGATGGTGTGTCCTAGGGAGCCATTGGGTTTCTTGTAGACTAAGACATCTAGGAAGGAAGTTGGTTGTTAACTTCTGTTTCCATGGTGAACTGTATTTTGGGGTGTAGGCTATTGAGGTGTGTGAGGAAGTTTTCAAGTTTTTCTTTCCCGTGTGGCCAGATTATGAAGGTGTCGTCTACGTATCTGAGCCAGAGTTTGGGTTTGTGATCAGATTTTTCTAGTGCTTGGGTTTCAAAGTGTTCCATGTAGAGGTTGGCAATGACAGGTGAGAGGGTGATCCCATGGGTGCGCCTTCTATTTGTTTGTATTTTTGTCCGTTATAGATGAAGTATGTGTTGGATAGGCAGTGGTTGGTCAGATCTAGTATGTGCTTGGGGGGGTTATATTTGTTTTGGATAGCTGTCAAGGCTTCTTTGATTGGCACTTGGGTGAAGAGGATATGACATCAAAGCTCACGAGTAGGTCGCTGGGCTGTAAGTTTTGTTTCTTTATGATCTCTATGAACTGGAATGAGTTTTTACGTGTGAGCGATGGATTCTGCATAGGGCTGTAGTTGTTTGGCGAGAAATTTGGCTAGGTTTTGTAGAGGTGAGCCTATGGAGCTGACTATGGGTCTGAGTGGGGGTTCCTTCTTTGTGTATCTTGGGAGGCCGTAGAGCTTAGGGCATCTGGATGATTTCTCTCTGGGAATGATTCTTTGTTGGATTTCTTCGCTGATGGGGGAGGCTTTTATTTTGGATCTAGTGGTTTTTTCTAGGTAGGTGGTGGGGTCTGTTTTTAGGGGCTTGTATGCAGGGTCTTGGAGTAGGTTGGTTAATTTGGTTTGGTAGTCAGATGTGTTCATAACCACCGTGGCGTTGCCCTTGTCTGCTGGTAGGATTATTATGCTGGTATCTTTTTTCAGGTTAAGTAGTGCTGTCTGTTCCTCTTTGGGTAAGTTGCTTTTGGGTGGCTTGCTGCTGCAGAGGATGTTGGTGATTTCGAGTCTGATTTTGTTAGCGTCATCGGGGTTGATTTTGGTCAGGCTGGTTTCAACTCCGCATATAATGGTCTCAGTGGGGATGTATTTGGGAGTGACTGCAAAGTTGAATCCTTTGGAAAGGACATCGGTTTCAAAGTTGCTCCCAGAAGCACGAAGCTGAAGCCTGAAGATGACGAATGAGACTTCGTCGAAACGTCGCCAAGACACTTCCAATTTTACACGGGAGAAAACCCGAACAACCAAAGACCTATATATATATATATATATATATATATATATATATATATATAGGTCTTTGGTTATTGGGTTTCTCCTATAAATGGAAGTGTCTTGTGACATTCAACAATCCCATTATCAGGCTAGGTGCTTACAGCTTCCTATTTCTAGGAGAAATTTTATTCTAGAAATTCTAGAAATAGGAAGCTGTAAGCACCTAGACTGATGATGACGAATGGGATTTCGTCGAAACATCGCCAAGACACTTCCAATTTTACGCGGAAGAAAACCCGAATAACCAAAGACCTACATACAAACACCTGCAAACACCTCAGAAAACATATATATATATATGAATGACTTGGAAAGACTAAGAAGAATGTCTACAACTGCATTCACTATAGACAATTATTGACCAGTATTGACACTTAGCTCTGATGGTTTTTAAAATTTGTACTGTCCCAGAGATGTAGCAAAAGCATCTTTTACTCTCTGTTGCATAGCAAGTTAAGTGTCAAAGCACAGGAAGTCAGGAGCCAAGGTGGTTCAAATGAATACAGGTTTATTGCACGATAGCACTCTCTACAAGAATCTGAACTACTAACGGTCAAAGCAAATTGGCGGTAGACAATAGTCAATGGGATTCAGTGAGGGCTAGACTTAAATCTCTTGTGGGCGTGAAGGGATTCAAGATTGATGACACACTTGACCCCTCTCCCTTGGGCTCAGTTTGGTCATCATGTACATTAAACAAATCTCAAAAATGGGCTTGATACTTATTTCTTAGTTATCGCCAGCTATGTATGAAGTGACATCTGAAGTATTAAATGGGATTTAAGATGAATGATAATATATTCATTAAAAAAAGAATAGTGGCATAAATGTTCAACATCCTTTCCCTTGTAGATTAATTGTTCTCACAATGGATGAAGGGCACACCATTCAAAACTATTTATCATTGGGAAGCATTACTGTTAAGAGCATGCCATAATAATGGAGAATTATTTTAGTTTGCTATTTATAGTTGTTTCACTTTGAATGGAGGGCTTTATAACAAGAGTCTCCAGGATCTTGCGCTAATCCAGGCTTTTAAAAGCAAGGCTAGGAGGCACCCAACATGCCACCAAGCAAAATTAAATGTGAAAGTGAATGTTAATATACTCACTCCTGAAAATTTCACCAGAATTCATCCTATGTGCATATACAAAAGAAAGAAAGAAAGAATCAATCAATCAATTAATAAAAATGAAAAGATCAATATCCTAGGGACTGAATGGTCTTAAGAAAAATAGGGGGAGATTTTCAGCCAACTTCAACTAGAAACAAGTCGAGATTTAAAGCTGATCTCCAGCAACTGAAAATTATACTAGATTCAGCAAGACATTTCATAGGTATCTCCTGGGTATGTTCAAATTCAATATAATCAAGTTCAGCTTCTAAGAAATAGACAGGGCTAGATTTTTTAAACAATAAAACATCAAAAGAGCAAAGCAGAGTGGCAGGAAAGTGACTATAACCCAAAACTTAAAAAGTAAAAAAAATTATATATATATATATATATATATATATATATATATATATATATATATATATATATATATATATATATATATATATATATATATATATGTTTACATTTATCATTTATATCCCGCCCTTCTCCGAAGACTCAGGGCGGCTTACAGTGTGTAAGGCAATAGTCTCATTCTATTTGTATATTTACAAAGTCAATTTATTGCCCCCCCCCACAACAATCTGGGTCCTCATTTTACCTACCTTATAAAGGATGGAAAGCTGAGTCAACCTTGGACCTGGTGGGGCTTGAACCTGCAGTAATTGCAGTAATTGCAGGCAGCTGTGTTTAATAACAGGCTTCTTACAGCCTGAGCCACACTGTCAAACTATTTACTGAATCTGCACTACTATTAATCTTCTCATAGTTCCCATCACCAATCTCTTTCCATTTATGACTGTATGACTATAACTTGTTGCTGGCAATCCTTATGATTTATATTGATATATTGACCATCAATTGTGTTGTAAATGTTGTACCTTGATGAACGTATCTTTTCTTTTATGTACACTGAGAGCATATGCACCAAGACAAATTCCTTGTGTGTCCAATGACACTTGGCCAATAAAAATTCTATTCTATTCTATTTTATTTGTAGGTAAGCTAAGCAATAAATAAATATTTGCGTGAACACCTATCGGTATGGTTGTCTTCAAGCAGATGGGATGACTGTGATGTAATCCCAATAGATTTTCAAACATTTTGAGCATCTGTTAATTATACATCAGCAAAATGGCATCATATTCTCAGTGCCCAAATATGAAGATCTCTTCAGTGAGAAACTATAGAACCTTTGGGAGATATCCCTCAAACCGATGTTGATCAGATTGGTTGGCTCTTTGGTGTAGAGTTTTAAGCCAGATAATTCTGTTCCTAAAATTTGTTGGGATTACTACTCCTAAAATTTCCAGCACTTTTGAAGTTATCACTGAGAAAAAAGTAAAGAATCTTATTATAGTTCTTAGAGGTCTTTAATTTGTCATCGTGGGTTCAAGAATTCACCCAAATAAGACCACATTTGGGGTTAAGGAAAACATTGCATTAAAAAAAAACACCTCTGTATATTTGAAGGAGTTGCAAGAATGCTGTTCACAATTCCGTATGTTATGGAATATATTATCTCACAGAAGTAAGAAAATTTTAAATGAAAACAAACTTGGATTCAATAGGAGTCTTTTTAAAAAAAATCTCCATATGAGACACTTTATATTAATTCTTTTAAATTCATCTCAATTTTTCTTTTGGGCTGGCTTCTGAATAGGTATCTCTAAAAATTCACTGTTACTCAGAGTTTGCTAATTTTGTCATTTTATTCCATCCCACTTGATACTTAATAGCCACAAAAATCTAAGCTCACCTCAGGTGTGAAAAGAGAAAATATTAGGAGGAATTACAGCAGTGGCAAACCTTTTCCTTCGTACTCAATTTGCAAAGTGTGTACTCTGATAATGTCATACCCTTGCCAAATTACTGTGCACGGAACATGGAAGGGTTATAGCCAAGTCCTTTCTCAGTGAAGTACAAAGACTAATGAAGGGGTTTTCCAGTCTGGATTAGCTTGAAGATGGATGGGTTAATAAATACCGGAATTCAGTCCTGTCAAATGTTCTCTCCACCACTTGTAACCCAGCATCACTACTTTTGCAGATGGTTATGTCAGCACAATTCACTACTGCCTATCTCCAAGCAAAACACATTGGAATGCAGATGTAGAGAGTGAAATGTTCTTAAGACAGAGGGACAGGAAACTGCGTCTTACATGGAGTTTCATCTGTTCCACTTGTTCGGAACCAGAGAGATCTGTATTATTATGTTCATTTCTGCCCCAACAAGTAGGATAGAAACATATCTTGATTTAGATAAAAGTGCTAATAGAAATGCAGGGAACATCTGCCTTGATAGAGCAGCGACATACATATTTTTGCCAGAATTGTCTCACTCAATCCAGCAACCCTTCAGTTTAATATAGAGCAGGGGTCTCCAACCTTGACAACTTTAAGACTTGTGGACTTCAACTCCCAAAATTTTGGGAGTTGAAGTCCACAAGTCTTAAAGTTGCCAAGGTTGGAGACCCCTGATATAGAGCATGGGGCTTAGACTTAATCTTAGAATAAGCTGGCCTGATCAGCAAAAGAGCTATCCGGCCCTTTTGATTCTCCGCATGCAAACTACGCTGATACAAATAAATTACTAGCACATTGATGATAATGGATACTGATGGTATAAATGCAAGTGAAATCCAAATCCATTGCAGTGTCCCGGAGTCATGTGACCACTTCTTGCAACCATCTGACAAACAAAGTCAATGAGGAATCCAGATTCAGATAACAACTGGATCTTACAACAACTTATCAACTGCAGTGATTCAGTTAACAAGTGTGGCAAGAAATGTCATAAAGTGGAACAAAACTCCCTTGACAAATTCTCACTGAACGACATAAATTTTGGACTCAGTTGTGGTCATAGGTCAAGGACTACCTGTATAGAAAGTCCATACAGAGAGTAGTGACAACCAAGAAGATCATAGGAAGCACAGTTGCTGACATTCAGGATATTGCTTACAAGTGCTATGTGCTTAGAACTCAAATCATTGTCAGAGACCCCACATACCCACTTTATGGTCTGTTTCTGTTGTTCCCCTCTGGGAGGAGGTTTTGAAGTATTTCTAGCAGGACTTCCAGATTCTGTAAAGGCTTTATTCTCTATGCCATCCATCTGGTAAACAATACAAGATTTGTTTTTCTCACCATGTGCATGTATACATTCGAACTACAAGGTATTATTTCTCTGTGTCATATTCCCACATATATTATATATGTGGGCATAGGCATAATTTTGTATTTATTTGTTCATTTATCTTGTCATGTTTGTGTAGTGCATATTGGAATAGAATAGAATAGAATAGAATAGAATAGATGTTGTGTCTTGCCCGCCCTCAGAGCAGCCGGGGCCTTCTTATCTGCTCCCGAACACGGAGGAATGTATGCCTCCCGGCCCCAGTCCTGGCTCCATGCCCAGACAAACTGCAGAAGAAGGAGCACCTCCCGGCCCCAGCCCTGACTCCATGCCCAGGCAAACGGAGCAGCTAGACCCCTCCCCCTCCTCCACAGCATGTGAGCCTGAGGAGGGTTTATTACCAACAGCTGATTGGAGTGACCCTCGCATCAGAAGATTGGATAGGCGGAGGCAACAGAAGGAAGGGAGGGGCAGGCCTTAATGAGTGCTGAGTCATGGAGCCACACCCCATGGCCTATATAAAGGATCTGCTTTCTGGCAGTCTCTGAGTCAGGCAAAAGTCGAACTTATCTTGCTGAAGTCACTTACTGGTCTCCTGCCTGCTCTGAGGACTTTGCTAGGACTTTGGGCAGAGCTGCAGAGGCAAGCCTGATTCGGATTTCCCTGACCCGGCCGTCAGCAGAGGAGTGGGACACGACAATAGAATAGAATAGAATAGAATAGAATAGAATAGAATAGAATAGAATAGAATAGAATGGATTTTTTTATTGGCCAAATGTGATTGGACACACAAGGAATTTGTCTTGGTGCATGCGCTGTCAGTGTACATAAAAGAAAAGATACGTTCTTCAAGAATCATAAGGTACAACACTTAACAATAGTCATAGGGTACAAATAAGCAACAGGAAACAATCACTATCAAAATAAATCGTAAGGATACAAGCAACAAAGTTACAGTCATACAGTCATAAGTGGAAGGAGATGGCTGATGGGAACGATGAGAAGATTAATAGTAAGGCAGATTTAGTAAATAGTTTGACAGTGTTAAGGGAATTATTTGTTTAGCAGAGTGATGGCGTTTGGGAAGAAACTGTTCTTGTGTCTAGTTGTTCTGGTGTGCAATGCTCTATAGCGTCATTTTGAGGGTAGGAGTTGAAACAATTTATGTCCAGGATGTGAGGGATCTGTAAATATTTTCATAGCCTCTTTTTGACTCATGCAGTATACAGGTCCTCAATGTAAGGCAGGTTGGTAGCCATTGTTTTTGAGAGCTGTATGCCCCTCTCTCCCTCCCTCTCTCTCTCCCTCCCTCCCTCCCTCCCTCCCTCTCTCTCTCTCTCATCTATCTATCTATCTATCTATCTATCTATCTATCTATCTATCTATCTATCTATCTGTCTGTCTGTCTGTCTGTCTGTCTGTCTGTCTGTCTGTCTGTCTGTCTGTCTATCTATCATCTATCTATTACAACTGAATAAAGAGGAAAATAGTAAAAAAAAAATGCTCCCACCTGAATGAATATTTGTATAGTACAGTATACATAATGACCGTAAAGGTATCCATTGTAAGGTGTGACATATCTGGACTTGCACAACAAAAATTAAAACCTACAATTAGGTCAGAAAATCAATAAAGAATCCAATGTTTAGAAACAGGACTGGGAAAAAAAACTGCATCATATAAGTGAAAGAATTACTCAGCAGAGGTTTATATAAGGGAAGAAATAGAATATTATCAGTTTGTTTGGGCTAGATTAGATTTTTTTTTTAAGTGTACATATACCCTACGTTGGCATTTATGAAATTCCCTTAGTATTTATTGCTCCAGACATATTGCTTATTTTAATACATGTTGAGAAGTGTATTTTATGGCATATTGAAGCATCAGTATGTTTTATAAAATATTGCACTATTTTTTGTGGGGGGGAGGGAAATGAAATGCTCTTAATTTATTATTAAAACGTTCTCTATTCCTTCAAGTCATTTTAGGAACATTGTGGGGTTATTCAAATGCAAATGAATTAGAAAACAAAAGAGTAGGGGATTTTAAGAACATCAGGCTTAAGCAATTACCGTATTTTTCAGAATATAAATGGGGGACACCTTTTTTCCCCCTGAAAGAGGCTGGAAATTTGGGTGCGTCTTATACTCCAACTGGAGCTTTTCTGAAGCTTTTTTTAGCCCTAATGAGGCACTAATGAGTGAAGTGACCTCCGTGCTTTGCCTGCTTTTCTCATTGCTTCTCTCTCCAAAGATCAGCTGTACTTTAGATGCTGTTTTTTATCCCCAAGTAGGGGATAAAAAGCATCTGTGCCAGTGGTAGGTTGCCCCCAGTTCGTACCATTTTGCAAGAACTGGTAGTAAAACTGGCGGGAGGCTCTGTCCATTGACCCAGAGGTCATCAGGAAGCTTCTGCACATGCACAGCCCCATTGCAAAGCCCCGGTAGAAAAGGTAAGTAGAACCCACCCCTGGCGTATGCGTGCTCTCAAAACCAGCAAACTAATGTGCTGAAGCTGACCAGACTAAGGACACTAGCCAGATGAATACCTGGTAGACAGATTTTCCCCCGCCCCTATTTTCCTCCCCAAAAACTAAACTGCATCTTATACTCTGAAAAATATGGTATTTGGGGCCAACAGATTTCAACAAGTTCTGAAATTCTCTTCTTTTGAACTTCATCTCATTACACTTTTGGTTGCTTTTTGAGGTTCTGTAAATTCTTAAAACCCAAGTCCATACTTGGTCCTTCAGCCAAGTCCAACTGTACGCTAATAGACAGGCTTCCCTCTATCACTCTTTGTAGGACAAAATATTTTTAAGAAGACATGTGGTTTTCTTTTACCTTCCTGATTTTAAAAGTATAAAGAAGTACAGGGACTCAATGGCTTAAAACAGAGGTGTCAGAATCAAGGCCTGCAAGCTGGATCCAGCCACAAGTGTTGTGACTCGTCCTCCCTCCTCTCCTCAGCCGGGCTCCTCCCGTCTCCAACCGGGCCTCCACTCTGAGTCTGATAATGAAGATGAATGGCCTGTCATGCCTCCAGCCCCCAGCTCTGGCCCCATGCCCAGAGAGGATGCCAGGAGTGAACGAACAAGCCCGATAAACCTCACTCATACGGCGTGTGTTCCTTTGGCTTCCTTTGTGTTCCAGGTGCTGGAATTACTGATAGCAGATCCAGCTGAAGACACTTCAGTGTGGGAGGACCCTCGCATCCGGAGATCTGAGAGGCGACGCCAGCAGAAGGAGGGGTGGGGCAGGCCTGGATAAATGCTGAGTCATGGAGCCACACCCCACAGCCTATATAAAGGACCTGCTTTTGGCATTCCAATCTTGAGTCAAGCAAAGTCTTAGCTAGTTTGCTAATATCGGACTCTATCGCTGAAGTCACAACTTGGACTCCTGCCTGCCTTGATAAACCTCAAAGGAACTTGGCAAGCTGCAAAGGCTTCGTTGCCACGTCTGTTACGGACTTCCTTGACTCGTGTGTCGGAGTGAAAACATGCCAGCAATTTGGGAAGTGGCGTCAAGCTGGCTACGCCCACCCAGCTGACCATGCCCAGTGAGTGGCATCAATCTGACCATGCTCACCCAGTCGGCCCTGCCCGCTCAACACCCCGAGGTCTATCACATCCCTGATGCAGCCCTCAGTGAAATTGAGTTTGACACCCCCGGCTTAAAGGCTCAGGAGATGGTTTTTGCTCTGGTGGTTTGAGTCCTAGCACTGCGTGGCAGAGCAAACTCCTGTCACTTGTCTTAGCTTCTGCCCACCTAGCAATCTGAAAGCATGCTACATGCAAGCAGATAAATAGGTACCACTTCGGTAGGGAAAGAACCATGTTTCGTACGATAGTCTGAATCCGGCTGGCACCAGACCTTCCCCAATGTGACGCCAGATCGCAAGGTGACATTGTAGGAGGGAGAAGCCAGACAGCAGAAGGCTATCGAACCCTTCTGGATAGCGTGGAATCATGAACTGAATGGACTAGCAACTGATGGCAGCCAAACAATTACTTTTAATTCCAGTGCAATCTCCTGGCTAATGTACAATCCCCATATGCTAAATGAGTAAGTAAATTCCAGGTATATTTAGGTCATTCGTGAATTCAGAACAGTCTTCTGTAACCTAGATTCTTTCTTGGTATTCTTATGTCCATAATTCAGCCTGCAGAAACATCTGAAAAATCAGGATCTTGAAAACCCATTTGGATAGTGAATATGAGGTTATAAAGAGTGATTCCAGTAGCTTCAGTTTCAGTCCTTTCAATGTTTAATGATCTTCTCTTGATTCCAGCATTGCTTTGCATCAGAAATTCATTGCCCACCCAAAGCCATCTATGATATTTTATCTTCAACTTTCTAATGTCATAATGACATTATCCAAACTTTCTTAGGTTGTACTCTCATACATATTAACCCAAGATTAATGCAGCATAATGTCGTGTCTTATGCTTGCACAGTTAAAGAATTTAAATGAGAAAGATGAAAGGCGCTTGACCTCTCTGTGCAAAAAATTAACTTAGTGGCTGGGGAAAAAAAAACATTATTATGCAAACAAATGCTTGTAGGCATCTCACTGAGTCTTTCCACATAATAGAGGAAACCATATTATTGATTGGTTGTCCATTAATGAGAAGAATAAAATACGTTATCTGCATTCTGGGGGAACAATGATTGAATGAGATCAAAAGAAAAATGATACTGATCTTGTTGGAAGATAATAGTGAAGCTGCCTGGAAAATGAGAATGAAGTGCCATCATAGCACACACACACAAATACACACTCACACAAAAACACAAGAAGCCCTCCCAGAATTTAACTAGACATTAAGAGACAAATTAGAAGAATGTGAAAAGATTGGTCAAATGTCAAAGAACAGTAGAACATTATCCAGAAATGAATATAATGAGGCTGTAAAAAAGCATAAAGGTTTAGCTAGAGGGAAAAAAAACCTGTGGGAAAAAAAACATGGTAACTAGAAGAACTAAACATAATTTAAAACTTGGCAATTAAAAGTTCTTTTAATGAAGAGGGACAAGAATAATAAACTAGGAGAAGAGAGAGAAATGGGAAGATCCCTGAATATAATCAACCATGGTTATATTCAGGGATCAAAATGGACTTTTTCAATCAAAACTGTGAGATTTAAAAATTTAACCATCTGTAAAAAGATTTTGGGCCAAAATCAGAAAATGGCTGGAAGAAATAACTGACCAACACATGAACTGGAAACCAGAGACCTTTTTGCTGGGAATATTCAATAGGAAATATAGTAAAGAAATAAGGTATCTAATTTTACACATAATAGCAGCCGCAAGAATATCTTATGCACAGAACTGGAAAAATGAGAACATACCATCGGAGGAGGAAGTGATAAGGAAAATTCTGGACTGTGCTGAGATGGATAAATTAACAAAGGAGATAAAAGAAAAGGAAGATACGGAATATTATATAGTATGGAATAAATTGTATAATTGGATAGAAATTAGAAATGGTAAATGACGAAAAAGGGGAAAGGGTCATATCTACACATACAAAAAAGGGTACTGCATGAAAGAAAATGTATTGTTATAATGATAGGTATGATGGAATATATACAGAAATAAGGGATAATGGACAAAAAAATAAGTATTTTTAAAGAAAATAAGAGGGGAAAAATGTAAATAATAGAGGAATACCTATACAAAGCTGATATAAAGAAAGAGTATATGTTTTATGTTAGTGTTTGTTATGTCTTGCTGTTTTTAAAAAAATAAAAAGTATTTGACAAACAAATGTCACACTCAGCAAAAAATAAAATAAAAAATCTAACCTAAATCTAACCTTGTGCGAGCAAAAGCTTTGCCGAAAACCACAAAGCCGAAAGCACCAGCCTGAAGAT
Organism: Ahaetulla prasina; assembly: GCF_028640845.1. NCBI lineage: Eukaryota > Metazoa > Chordata > Lepidosauria > Squamata > Colubridae > Ahaetulla > Ahaetulla prasina. The sequence goes on from NC_080543.1 coordinate 124,789,254, forward strand.
GATGAGTGAGACCTCGTCGAAACATCGCTAAGATACTCTCAACCTTACATGGGAAAAGACCCGAATATGCCAAAACCTACATACCTATACCCGTGAAAACCTACAAAAACACACACACGCACACACACACACATAGGTATATGTATATCTTAAATATATATTGCTGATAAAGAAATAAAGGGAGACTAGTATAGATCTATTTTAAGCTTTTTAGTTTTCATCAGCTAGCCCTACCCTTACCCGGATTCAAACTTGGTTTAAATACATTTTCAGCAAAGCAATTAAAATGCCCCAAACACCTGCTCTTATCACTGTTTATCTTTACATAATGTTTTTTGGCTTATTCAGCAACATAAGTTGGCCCAACTCAGAATGTACTAACCAAGTTTTACGGCTTTGTTTCCTCAGAAAAGTCATACTTCCTTATCTTAATGCCTTACACAGCTAATTAGCTTAGGTCATGAGAAGCGTAAATATGGAATCACTAAGGCTCTTCTTCTTTCCAAGAATAATTCTATTTCTCTCAAAAACCAGTTCTGATTGGAATAAAACAAGCTTTAAGAATATAATGGAAAATAGATTGAGAGAATATTGTAGATCATTTTTCAACCAAGTGGAAAGGTGAAAGAAGAACTCAGTTAAAAGGTCACAATCTTAAAAAAAAAAATAATGATATGGCATAACAGTAGTTCTGCCACTACACAAGAAAAACACCCACACAGATGTTAAAATGGACTTCCTGTGTGAACTTTTCAATATGATCTATAAAAAATATTGAGTGTCAGAAACCGTGTAAATCTACAACTGCTCCAGTTTTTTGTTTTTGTTTTTCAAGAAAGAAGCTATCACAAAACTGTCATGATCTAGGTGAAACTCAGCACATGCTGGAATTAAAATTTATTGGAAGTCTTTTTTTCCCCCCCTTCTGTGCAGTAACATCTAAAGATACTATGCTATCATTGTGAATTTCTTACCAACGGATCCACAACTTCTAAGGATAAGGAAATTCACTCCTGCTCTTCCTTTATAATTTGCAATTGCATTCCAAATTAATTTAGTGGGGAAAACGTTAGGTCTGTTCTCAGCATCACAAATAGATAGATAGATAGATAGATAGATAGATAGATAGATAGATAGATAGATAGATAGATAGACAGACAGACAGACAGACAGACAGACAGACAGACAGACAGACAGATGAGAAAGATGATAGATAGGTAGGTAGGTAGGTAGATAGATAGATAGATAGATAGATAGATAGATAGATAGATAGATAGATAGATAGATAGATAGATAGATATAGATAAATAATTGGTTATGAAGAGCTCTTTAACTAGGTCCCAAATCTTCAGACATTACAAAAAAATAAAATGGCATTTTCTTTTCTCTCTCTTGTTTTTCCATTCCATTCTTTACTCATGAAATAGTCCATAGAGTATGCATTGCTTATTATACTGAAAAGAAATCTACCTCCAAATAAGGCACTAGGAAAAAAAATGAAAATAAGTTCACTGCTTGGTGCATAATTCAGCGCTGATTAATGTAGACTCAACCTCATTTTCAAAATATACTGCCAATGTCTCCTTGAAGTTACCTCTCCTTGCCATTGTCAATCAACAGACTTCATCCAATTAGCAATTGTCAGAATAACTTGAATGTCTTCCTTTGGACAATTATGTGCCAAAACCATCACTTTAAAATAATACATATTTGATCTATTTGGAAAAAGTTTGCTCTTGGTTCAGATATACAGTACTAGCATGCAACTGACAGGATGAAAATGATATTTTATACATATTTTGTGATGAAATATTCAAGAAGTGTAGTTTAGTTGCTTCAAGAAGTGTAGCTTAGTTTAGCTTAGGCAACAGGTATCTTGCTGTGGTCCTTTTTATTGAAGTCACAATTCTGATGAAAAATTTTAAGCAGGTATTCAAATACATAGTGGTTTTTTTAGATTCTGAACTAGGAAGGAAAAATTACTGTCGTGTTTTTAATCTCCACTCTTCATTCTTTTTTTCAGTCTCCTAACTCTCCAAGAAGAAATTGTGTTCTTTTGGAATTGTCCAAGTATAAAACATATCTTACCATAAAGAATTGTTGATATATGGTATTCATGTTTCTCATCTAATTGGGAGGGAGGGAGGGAGGGAGGGAGGGAGGGAGGGAGGAAGGAAGGAAGGAAGGAAGGAAGGAAGGAAGGAAGGAAGGAAGGAAGGCATTTATGAGAGAAGAATTTGTAGCAGGGGTGAAATCCAACAGGTTCTGCCAGGTTTGCAAGAACCGGTAGCAGAAATTTTGAGCAGTTCAGAGAACTGGCAAATACCATCTTTAGCTGGCCCCAGAGTAGGGTGGGAACGGAGATATTGCAATATCCTTTTCCCAGGACTGGGGAGGGAATGGGGATTTTTTTAAAAAAAATTGAATTTATATCCCGCCCTTCTCCGAAGACTCAGGGCGGCTTACATTGTGTTAAGCAATAGTCTTCATCCATTTGTATATTATATACAAAGTCAACTTTTATTGCCCCCAACAATCTGGGTCCTCATTTTACCTACCTTATAAAGGATGGAAGGCTGAGTCAACCTTGGGCCTGGTGGGACTTGAACTTGCAGTAATTGCAAGCAGCTGTGTTAATAACAGACTGCTTAGTCTGTTGAGCTACCATTTTGCAGTATCTTTCCCCTGGAGTGGGGTGGGAATGGAGATTTTTCAGGAAAAATGCCCACCAAGCCACACCACACCCACCAAGCCACACCCACAGAACCGGCAGTTAAAAAAAATGGATTCCACCACTGATTTGTAGTTATTAAAAATACAGCTCCTTTGTGATGCCTACTGTATGTTCTTACAGTACAACGTTAGCCAGTTTGCAGCCAATCTATGAAACTTGTTTCCTCACTTGGTTGCTTTATCATATGTTGATTTTGCACACACAAAATCCGGGGGGGGGGGGTGTCAGAGAAACACAACCGGAAAAAAAAATGTATTAGGAAATTAATTAAGTTAATTCCATCCCGTTATTCAGAAGGATAAGCAAAGCTCTAAAGGTAACAACAGAAACCAGACACACCATATTTAGTCTGTAAAAATGAGGGAGTAACCCCCACCCCCCAAAAAAGCAGTAATTTTCTGAGGGCTTCAGCTGGTCACTGGGATTTTTGCCGTCCAGATATGATAGCCCTGGTCCCCAGAAACATTATCACAACTTCCCTGTCAGAAAAAAAAATTTTTTTGCAGACATTGATTTTAAGACTCCTTGGGACCATTGTTATCCTGAAGTGATCCTTGTAATAAATCAACACTGACATTGAGAAATTATATGTGAATCCTAAATGCCAGCATCAACAGACTTGTTTGCAAAAATCCATCTTTCACTTATTAATGAGAGAGAGAGAGAGAGAGAGAGGGAGAGAGAGAGAGAGAGATCCTTTATGGGCAGGGTTTCTTTCTACTTTGTATTTGGTTTTGTCCGGAGATGACAAAGAATCACCATTGTAAGCAGACTGAAAAGCAGACTAAGGAACTGAGCATGAATTGGCGCAGGGTTTTGTTTCAGTAAAATCTACAAAGTTTGGGGGATGAGGAGTCCTTTAAGGATATCCTACTGATTTTCTAGACGTTGTCAGGAGGAACCTATATCTGTATCATTGTCGTGTCCCCCTCCTCCGCTGACGGCCGGGTCAGGGAAATCCGAATCAGGCGTGCCTCTGCAGCTCTGCCAAAGTCCTAGCAAAGTTCTCAAGGCAGGCAGGAGACCAGAAAGTGATTTCAGCAAGATAAGGTAGACTTTGCCTGACTCAGAGAATGCCAGAAAGCAGATCCTTTATATAGGCCATGGGGTGTGGCTCCATGACTCAGCACTTATCCTGGCCTGCCCCTCCCTTTCTTCTGTTGACACCACTTATCAATTCTCCTGAAGCGAGGGTCACTCCAGTCTGCAGCTGTTGGTAATTGACCTTCCTCAGGCTCACATGCTGTGGGGGAGGGGGAGGGGTCTAGTTGCTTCGTTTGCCTGGGCATGGAGCCAGGGCTGGGGGCTGGAGGCGCTTCTTCTTCCTCAGCCTGTCTGGGCACGGAGCCAGGGCTTGGGCCGGGAGGCATGCTAGGACATTCCTCAGCGTTCAGAAGCAGATAAGAAGGCCCCGGCTGTGGGGAAAGCAGACGAGGCACAACAATCATGCTGCGGGAAGAAATTTCCCTCTGGTTCAGTTCAAAGCTGGGAGAAAGACACTGGAAACATGGTGGGTGATTGGAAAGAAGCAGAACCACTGAGCACATGGTTCTGTGGTGTAGCTGATCACATGGAGTTGAGAGTGAGGGAGTTTATGCCTTCTTTTGGGCTTTGCACTTGAGCTTCCTGTTCCTGTACAAGAACATCTATTCTATTGGCTGTTGTCAGAGTCCCATGGGGCTATGTAGGGCAGGGGTGAAATGCTCCTGGTTCAGACCGGATCAGCCGATCTGGTAGCAATGGCAGCGGGTGGTTCGGAGAACAGGTAGCAAAAAATCCCTGCCCCCACCCCCCATGCCAAGCTGTGCCACGTGATCGTCAGGGCCTCTTTTTTTCACTTTTAAAAGCATTTTTTTAGCAACCTCTTTGGCTGCAGAGGTTGCAAAAAATGCTTTTAAAGGGTTAAAACAAGGCTCTGACGATCCCAGCTGTGGTGCCTGATTGTCAGAGGCTTTTTTTTTTACTTTTAAAAGCATTTTTTAAAAGATAAAAAAGCTGAAGCCTGCTAGGCAAAAAATGGGGGGGTTCGTGAGAGAGAGAGAGAAAGAGAGAGAGAGAGAGAGAGAAAGAGAGAAAGAAAGAAAGAAAGAAAGAAAGAAAGAAAGAAAGAAAGAAAGAAAGAGGGACGGAGGGAGGGAGGAAAAAGGAGAGGAAGGAAGGACTACAAACCTGGCACTAGACGCAACTTCTGAGGATAATCCAAGGCTGGAAGGGACCTGGAAGTCATCTAGTCCAACTCGGCTCCAGCAGGACATTGTTAGTGAATTTCTGTCTTTTGATCCCCTAGTCACATAACCACACGCACCCAGTCACATGACCCCCACTGAGCCACGCCCACAGAACCAGTAGGAAAGAAATTTAGATTTCACCACAGATTTAAGGGTTATGTTGGGGTCATAGCTGGCTCTATAGGCAAAGTACAAACCCTAGGTGCTTGTCTGAGTTAAGTTTGGTTGAAGTTTCTGAGGGGGATGGAGTGAAGGGGCTTGTGTTCTGAAAGGGTGTTGGGCAATTCCTACTGTGGCTTACTCGCTTTTTCCTGTGTTGGATCTTGAATGAGGGCTATTTGCTTGTGAATAGAGCTATCTAGATGCTTGTCTTCTTTCAATAAATTCTTTATATCTTTAAGTGCTGACATCAGCTGTGGGCTATTAAGAAAGGGTGGGGGCTGTTTTCTGTCTCCAAGAGCATGTTTTTTTCCATTTTTCCCTTTTGGGAAATATAATATTTTGCCCTTTTTAAAAAAAATATTCCTCGAAATATTTCATTCTTCTAGGAGGGTGGGTCCTGACTTTCTACAATGCATTTTAAAACTAAATAAATAAATAAAAAATCTGTTTTTAGTGGGATATAACCCAGTATTTCTCAAATTTGATCTGTTGTTCTGTCTCCCAGATGTTAACATTTTACCTTGCCAGAGGCTATCATTCTAGGACATGAGATAGATGACAAACGATGCAATGAATACACATGTACTGGGAAAACATGGCAAGATTGATTCCAAGTGACATAAAAGGAAATTCTGTAAACAAAAAAAATAAAGCTGGCAAAGCTACAACATTCCCTTCTGACATTATATGTGGCACAGAATTTGTTTCTGATTTGGCTTCTTGTTCCCAGTGCATCCATAAATGTATGCCTCCCATTCTATTATTAATCCTTTTTAAAACACAACTTACCAGTAGGTTTATCAATAGTGGTATTGTGGTTATTACGGCTCATCTGCATTGTTCTTCTTATATTTCCTTTATTACCTTTGAAACTATATTCAACTTAGAATATATATATATATATATATATATATATATATATATATATATATATATATATATGTGTGTGTGTGTGTGTGTGTGTGTGTGTGTGTGTGTGTGTGTGTGTGTGTGTGTGTGTGTGTGTGTAGGTCTTTGGTTATTCGGGTTTCTCCCGCATAAAATTGGAAGTGTCTTGGCGACGTTTCGACGAAGTCTCATTCGTCATCTTCAGGCTTCAGCTTCGTGCTTCTGGGAGCAATGTGTGATTGCAGCTGTTTCTTCCTTTTTAACTGCTAGTGGGGGTTTAAACTGATTGGGTGGGAGCTTGGCTGTGCTCAGATTAGGGGGGGGGGTTGTGCTCTGATTGGCTGGGGGTGTGTCCTGTGTTGGTGGGGGCTTGGTTGTGCTCAGATTAGTCTGAGTTGCAGGGGGATTTGAGCTGGTGAGCTGCATTGCTGTTGTTTGGCTTCGTGTTTGTGGTCGTGCTACATCTTCATAGTGGGTGTCTGTCTGCTGTATGTATGGATTGGAGGGGTTTGAAATGGCTAATGTTGCAGCTGCGGTCTGGCTTCTGGTCCTTGGTCGTGCTTCCTGATCAGTGTGGGTTTGGGTCTGCTTTCTGGGTGGATGTGTGGTGGTGACATCCTGTGTGGACCTCGTGAGTGTGGGTCTGGTGTCATTCCTCGTGTTAGGAACTCGTTTGTCAATAAGGGCGGGTTTCCAAATGGCTGGTAGGCGGGAGGTATCATCTTGTTTGTTCATGCTGTGTGGGCGTTTTTCTATCTCGATGGCTTCTCTGATTATTCTGTTGTTAAAGTGTTCAGTTTTGGCGATAGTTCTGGTCTTTTTAAAGTCAATATCGTGTCCTGTGGCTTTAAGGTGTTGGACCAGGGAAGAAGTTGGTTCCTCTTTTTTGACTGAGTTCTTGTGTTCTTCAATGCGTGCACTTATTCTTCTGTTGGTTTGTCCGATGTATGTGGTGGGGCAGGCGGTGCATGGGATTTCATATACTCCTTGATTTTCTAACTCAGTTTTGTTTTTGGGGTTTCTTAGGATGGTGGATATTTTTTGGTTTGTGCAGAATGCTGTCTTGATGTTATGTTTGTGGAGGATCTTGCTGATTCTGTCTGTGGTGCATACAGCAGACAGACACCCACTATGAAGATGTAGCACGACCGCAAACACGAAGCCAAACAACAGCAATGCAGCTCACCAGCTCAAATCCCCCTGCAACTCAGACTAATCTGAGCACAACCAAGCTCCCACCAACACAGGACACACCCCCAGCCAATCAGAGCACAAAAAAACCCCATCCAATCAGAGCACAGCCAAGCTCCCACCCAATCAGTTCAAACCCCCACTAGCAGTTAAAAAGGAAGAAACAGCTGCAATCACACATTGCTCCCAGAAGCACAAAGCTGAAGCCTGAAGATGACGAATGAGACTTCGTTGAAACATCGCCAAGACACTTCCAATTTTACGCGGGAGAAAACCCGAATAACCAAAGACCTACATACAAACACCCGCAAAAACCTCAGAAAATATATATATATATATGTAGGTCTTTGGTTATTCGGGTTTTCTCCCGCATAAAATTGGAAGTGTCTTGGCGACGTTTTGACGAAGTCTCATTCGTCATCTTCAGGCTTCAGCTTCATGCTTCTGGGAGCAATGTGTGATTGCAGCTGTTTCTTCCTTTTTAACTGCTTAGTGGGGGTTTGAACTGATTGGGTGGGAGCTTGGCTGTGCTCTGATTGGATGGGGGGAGTTTATGCTCTGATTGGCTGAGGTGTGTCCTGTTTGGGTGGGGGCTTGGTTGTGCTCAGATTAGTTGCAGGGGGATTTGAGCTGGTGAGCTGAATTGCTGTTGTTTGGCTTCGTGTTCGTGGTGGTGCTACATTTTCATAGTGGGTGTCAATCTTCTGCATGTATGGATTGGAGGAGTTTGAAATTGATATAGTTGATGCATATTTTTATACATATATGTATATTTTCTTCAAAATATGTTGTTTTATCTATAACAATTGTTTGTGTATTCTGTTGTGACAAAAGAAATAAATAAATAAAAAAGGCTAATGTTGCAGCTGCGGTCTGGCTTCTGGTCCTTGGTCGTGCTTCATGATCAGTGTGGGTTTGGGTCTGCTTTCTGGGTGGATGTGTGGTGGTGACATCCTGTGTGGACCTCGTGAGTGTGGGTCTGGTGTCATTCCTTGTGTTAGGGACTCGTGTTAGGCCCATCTATTCTCTTCCTCCCAAGTCCCAGCTGATTGGGAGGAAATGGGGATTTTGCAGTAACCTTCCCCCGGATTGTGGAGGGAATGGATATTTTACAGTATTCTTCCCCCGCCACCGCCCATCAAGCCATGCCCACCAAGCCAAGCCATGCCCACCAAACCACATCCACGGCACTGGTAGTAAAAAAATTTGAAACCCATCACTGATGTGATGGCTTGTCCTTGGAACATCCTTCAGTTCCGACAGCCAAAAACTGATACAGCAGTTTTGTGTGTATGACCACATGAATGTCTTTGCTTGAATGTTTCTGCCTGCTCAGAAAATTGTGGCAAGGTTGGCATGCTAAACAGTCGGTGTGTCCAACTTTAGCAACTTTAAGATTCATGGAGTCTAATTCCAGAATTCCTCTTGCTGACTGGGGAATTCTGGGAATTGAAGTCCAGAGGTTTTAAAATTTCCAAGGTTAAATACCCCTGTTTTAAAGCTTACCACTGAAGCTATGCAGTTCTTTGGAATTTCTCTATAACTACCTCTGTCCTTTGGAATTGCATTTTCTTTGAAAGTAACCTGAATTTGTGGTCCTTCAGAAAAGGTGGCTTTTCAAGAGGTCTAGACGTAATATTCTGTGCCTCAGCTGCTTCTATTGTTACTTCACCAGTGATGAGGTACGTGATCATTTTCCTTCTGGTTGATTAGATTTACTTGTTTAAAATTGTTGTTTTCTCTTTGTATGACACTTAGATTTTCTTTGACCATTGAGATGGCCGATTAATAATTAAATAAATAATTTTTCACTGTTTAAAAATAAAGGAGCCATAAAATCTGTGGGGTGAAACAAAAAAAAAATAGACATAATGTAGCTTGGAAGAAGGAAGGAAGGAGGGAGGGAGGGAGGGAGGGAGAGAGGTAGGGAGAGAGGGAAGGAAGGAAGGAAGGAAGGAAGGAAGGAAGGAAGGAAGGAAGGAAGGAAGGAAGGAAGGAAGGAAGGGTCTTTCAAAATTGTTCCCTACCATGTAAACACTGGAAATGCCCACTCCCCTACATTTATTGGCAATCTGTACAGAGTGTTATATTTGTTGTTTATTTGTTTTGAGGAAGGGGAAAGGGGGAAAACTGTCATGGGAAGCTAGGGAAGGAGGTATGTAAAGAAAAACTATCCCAAAAAAATTTCCACAAGTATTATGGCATGTTTCTATATCATTATGATCAGATTGAAACTATAAAAGGAGTAAGGTTCCCCTCACACATATGTGCTTGTCGTTCCCAACTCTAGGGGTGGTGCTCATCTCCATTTCAAAGATGAAGAGCCAGCGCTGTCCGAAGACGTCTCTGTGGTCATGTGGCTGGCATGACTAAATGCCAAAGGCTCACGGAACACTGTTACCTTCCCACTGTAGGAATTTAGCACCCACCCCCCTCCTAGAAGAATGAAATATTTTAGAAAATATTTAAAAAGGCAAAATATATTTCCCTGGATGAGAAATGGAGAAACATGTTTTAAAGACAAAGCAGCTTCCTGACTCCCCCCCACCTTTATCAATGGTCCATCTGCATCATAATAGAACCCATCTAGCAACTGAAACTCACCACATGGCACCTGGGAAGATTACATCAGCCAGCAAGGCTAGCTAAGACCCCCACCCCCTGGGAGTCTGACAGCCAATCAGGATACTCTTCCTGTGCCCCAGAAAGTTCAAAGCTCAGAAAAAGCATAAAACCAGGGAGCACACAGGATCTCGCCCCTTTTCTGTTCAGGATCTCAAGCCATGTGATCCTGGCCACCATTAAACCATCTTTCCAAGCAGCCTCCATGTTTCCAGTGTCTTTGTCCCCACTTGGAACTGAACCCAGATGGATATTTCTTCCAACAATTGGCACCCCAGATGGGACTCCAAGCTAACCTAACCAATGGACCTGGCCCAGGTAAGCCTCCCTTGCTAGCAGCAGACCCATTGAGTCTGTGGGTAAGTTTTCCTGGACCTTGGCCATTTGGAACTAGGTTTTAAAGGGGTTTTGAGTGTTGAGCTCAAAGGCTGCTTGGAAAGAAGGTGAGTACCTCTAAATTTTAATTTTAAAGCATGGAAAAGCATGGGAAATATGTGTATGCCTGCATGTGTGTGAATGAGAGAGCCCTTCTCCCAATCACAGCTGGATCTTGCTTCCTCTGTGCATTTCCTAACCGCAGAAAGACCAAAAGTCTGGAGAGCATGGCGGTTTTGCCAGAGCACAGGACCTTCTGTAAGGGAAGGAAGAAGTGTGTGTGGGGATTCCACCTAAGGAAACAGTCTGATTCCACCTCTTTGAGCAACCTCTAGCCGCACCTCTGCCTACTGCTAGCTCCACCGAGCCGTGACCGGTAGGCTAGAGAAAGCAAGGGGGGGAAGCCAAATGTGGAACTTTGTGTTTATCAGGAACGGGAGCCGAGTAAAAGGAAAGTGAGTGTGAAGGGGACAATTAAAAAGAGTAGAGTTTACTAGTGTATTTTAGAGAAAGCAAAGCAGGAAGCAGTGTTGAGGAGGTGCTCGTACCTGCTGGAGGGGCAGTAGGTCCTCTGGGATCACCTTTTTGATCCAAAAGGAAGCTCCCTTAACAGGAAGGGGCCCATACTTCAACAGAAGGGAGTCGAAGTCCTTCCCAGAACTTTTTTTTCTGAAAACTGTAGGAGGGTCCACCCGGCTAAGCCAAAGTGAAAAATAAAACCTCACATCGGAGAGGGAAACATGGGAAGCAGTAGCTCGAGGGTGGCGGGAAATCCCCTAGGAGACCTGCTTGGGGCCCTGGATGCCCGCAGGCTGCCAGTTTTGCCTGGTATGCAATAGGAGACTTGCTTGGGGCCCTGGATGCCCGCAGGCTGCCAGTTTTGCCTAGTATGCGAAAAAAGTAGTTGAGGAAACTATGTGAAAAATGGGCTTTGCTAAGAGATGAGAATAGGAAACAAATTTGGCTAAATAAAGGTACTTAAAAGGGAAATATATAAATAAGAATGTTTGGGTTTTTGTTTGCTTGTTTGTCTCTTTCTCTTTCTTCTATGGAACCACGTGGTCTGTCTGTTAAGATTTGTGCCTTCCCTAATTTAACTGAGATTTATGGCGGGAATGATCAGTGTGTGTGTAAATCTCAAGAGTTTTGTTTTCCTCTCTTTGTCCTCCTTGTTTTTTATGTGTGTATGTCTGTCTTTGTGGGCCCTTGAGGTAATTGTAACTGTAAAATGTATCTGATCTCTAGAGACAAGAATTTTAAATTGTTAGGAAAAAAGAGAAAAAGAAAAGGTTGAAACAATGAAAATGGGGAAAAGAGAGAGAGAGATAAAGGAAAGAAAGAGCCTTTACCCTGTTTTCGTGTGGCCACCGGAAACTGGGTACAAAGAACTTTTCATTTCTGCTTTTGTCTCCTTCTCTCTCTTTATCTTAAAGTAACAACTCAAGTTTATAAGGAAACGTTTTAAGTTCACTTACAAGACAAGTTTATGAGGAAACGTTTTAAGTTCACTTACAAGAGAAAAAAAAAATTCAGTCTTGCATTTACTGTGTGTTTAAATGATTTTACCTGTTCATTCCTGAAGCATGCGAATCCAGTTTTTTCTTTCTCATCAGTTGTTGAAACTGCATTTTGTTGAAACTGCATTACCTTTTAGTAACTGCAATATTGATGTGTTGTATCTTTTCAAACTCTGCCTGCAAGATATCTACCCCCACCCTTTTTAATCCTGTTACAATGCCTTTCCTGAGAAGATTACCCACAAAAGTGGGGAGGAGATCCTGTTCTAATGTCTTTCAGCCCTGAAAAGATGACTCTGCAACTGTGGAAGCAGAGCACATGGTTCCAGATGCTGCCCCCAGAGGAGACCTTCCATTTGTTGGAGCCAGGAATTGAGTTTGAATCCAGCCCCCACTGAAAGTCATCACAGCACTGAGTGGAGCAGATCTTTCCAAACCTGACTGACCAACAAGCATGCCACCTAGCAGACATGAAAGAAAGGACCCTGAGATGTACAAGTAAAGACTAAAAGACTCTTTTCAATTCCCAGAAGACAACTGGAAAGACTATGGGGGAGGGTGGAAAATTCATTGTAAGGTTTTCTGTCTTGTCTCCTTTATATTGTAATCAGTCTAAAGTATTCATGTAAGGATTGTATTTGAGTGGCTACCACAGCAAGTTCTGAACACCTTAAATTTTTGTCTGGTGGGAGGGAAATATGTCCAAAATGTTTGTGTTACCTGTATTGTAAAGGTAGCTGCATACACAGGCACACACAGAGACACACCATTCAGAATTAGTCTATTCCCTTCACTTACCTCCACACAAGGCTTCCCCTAGGTTGATTTTGCTCTGTGGCACTAAAAGCCCAAGGAGTCAGATCTCCCTGCTAATTCCATGGGGGAGGGGCATCCCCCTCAGGCAATTCCTCTCTTGAAGAGATAGCAGAAAAAGTGATATCCAAAACCCAAGCCCTGACTATGACTCACAAATGATGCTGCCCAGTTGCCCAGTAAAGCAAGATATGTTGCACTGGTGGTCTCATGAGTAGAAGTCCCAGGGCTCATTGTGCGTAATTAAAAAAAAAAAAAAGGAAAAAGCCTGGCTTGCACACTGACTAACCTCAATTTGGACTAAAAAAAAAAATAATCTTGGATGCACTAAAGTAAGCTAGGGCAGGTTTAGTAACCAACCCTTGGAAATGGGCAGCCTGTAATTTAAAGGAAAACCATGGCTGTGAAAATTTTGGGATGTGTGCTTGCTTGAAACCTGACTGGAAGCTCACAGAAAGTGATATCTAACAGCTGAAATTAATTAGCATAGAAAATTGGATACTGTAAAATTCTTACCAGAACTTTTCCCCTGGCTGCTAGACCTTCATGGTTGAAAGCTTTTGGGAGCCACTGAAGGAATCTTTTTTCTGTTGTCTCTATCAATGGCTTCCTTTGCATCAGGAAAATTAAAAGCACCCGTTGATTTGATCAATTTTAATTTTTTGCCAAGAGCATGTTTCAAAACTCACATGTTTTGAAAAAAAAAAAAGTAGGGATTGTAGGAATTTAGCACCCACCCCCCTCCTAGAAGAATGAAATATTTTAGAAAATATTTAAAAAGGCAAAATATATTTCCCTGGATGAGAAATGGAGAAACATGTTTTAAAGACAAAGCAGCTTCCTGACTCCCCCCCACCTTTATCAATGGGCCATCTGCATCATAATAGAACCCATCTAGCAACTGAAACTCACCACATGGCACCTGGGAAGATTACATCAGCCAGCAAGGCTAGCTAAGACCCCTACCCCCTGGGAGTCTGACAGCCAATCAGGATACTCTTCCTGTGCCCCAGAAAGTTCAAAGCTCAGAAAAAACATAAAACCAGGGAGCACACAGGATCTCACCCCTTTTCTGTTCAGGATCTCAAGCCATGTGATCCTGGCCACCATTAAACCATCTTTCCAAGCAGCCTCCATGTTTCCAGTGTCTTTGTCCCCACTTGGAACTGAACCCAGATGGATATTTCTTCCAACACCACCAAAGGTGGTTCCTATTTTTTCTACTTGCATTTTTACGTGCTTTTGAAATGCTAGGTTGGCAGAAGCTGGGACAAGTAACAGGAGCTCACCCCGTTACACGGCAGTAGGGATTCGAAGCGCTGAACTGCCGACCTTTTGATTAGCAAGCTCAGCATCTTAGTCATTGAGCCACCATACCCTTATTGAAGGTATATAGAAACTATAGCAGGTACAAAAGCAATTTAAAATGTTTGAAGAGCTGCAGAATCAGAGATGAACCTGTAGACAAGTTTGCAAATGTTTTCCCCCCCCTCGGATTTCAATCAATACGAGTCATAAGAATCACACAAAACAGGATTCCAAGCTCTAACAACTGATACTCAACTCAACCATGCACTGAAGATGGATGACCAATTACACTGACTTCAGAGTAGGGGGAGGAGACTGTTCATAGTTGATATCTTCTAATATCTTCTAAGGTGATAAATGATGGAGGATGGGAAGAGAATTCAAGGAGGAGACAGGACAAATCAATAAAATAAAAACTTATTGAATTATGTCTACGGAGATTCTCAGTCATCCAGGGCATGGCCGTTCCCAAAAGTGTTTTTTCAAAAGGCAAAGAGCTGAAGAAGCTTCTTGGATATGAAACATCTTCAAGGAAAACAACAACAACAACAACAGCAAAGTCCAGTTGCCTTTTGAAAAAGCACTTTTGGGACTTACTGAAGGTTGATTTAATTATTTGAAGGACTGCAATGTTCCTGAATGCAGAAGTAGAATTTCAGCTCTCCCTGCCTTCCAGTGTAGAAGGTTAGCACCCACCCATCTCCTAGGAAAATGAGATATCTTAGGAAATATTAAAAGGGCAGAATGTTTCCCCTAAAAGGGAGGCCGAAATTCAGCCCCCACCTTTGTTAATGGGCCATTAAGGCCTGAGCCAGTCTATTCTACATAACAAAGATCTACCTCCTTCTAGCAGAGCCATAAGAGAAATTGCCAAAAGCCTCTTAATTACATCATCCTCCAGCAAGACTCAACCAAGCTTGGGCCTCAGGACAGACTACAGAGTTGCCCCTGCATGGTCCCAGGGGAGTCTGACAACCAATCAGAATACAACCTCAAATCCAAAGCCCAACAGAGGGTATGAGGCACTCTCAGCATCTCGGCCCTTTTTCTGCTCAGGAACTCAAGCAAGGTGATCATCAATAAACCTTCTTTCCAAGCAACTGAACCCAGAAGGATATTTCTCCCAACACCAAGATGTCACAAATTAGCAGATGTCCACAAAGATCCCTGAGGAGCACTTCTATCTGATCTCTGTGGGGTTCAACCGCATCCTCTACAATCTTATACTAACTTCTCTACAAATCACTTTGCACCAAGAAGGCAACATATGGCTCTTTTGTGACATGAAGGGATGATATAATTCCCTCAGTGGGATATTTCCTTTTACTCTAGGCTACTCCACTTTGATTTTAGAGACTGGGACATCGGGCATCTACCTTTACAAAGTAATGTTGGACAAGAGTCCCCCTCAATTCTTGGTGGTAGTCAACCATGCCTTTGAGTGTCGCGGAGGATAATATCAATTTTCTAGTAACACTGCGCTACCCATAACCACTTCAGAGAACCATCCTGTTTATTAAAGAGAAACAGCTGTGCCTACCTTGAGAGCAAATCTAACTTTGAAACACTCTTGGGAAATGACCTTGAAACGAGCAGAGGTGTTTGCAAAAATTGGGCCTTGTTTCCCCTCTGATTATTTTATACCAAAATAAAAATATAAAAATCTGCTATTTCCTTCTTTAGTCTCTTGTTCATCCTGAAATGTATCTGCTCTACTTCAGTAATGTATAACCTTCTCCTATAAAGGTTCTTTTTATTCATGAGCCTTTATTGAGGAACTTGGTCTATGTTTTTTGAAAAAAGAAAAAAAAATCCAGGCACTTTTGATCTGGACACCTGCATCTACCAGCCCAGAGTTCATCTCATGAAATCTTAACAGGTTAGTGAGGCAAAATGCACCTTTCAGGAAATTATGCTCATTTTCATTCTGCGAGCCAGCCCCTTTGAAAGCTGGCTTGATTTATGCCTGGACTCTGGTTCGTTGTCCCCGAGGACATTTAATCTGCATATGCTTTGATTGCTACAGGTAACATCTTCTATCTCTGTCTGGTTTCAAATCCAACTTCCTCACAGCCTTCTGATTTTTTTTATGGAATGTTTGGGTAATAATAGGGTGTTGTTGTTGTTGTTGTTGTTGTTTTTTAATTCATCACAAATTGTAAGTTTTTCAGTACCTTCCCTGCTTTTTACAGCTTTCCCAACAAATTCAAGACATTTTGGGAAGATGCTAAATACTTAGACAATTATGGTGGGCCAGAGAGCTCACTGTAACAACATTGCTAAAAAAGCATTAAAAGTTGTTAACCTAATCTCACATAGCTTCTTCTCCAGTGATATTGAACTGCAAACTGGGGTATACAAAACTTTTGCTAGACCAATTCTTGAATACAGCTCATCTATCTGGAACTCTCACTGCATATCAGACATTAATACAATTGAAAGGGTCCAGAGATATTTCATGAGAAGAGTCCTTGACTCCTCTGCTCACAACACAATTCCTTATGCCACCAGACTTGAAATTTTGGGCTTAGACAACTTAGAACTTTGCCATCTTCAATCCGACCTAAGCATAGCTCATAAAATCATCTGCTACAATGTCATACCTGTCAATGACTACTTCAGTTTCAACTACAGTAATACACGAGCACACACTAGATGCAAACTTATGGTAAACCGCTCCAAACTTGATTGCAGAAAATACAACTTCAGTAACAGAGTTGTCAACACCAGGAATGTACTACCTGACTCTGCGGTTTCTTCCCCAAACCACCAAAACTTTCACCTTAGACTGTCTACTGTCGACCTCACCCCATTCCTAAGAGGTCTGTAAGGGGTGTGCACAAGTGCACCAATGTGCCTACCATCCCTGTCTTACTGTCCCCATTTATTTGCATCCATCTCATGTATTCATAATTATGTTTATATTTATAATTGTTACCTAATACATTATTGACAAAAATAAATAAGTAAGTAAGTAAGTAAACAAACAAACAAACAAACTACCGTTGCAGATCTGGTCACCCTCTTGAACTTCTTTCCAACTTCATATCTTCGCATTTCATAATATATATATATATAGATAAATGCTTTTTGAACTCTTTTGAATGACAGGAAATGTCATTTTGCCGTGATCATCTGTCAGTAGCCGTTTCTCTGAGTTCTTGCAATCTTGTGTTTATATAATCAAGAACATGAAGCAACGGATGGAAACCAAACAAGGAAACCAAACCAAATCTAGACATAAGAACTTTCCTGATAGTTAGAACAATTCAGCAGTGCAACAGTTTTGCCTCCAGAAGTTGTGGGTGCTCCATCACTGGAGGTTTGTAAGAAGAGACTTCAGCCATGTGTCTGCAGTGGTAGAAATTCTCCTGGTTGAGCAGGGGGTTGGACTAGAAGACCTCCAAGGTCCTTCCCAACTCTGTTATTCTGTTATTCTGATTTTGGTAGGCTGTTTTTTTTTAAGTATCTGAATTTTTCAAGCACCACACTCTTCTCCAGTGGCTCTTCTCTTCACCCCCTGGGGCCAAAATATTTAAGCTTCAGAGCAATCTTGTTTTAGTTCACCTACAGCAGCACTGAATAATTTGTTCTTTTTGTGAACCTAAGCCTTCTCAACCATTTCCCCCAGTTCAAAGGTATATAAGCAACTTTATCTCTTATTTATTTATTTATTCATTCATTCATTCATTCATTCATTCATTCATTCATTCATTCTATTTTTACAGCTGCCCATCTCACATATGCAAGCGCTTTCAGAACCTTGAATTACAATTGGGAACACTATAGCCTTGGCAATATCCAGCTTTATTGTTAATGCAAATGGTTCTGCAAAACCTTATAACAAGATGCACTTCAGAAAATGCAGAGTTTATCTTATATGGTTCTGTTTTTTTTGTTTTTCCTTTGCTTTTTTCTTACTTCTTAACCCCAAACCTATTTGCTACTTTCCTGCTTCTGCTAGTGGCTGAGTTTGCAAGACACTTCTGATCTTTTGGCTTCTAAAAGGAATTCCATTTTAGAGGGCAACAGTCCAAATTGCTTTTCACTTTTCCTCTCATATCTGGATTGAATATTCTTTCATCCCCCCACCCCAATTTATTAAATTATTGGTCCAGCTCTCTAATTCTATGGCCCTGTGAACTTTTATAGACAAAACCCTGGTAGAAATGCTTCACTGAGATTTGAATGTAAGTTGTGAGTGGAACAAAAGCATTAAGGATATCTGTAGACAAACGGTTAAGTTCCAGAATGACAACATTCTATATTTAAAAATGTACAGAAATGTCCAAAATTGTGAAAACCTTTTGGGAAAAGTGTATTTTTGAGGTTTGATGTCTAATAACACCATTTTTTTTGGAGTTTCAAGATAATCCTATTCCATTGCTGGAATGGCCTGGGAATAGCCCAGATTTTAACCCAATTGAAAATCTATGGAGCCGACCAAAGAAACTTGTTAGTCAGAAGCGATCCAGCAATAAACCCAGTTAATAGAAGCAATTCTTCAATCTTGGTTTCACATTATAACAGCTGCAAAAATAAAAGACTTGGTTAACTCCATGGGAAGACGTTGTAAGGCCGTAATTCATGCTAAAGGTTACCCAACTAAGTATTAACTGACATGATGATAATTTTTATATAATTCAATTTTTCTATGGTGATAATTCTTGTACATCTTGTTTTTTCTACGTGTTTCACTTTTCTTCTTTATACTGTAACTGCTATTCTAATAGCAAATCCTTCATAAAAGTTATTGCATTACATTCTTGATTAAATAAACTTTCCCATTGATATATAATTTTATGGCACTTCTAAAAAAAAAGTGGTGTTATTAGCTAGTTTTAGAAAATACACTTTTCCCAAAAGGTTTCCACAATTTTGGCCACTACCTCAAGACCCACTTATTGTATAGGTAATATTGCATTGTTTTAACAATGTAAACTGCTCAGAGTCAGCTTGTGATGAGATGGGAATACAATACAATGCAATAAGTCCCATCAGGTCCAAGGTTGACTCAGCCTTCCATCCTTTATAAGGTAGGTAAAATGAGGACCCAGATTGTTGGGGGCAATAAAAGCTGACTTTGTATATAATATACATGTTAAGTTTGGGTATTGACGAGGCAGGAGACCAGGTTAGTGACAACAGCTCTTTAATATAGTGTGACCCAGCAAAACTCTGGAGAAAAACCTCTCCTTATATACACTTCAGCCTGAGGCTGCATCCAATCAGAAACGAGATATTTCCCGCCTAAAACTCCCGCCAAAACTTACAGTAATACATTACACTCCTTCCCTCCCAGAAGGCACTTTGCCAATATTTGCATATTACTTCTCTACGTAGTCCTGCAGGTACGTGGGGCGTCTCCTGACTCTCCCGGACCTGCGCAGTTCACTTTCTGGAGTTGAGTCGAGCTTGCCGGAGGGACTTTTCGTTCCTCTGAGCTCCTCCCCCCGCCGATCCGGCCCTGGATTATTCGCCGGCTCGGACCTGCTGTCCTCTAGAGGGACCGGAGGGTGTCGCTGGACCTCGCCTGACTCAGATAAGTCTCTGTTTGGTTCTTTGCTTACGCTTTCTGTTTGTTCTTGGCGCCGGTCAGCTGTGGGGTTAATTAAATCATAGTCAGGGCTGTTCTCGCCTAATTCTGCCTTATCGCTCAATCTGTTTCTTAATTGATCTATGTGGCGCCTCAGATTCTGCCATCGTCTAGTTCCACTAGATAAGATTTGGGGCCCGTTTGTCTATGACTATCCCCTCTTCCAGTTAGGGCCGTCGCTGTAATTATGTGCCCACACCGAGTCTCCTATGTTTAACTCTCGGATTCTATCTGGTTTTGTTTTGAACCCGTCCTGTACGTAGTTGGTGTAGCCGGTCTAGCGGGCACCGTAGCTTCCGCCCATTAATAGCTCGGCTGGGCTGCGGCGGTGGCCACACAGGGGTCCTGTGTTGGACGGTTAGAATGCGTCGATTTGTGCCTGCCAATCGCCGGGCCGCTTCGTGATAGCGCTTCTTCGCACTCCGGACAAACGTTCAGCAAGGCCGTTCGACGAGGGTGGAACGGCGCTGAGAGGCATGTCGGATGCCCTCTTCAGCCAGGTACCCTTCAAATAATGCTGCGGTGAACTGTGGGCGTATCGGACACGAGGGTGTCCGGTAGCCCGTGCGTGGCGAAAAGGTGTTTTAGTGCTGAGATGACAGCTCCCGCGGTTGTGGATTTCATTAGGATGATCTCCAGCCATTTGGAGAATGCATCCACCACAATTAGAAATGTTTGGCCGTGGAAGGGGCCGGCAAAATCAATGTGTATGCGGGACCAAGGGCCTTGGGGTTTCTCCCACTCCAAAACTGGGGCCGAGGTGGTAGTGGTCTGATTCCTGACATACTTGGCATCGGCCAACCCTGTCACTGATTTCCCTGTCCATTAGGGGCCACCAGACATAGCTCCTAGCCAAACCCTTCATCCTCACAATTCCTGGGTGACCCTCATGCAGGAGTTCCAGAACTTTTTTCCTCAGTTTCTCTGGGACTACCACCCTATCCCCCCAGAGCAGGCACCCCCCTTGTACGGACAATTCCCCTTTTTTCTTTACAAATTCCTTGAAGCGTTCGGCGCAGTAGCATCCATTGAACCCAACTGATTACAGTCCTTAAAACAACGTCGGTAGGAGGCCGAGCCACTTCCTGCGATGTGACTGGCCCCGAGTCCAAAGAGTCAATTAGTAGAACGGGTGTGCCCGGGTGGGGTCCTCGATTTCCCTGGCAATGGGCATCTGCTCAATCGTCCGCATGCCCCAGCTCCTTTCCAGGCCGATGCTGCAGCTTGTAGGAGTATGCGGTCAAAAAAATAGTCCATCTGGTCAGTCTAGGTGAGAGTGCTACTGGCGTTGGGCGGTCGCCAGCCAGTAACCCCAATAGCGGTCTGTGATCAGTGACAAATTCGAAATCTACCAAAACGATTCGTGAAATTTTTCACCCTGACACTATTGCGAGAGCCTCCCTATCTAGCTGGCTGTAATTCCTCTCAGCCGGGACATCGCTCGTGAATAGAACGCTATAGGGGCTTCAGTGCCGTTTGGGAGTCTGTGGCTAAGTACCGCTCCTACTCCATAGGGGGACGCATCACAAACCAATACTAACGGCAGTCTGTTGTTGTATTGTATTAACAGGCTATCGCTTGATAGCAAACTTTTTACTGCCTCAAATGCCCTATTCTCTGACTTCCCCCACGACCAAGCAGTGTTTTTCCAAGCAATTTATGCAGTGGTTCAGCAACGGTTGCCTTGTCTTTTAAAAACACGGCGTAAAGTTTACCAGACCCAGGAAAGCCTGGAGTTCTGTCTTGTTTTTGGGTGCTGGGGCTCTCTTTATCGCTTGACTTTGCTCTCAGTGGGTGAATCCTTTTTGTCTATTCTATAGCCCAAAATTCAACAGATTCGACCCCTATCTGACACTTGCTTGCTTTGACTTTTAATCCTGCCGACCTAAAAATGGCCAAAACTTTCCTTAATCGCTTCCCCAGTTCTCTTAAATCTTCCCCTGATACCAACACATCATCGAAATAGGGTACGACTCCGGTAACCCTTGTAGGAGCCGCCCATCAAATTTTGGAATAGCCCGGGCCACACTCACCCGAACTGTAACGGGTGCACTTAAAGGCACCCGTGCGTTACAATGGTCTGGGCCTCAGCTGTGCTAGCATCTACGGGTAGCTGTTGGTACGCTTGTGCCAAGTCTAATTTGGCAAAACTTGTCCGTGCCCTAGTGAGTGCAATAAGTGTTGCACTACTGGAACTGGGTAGGCGCTCTTTTGCAATGCTTTGTTCAAGGTAGCCTTGTAATCAGCACAAATTCTTATGGACCCGTCTGGTTTTATAGGGGTGACGATTGGCGTCTCCCATTTGGCATGGTCAACTGGCACTAGTATCCCCTGGCTGACTAATTTATCTAACTCTTTGTCGATTTTAGGTTTGAGTGCAAAAGGAACCCTCCTTGCCTTTAACCTAATGGGAGCTATTTGGGGGTCTAAATTGAAGGAGATAGGGGTCCCCTTGTACTTGCCTAAACGGTCCTCGAATTCGTCTCGAATTCCTCCAGTAGGGCGTTTTGCAGGTTGCATCCGCTCCGGTGGACGCCAGTCACCCCCATTCCCAACGCCCGGAACCAGTCT
The DNA here is from genome assembly GCF_028640845.1 of Ahaetulla prasina. NCBI lineage: Eukaryota > Metazoa > Chordata > Lepidosauria > Squamata > Colubridae > Ahaetulla > Ahaetulla prasina. The sequence continues at coordinate 124,811,259 of NC_080543.1, forward strand.
AGCCCCAGCAAGCTTGGCAAGGTTCCCTCGACTAACGTGATGGGCAGGGTCTTTTCGTATGTCCCGTACTTGACCTCGACGGTCGTTGTCCCTCGAACAGGGATGCGGTTGCCCTGGTAATCCTGCACCCGGAGCCGTTGTTTCTGTAGCTTGCGCTTTGCGATGTGTGGCAAGGCTTTCACAAAAGTGTCCCAGGACATGATTGTGATAGCTGATCCTGTGTCTACTTCCAGTCGGCACGTACGCCTTCAATTGTCGGGTTTGTGAAGATCTTTTCTTCGATGCGGTAGCTGCGTGGTCTATGGTAACAGTCATTCGGTTTGACTTCGCTCTTTCTTTCCTGGCCAATCGCGGGTCGCCTCGCCGATCTCGCGCTCTGATTGGCCGATTTGAATTTTCGGCGGGAATGTGGGGTTTGCATCTCTGACTCAGAGCCGCCTGATTGGCCGATTTGAATTTTCGGCGGGAAGGTTGGGGTGCTCGGCAGACTTGAGCCAGGTGCCCTTCCTTTCACACCGCCGCAAATGGCGCCCTGAACTTACATCTTTGGCGCTGATGTCGCCCGCAACTTCCGCATTCCTCCGGTCTTCCCTTGTCGATTTTCCGTGTAGTGGACTTCTTCCTCCTCTTCGCTGGTTGACTCACGATAGGTTTCTTCGTGGTGGACTGTGCTCGGCTTTGCGCCCGCCATCGGCGTGAGTCGCTTTGTAAGGTGTCTGCTGCATGGTTGGACATCTCATGGGCTCTGGCTTCGTCCAGAGCGTTTAATGTCAGGTTGCTCTTGGCTAGCAACCGTCTCCTCAAACGGATGTCTCTGACCCCCGTATAAGTTGTTCCAGCAGCTCTTCGTCCAGATCGCGGTACTCGCAATGCTTGAGGCTTGTCTCAGGGCTGCCATGTAGTCGCTGATAGACTCGCCTTCTTGTTGCCTGCGCCCCAAACTCGCACTCCGAACGATTTGGACGGGCTGGTGCGTAGTGATTCTTCAGGAGGGTCTGAAGGGTCTGCCACGATACGGAGTGTAGCGGTGTTGGCTCCGCTAGGGCTTCTGACGGCGATGACTGCTGACCCACAGTGGCTTATGAAGTAAGCCCGTTTGCGGTTGTCGGAGACTCCTGTAGCTCGTTGCCTCCAGGAAACTTTCGAAACGGGTCATATATATTCCCCATGTCTCCTGGGCAGGGTCAAACGGAGTGGGTGGCGTGTAGCCGGTCATCGCTGCACTCGCCGTCACCTTGCTGGGTTTGATTCTCGTAGTGAGTTCAGCTCTGTTCTGGTGCTCTGCCTCAAGATCCCACCCTCGTCGCCAATGTTAAGTTTGGGTATTGACGAGGCAGGAGACCAGGTTAGTGACAACAGCTCTTTAATATAGTGTGACCCAGCAAAACTCTGGAGAAAAACCTCTCCTTATATACACTTCAGCCTGAGGCTGCATCCAATCAGAAACGAGATATTTCCCGCCTAAAACTCCCGCCAAAACTTACAGTAATACATTACAATACAAATGGATGAAAACTATTGCTTAACACAGTGTAAGCCACTCAGAGTCATCTTGTGGTGAGATGGGAATACAATACAATGCAACAATACAATACAATACAACACAATACAATACAAAAATAATAAATAAAATAAAACAATAAAATAAAAAATAATAAAATGAAATGAAATAATAAAATAAAATAAAATAATAAAATGTCTCCAACAGCACCAGGTGAAGTCTGAGAACGTATGACCATAAATCTTAGCCAGCCTTCATTCCTCCCTGCAGTATTAAAAAGGGACTACACTGATCCATTCTTTCAGCCCTTCTTTAGACTGCAGATATCCGTTGTACGCTCTCTTAATCCAAGCTAAAATAGGGTGATTGAAGCAGTATCTGGAGTTCCTTTTCCACAGCAGAGGCTGGATATGGCCTTCTCTCTAATTCGTGACTGACAGTCATCCCCATACAAGGCACTATCGTAAGACAGCACACAATCCTTCTAACTTCCAGCTGCTAAAACGGCACTAAACTGCTTTTCAAACGTTTCACGTTAAATAAGATCAGGGATATAAAGAGCAGCTTTATTCTCTTAGCTGCTACTTTTTCCTGGAGAAGAGCAGACACGATGATGTCTTCTCCCAAGTCAGCCGTTGGATTTCAGGGACCAAAACCTTCAGATCGCTGATGCTTCTGGGCATTTTGAAAACAGGAATAGCTTACTCTGATAATCAGCTATTTCTGCAGAGTTCTCTTTTTCTCTCCAGCTCCCTTCCTCTTTTATCCTCTCTTTGATTCATTTCCCCCCCTCACATCCTCACTGGATTGTTTCAAAATAGGATTTGCCGTTAGGGCTCACCCCCCGCCATTTTGTACTTCAACCCACCTTGTTCTTTCTTCGAATTTACCTTTATGTTTGTGTGTACAAGCACAGTAGTGACACAAGCATGGGCAATTTCCCCTGAAGATTGGGAATGAAAAACCCTTTGCAGGCGATCACATTTGGCCTCAAGCTGATTCTAGTTGAGGCAAGCTGTTTCCAACCACTTCAAAATGTTCTCTTCACCACTTCACCCCTCGCTTGTCCTTCCTACCTTATCTCCTTCTAGCCTTACTATCTGCTTCATTTCTGCCAGCTTATCACAGGAGATAGTTGTGGGGATTTTTAAATTTTTTTTTGGTCTCTCTTAAAAAATACGGTCCAGAGGAAAGAATCTTTTCTTGAACCTGAAGCTGCATCTCATTAAATGAACACGCAGGGCTCTTCGAACTGACCTCTTGGGATCCGTTCTAAAGCTGAACACATAGTTCATGTCTGATAATAAGGTGGAAGGGAGAATTCCAAGTGTCTGTGTTCCTATTGATTACAAAGTAGACAGCAATGGAATTACAAGTACATTTATGGCTATCAAATGCATTAATTTATGTCAGGCATTTTTCCCCTGATGTAAAAAGAGGCTGTAATCATTCCGTCTGCAGCAGATGATATGTGTGTGGTTAAGTGTAACTCTCCAAGATAATACGCCCAGCTATATATTTGTTATTCCATTAACGAGATTAACAACATATGCTTTGAATAAACCTCATCTAACAGTTATAGTCCTCTGTACATTTCAACCACAAGCACTGATGAATGGGGCAATAACATGTTCGTGTTCCAGAGACCGTTAATATAGCATCATTTGAATTGCTTTTCCATCATTAATATTTAATAAATTAATTAATGTAGCCAAGTCGTAAAAATCACAACTTTTTCCCACCCCCTCCCACCTTATGGTATAGCGGTGGAGGTTTTGCGCTGGGGCTGATAACTATAAAATGTCTAACGTATGAGCAGGAGCTGGGAACTCCATTTAAAATAATTTAAAGACAGCTTATACAGCAGTTTTGGGCCCACAAAGGGAAAGATTTCACAGCTAAGTAAAAAATAGCTGATTAGGCAGATGTGAAGGTAAATTTATGCCAGATAAATAAATATATAAAGGTCAATTTCTTTTACCAGTTCCCACTTCAAAAGTTTGTGTGCTTCCCTGCATACTTCCCTGGGAAGATGACTTAATCCTTCTTCTGACAACCTCCCAATTCCCCTCTTTCTGCATATATCAAGAGTTGACTAAAAAATACAAAATCTTCTTGAATGAATGTCCTAAGAAACCATGGCCAGCAGGAAAAGAGACATCAGCAAACTGCATTTTCATGTGATGTGTTAAGATTTCAGGGATATTTTGATGTTGTTGTTGAAAAAAAAGAATATTGTTACTTATGGCCCATTGAAATCAGTTCACGCTTTTAAAGCTGTCCATAATTCAGGATTAAGCATTTCCATGTCACACCAATGATATATCTACATGGCCAATTGAAATCTTAATTATTATGCTGATAAACGGGGGCCTGAAATGAAGAATAAATTGATTAAGAAGAAGGAGGGGATGTAGATCAGGGAAAAAGGAGTACAACAGACAGGAGCAGTTGTGAAATTCTCCCTGGTTTGTCACCGGTTCACTGCCTGTGCATGTGTGGTGTATGTGCAGTGCACAGCAAATCCGCACTTTGCGTAGGAAAAGCAGGCTTGGAAAGGTAAGTAGAACAGCAAGGGGGGGGGAACAGCTGTGCCGCATGATTTAGATTCACTAGAAAGCAAAAGGGACACGATGGCTCAGGGGCTAGGATGTTGATCTTGTCGATCGAAAGGTCGGCAGCTCAGCGGTTCGAATCCCCAGTGCTGCCGTGTAATGGGGTAAGCTCCCATTACTTGTCCCAGCTTCTGCCAACCTAGCAGTTTCGAAAGCCCCTAAAAATGCAAGTAGAAAAAATAGGAACCACCTTTGGTGGGAAGGTAACAGCGTTCCGTGAGCCTTTGGCGTTGAGTCTAGCCGGCCACATGACCACGGAGACGTCTTCAGACAGCGCTGGCTCTTCGGCTTTGAAACGGAGATGAGCACCGCCCCCTAGAGTTGGCAATGACTAGCACGTATGTGCGAGGGGAACCTTTACCTTTACCTTTAGAAAGCAGTATTTCCTGCTTTCTAGCAAATTTAAATTGCATGCCACAGCTGATCATCGGAAATACTAGTTTGGGTGAATTGGTAGCTTTTTTTTACTACTGGTTCACCCAAACAGGTGCGAACTGGTAGCTTTTTACCCCTGGATGGGAGGTAGAAATTGTTATATTTTTACATTTTGTGGGCTGCGTGTAGGGATTGTGGCCCTTTCTTGCTTCCTGTTTCTTCACTGAACAGTTGGTCATTTTTGTTGAGAAGGTTTAGACGAGGGACTAAATCAGGAATATTTATCATATTACTTGGAAGCAAATTAATTAATTCCCAACAGAAATAGATCAAATAGAAAATACCATACATCCAACCGACCACCACATCTCTATACTTGGGAATCTTTCTGAAGATTAAAACCACTAGATGGCAGCAGCTAACCAGAGGTTCACAGAAGGGATGATGACCTTGACCTTGCTGTTGCCCAAAAACTTAAGAAAAGTCAGACCTATTTAGTTTTAGATGTTTGATCACCAAAAGATAGGTATAGCTGGTAAATAAAAAGAAAATAACCAAGAAATTCACATGGATGTTTCCATGAGATCCTCAGAAGTTGAAGGAGACTACACCCATTAGTCCAGTGAAGAGAAGGACTAGGGGAGACATGATAGCACTGTTCCAATATTTGAGGGGCTGCCACAGAGATGAAGGGGTCAAGGCACCTGAAGGCCAGTCAAGGAATAATGGATGGAAACTGATCAAGGAGAGATTCAACCTAGAAATAAGGAGAATTTTTCTGTCAGTGAGAACAATCAAGCAATGGAACAAAAGTTGCGTTCAGAAGTTGTGGGAACTTCTTCACTTGAAGCTTTAAAGGAGTGACTGGACTGCCATCTGTCAGAAATGGTATAGGGTCTCCTTCTTGGCCAGGGGGTTGGACTAGATGATTGATAAGGTCCCTTCCAGCTCTGTTATTCTATTCCATTAGAAATTACTCAAGGCAGGAACTATGAAGAAGACTTATTAAATCAGGAGTGTCAAACTCAATTTCATTGAGGGCCGCATCAGGGTTGACCTTGGGGGGCTGGGGTGGGAGTGGCCGGGGTAGTCATGGCCAGCTTGACATCACTCCTGTCAGGGCACCTGTGGTGGCCCAAACACTCTGAGAATGAAAATGGGCTCCCAAGCTCCCTTTTCAGCTGCCACAGCCTCCTGCAACCCTCTGCCAGTGAAAACAGAGCTCATGTGGCTCTCTCGAGCTCCATTTTCACTACCGGATGATTGGCCATGGCAGCTGAAAACAGAGCTCGGGAGCCCGTTTTCACTGGCAGGAGCACCACAGGTTGGACCTTCACTGTTTCTAGGGTGGCTCCGTGGGCCAGATCTAAGTACCCCGCAGGCCTGGAATGGCCCCCAGGCCTTGAGTTTGACACCTGTGTATTAAATCATCTATATCTCCTTCAAGCAGATCTGTGGTGTACTTTCATTAGGTTACATCCTTTATCATTGTCTAATTTTCATCCCAAAACCTACACTTCAATTTAATACATATAATTCAACTGTCTATACTTGCCATGTTTCACAGAACATTTTTCTTAGACTGTGTTGTGGTCCATCAGCAGCCTACAGAGTCGGACAGCGATGAGGATGAGGATGAGGCCAGGGCCATTGGGAAGTGAGGTGTGGACTCCAGAGCCTCTAGAGGCTGACAGTAGTGAGGCAGAGGAACAGGAGGAGCCTGTTCCTAATGCACACATGAGAAGAGCTTCCAGAAGGCAAGAGAAGCTCAAGCAGAGAGGACAACTCAGGAGTAGGGCCAAGAGATTTGGCCCCTCCCATAAGGCTTAAAATAGACCAGCACCGGCATTTGGGCTGTACCAGAAAACAGTGTTGTAGCTATGTCTTCTGCTTCGTCTTCTGTTTCATATCCGTCTTTGTTTTTGTGGCTTATTTTTATTTATTTATTTATTTATTTTGTCATAACAATATACATAAGCATCACACATAAAGATTATATAGTATATAAACATATATATGAGGAAGTATAAGGAAGTATAATATATATATATTTGTTTTCTGAGGTTTTCGCGGGTGTTTGTATGTAGGTCTTTGGTTGTTCGGGTTTTCTCCCACGTAAAATTGGAAGTGTCTTGGCGACGTTTGTGAAGTCTCATTCGTCATCTTCAGGCTTCAGCCGTGCTTCTGCAAGCACGAAGCTGAAGCCTGAAGATGACGAATGAGACTTCGTCGAAACGTCGCCAAGACACTTCCAATTTTACGCGGGAGAAAACTCGAATAACCAAAGACCTACACACACACACACACACACACACACACACACACACACACACACACACACACATATATATATATATATGAAAAAACAATAGGACAGGAACGGTAGGCACGTTTGTGCTCTTATGCACGCCCCTTATAGTCCTCTTAGGAATGGGGTGAGGTCAATAGTAGATAGTTTTTGGTTAAAGCTTTTGGGATTATGAGAAGAGACCACAGAGTCAGGTAATGTGTTCCAAGCACTGATAACTCTGTTACAGAAGTCATATTTTCTGCAATCTAGATTGAAGTGGTTAACATTAAGTTTAAATCTATTGGTTGCTCTTGTATTATTGCAATTGAAGCTGAAGTAGTCTTTAACAGGAAGGACATTACAATAGATGATTCTATGAGTTAAACTTAGGTCTTGTCGAAGGCGACGGAGTTCTAAGTTTTCTAAGCCTAGGATTTCAAGTCTGGTGGGATAAGGTATTTTGTTGTTTTCAGAGGAGTGGAGAACTCTTCTTGTAAAATATTCTTGTAAAATATTCTGGACATTTGCCAGGAAGGGCCTTTGACAGTTTGCATAATTGGACTAAGGTTTGTGAGATAACTGAGGAATTTGTGTTTGGGAGGCATTTGTTTTACTTTGAGTTGAACGACTCTGGGAATGAAGTAATTCCCAGCTGTTTGAATAAAGTTTGTTTTTCCACGGACTAAGTTTCTTACTACCTACTTGGGCCTGGGTCAAAACAGACTGGCAAGATTTTAAAGCAAAAGAATGATGCAGAACGATTATTTTTTCATTCTCTTTCACTCCTTTCTTCCATGGCATAATTTCCTGCAGCATTCTTCTTACTCCCTCCACTTTGGTAACCTCTGCTACCTAAAATTTCCCTCAGACGAAGGCCTGTTCATAAATATTCCAAAACATCTCATTAGTTCAGCCTGTTATGGCAGACAATATACTAGGGAATTGGTTATTTATTCCCAGTCAGTGAAATGTTTGATCTTCCTTAGCTACTTTATTTGTTTGCTTATCAGATTGATCCAGATTTTAAACTGATTGGATCAGGGATCAGAAATGATTTGTTTTATTTTGTTTTTTAGGGTGTGTGACGTGAGCTGAAATTTTAACAGTTGTTCGTGTTGTCTAATATTTTATTTACTTTTGCCAGAGTTAAAAAAAAACTATTAGGCTAATTATGCTTCTGCCATGGTGGAATTTGGGGGAGAGGGTTTGAAATACAAAGTGTATTCTATCGTCATTATCCCTCTAAAAATCAGTGAGAAAATGTCTCCACTTATTGGCTGTTTGTTGCCAAAAATTGGTGATTTCAAGGGGACTCTGAAAAATTAGCTGGGACCTTAGGATTCTCCCTCCCTCCCTCCCTCCCTCCCTCTCTCTCTCACACACACACACACCTATAAACCACTGGTGGGATTTACTTACCTTTGCTACCAGTTCGCAAATGTGAGCATGCTCTCTCTCTCTCTCTCTCTCTCTCTCTCTTCGCTTGCATGTGCTTCGCTCACATGCACCACATCTTGCATGTGCAGTGTCCATGATAATGTCTGGCTGCGTGGGTGGGTGGGCAGAGCCTCCCACTGCTGCCGCTACTGGTTCTCCTGAATCAGGTAGAACCGATAGAAACCCACCATTGCTACAAACCCACTAGGCAAACACATAAAAATTAGTTGCCTAATGATATTGAAGAGCAAAAAGTGTTCCAACATGCAACAATGTCAGCTGGCGGCCCCCAGGGGAAGGGCCTTCTCTGTGGGGGCTCCCACCCTCTGGAACAAACTTCCCCCAGGACTTCGTCAACTTCCTGACCTTCGGACCTTCTGCCGCGAGCTGAAGACATATCTATTTTTCCACGCAGGACTGGCATAGAATTTTTAGAATTTTTATTAGTGGGTTTTTAAATTTTAATGGGTTTTATGGTTTTTAAATGTATTTTTAAATTGGGGCCAAATTGAATAAGTTATTTAATTATTGATTTTATTTGTATTGCATTTACTTATTGTTGTTTTTACTTGGCTGTGAACCGCCCTGAGTCCTTCGGGAGAAGGGCGGTATAAAAATTAAATTATTATTATTATTATTAACACACCATAACCTTTTAAATGACCCACAACCCATCCACAAAAAAAAATAGCAAATAAAACACACAATTGGAGCATAAACCCCCATATGTCTCAAAGGTGGGTTTTGTTTTGTTTTTCCAAAAGTCAACTGAACCTTGTTTTTTTCTTTGAGGAAGATGTTTCGCTTCTCATCCAAGAAGCTTCTTCAGTTCTGACTTCAATTGCAAAATGTCCAAAACCATTGTCCAGTTGCCTTTTGAAAAAAGCACCTTTGAGAAAAATCATGGCCTGAATCATTAAAAATCTCCATAGACATATAACCACCCCAGTGGTGGGTTTCAAATTTTTTTACTACCAGTTCTGTGGGTGTGGCTTGGTGGGTATGGCAGGGGAAGGATACTATAAAATCTCCATTCCTTCCCCACTCCATGGGAAGGATACTGTAAAATCTCCATTCCCTCCTTACTCCAGGGGAAGGATACTCTAAAATCTCCATTCCCTCCTCACTCCAGGGGAAGGTTACTGCAAAATCCCCATTTGCTCCTGATCAGCTGGGACTCAGGAGGCAGAGAATAGATGGGGGTATTTACCAGTTCTCCAAACTATTTACCATTTCTCCAAACTACTCAAAATTTCCACTACCGGTTCTCCAGATCTTGTCAGAACCTGCTGAAACCCATCTCTGAACCATCCAGGAGGAACCGGTCCTGGCCTCAATGTTGAGGGAGCTTCTGGTGCTTTAAGGCCTTCTTGAAGGCCAACCTGGTTGTGTTTAGTTCAAATCTCATAACATGTGATGCCATACTTAGATTCTGCTTCCAAAACAACTGCCAGCTCAAAACCCCTTTCCTTTAATTCACCCACGCTGCCAAAAGATTTCAGATGAATTTGGAAAAGGAAAGCAACCCATCTCCTCACTGCAATAGAAGTCAGAGAACAAATGAAAGATATTTCTTCATCAGTGGTGAACTGGGAGGAAAGTTAGATTCAAGACGAATTTCTTGGCACTCTTTTGCCAAGGGTGAGAAAACATATGTACTCTATCCAGCAGAGAAAAAGGAGATTTTTTTTTTCACTTGTGTGTGCAAGGTAGGTTGCTAGGTTTCATATTTAATATTCCAAACTAAATTTTAGGATTGATTTGCAATGATAAAAATATAGATGCAAAATACACTGGTTTCCCCAAATATCTGCTATAAGTTTATTTATATCTATTTTTGTCTCTTTCAGATCATTTTCAGATAGAGAGATAGAAAGATAGACAATAGATAGATAGATAATAGATAGATAGATAGATAGATAGATAAATAGATAGATAGATAATAGATTGATGATAGATAGATAGATAGATAGATAGATAGATAGATAGATAGATAGATAGATAATAGATAGATAATAGATAGATAATAGATTGATGATAGATAGATAGATAGATAGATAGATAATAGATAGATAATAGATAGTAGATAGATAGATAGATAGATAGAGAGATAGAGAGAGAGAGACAGACAAATAAATAAATAAATAATAGAGTGAAAGAAAGAAAGAAAGAAAAAGAAAGAAAGAAAGAAAGAAAGAAAAAGAAAGGAAGGAAGGAAGGAAGGAAGGAAGGAGAAAATGAGAAAATGAGAAACATTAAATATAATTTTGACTTTGATCACCATCATATCATGCTCCCTCCCTTTTAAACTGTTATTTGACTTTTGGGTAGAAAAATCTGACCCTAAATACTCGGTCTATAAAAACCAATCCATGACAATGCATTTTGAACAGGACATTAATTTTAGTGCCAGATATATATGATGAAATAAATCTTGACACTTAGCTGCACTGCTTCCCAGATGAGTGAATTAAAATAATCTGTGCAGAAGAAGAATTGAAAATAAGACATCACCCACTAATATTGCACTGGAAAGAAGGGCATACCCTATGTCAGATTTTCTAAAATTTACATTATACTTTTCCTTCCTTCCTTCCTTCCTTCCTTCCTTCCTTCCTTCCTTCCTTCCTTCCTTCCTTCCTTCCTTCCTTCCACCAATCTGGGTATAATGAAGGCACCGTGTTCCTTCAAACATAAAGATGTAGGAGACAATGTTCTAATTCCTTCTTATAAAAGTTATTTCTAAAAATGATAAATCGATTAGATAGCTAGATGATGGATAGATAGATAAATAGATAGATAGATAGAAATAAGCAGATAGATAGATAGACAGATAGATAGATAGATAGATAGATAGATAGATAGATAGATAGATATAAACATGATAGATAGATAGATGATAGATAATAACAGATGATAGAGATAGACAGACAGACGGACAGATACTAAAACTCTATTTCTATTCTTTTTCTCCCCAATTTCATTCCTAAAACTCAGTGGTTATACTACTCGGCAGAATTCTTCAGATTGGTTAATGAGTAAGGATGCTGTCACGTCATTTCTGATTATTTGCTTGATTGTTTTGTCCATGGAGGGTTCCAGAGTAAGAAAGAAATTACCAGACAATAAGACTGAAAATTACGCCTCAACCTGTGCCTGGTTTTGTCCTATACAAAACCAGGCACAAATCAAATTTGTTCTATATTCCAAACACAAACCTTAACGTGTGCCTCTGGCTGATTACAGATGAGTTGGAAGTATGGATTGTAACCCTATCCTGTTCTACTCTAACACCAGCCTTCTTATTTTAACCACTCTTACTTGTGGGGTAAGACAGTTGGGACCAATTAGACATCACGTAGCTTGCTTGGGTTGGAACATGATGGTTCCCGATGTTAGAACACTGGGATGATGATTGGCAGGTTTGCATTGAGACCCATTGCTTCAGCGCAACGGGGTGAGCTTTCATCACATGCTCCAGCTCCTGCCAGCCCAGCAGTTCAAAAGTGGGCAACCGTGAGTAGGTTAATGGGTACCACTTCGGTGGGTAACTTCATGGGGACATGGAAGCCCCAGCTGGACATCCCCCAGGCAACGATGATATCATCAGCAAATCTTTTCATCACGGAAGCACCAACATGGGGGGAAAAATCATTCATTAACAATTACATTATAAAACATGTCATGCCCCTGTTGGAATCTGAATCCGAAGGGGAAGAGGAACAGCTGATAGAGTGAGGGAGTGGATCCATTGGCTGTGTAAAAACTGGGGAAGAGCAAAGTCAGGCTGGGCAGAGCAGGAGAGAGGTAGAACAAGGGAGAGAGGGTTCAGATGAAGACCAAGGCCCACCCCCTCCTCATCCTAGGTAGCGCAGGGAGGAACGGAGAAGAGAGCAACATGGGTTGCGTGGCTTACGAGGGAGGAAAGGGACCTGACCCTCTTTACAAGGCACAGGTGCTGCTGGAGTTTAAAAGGAAAGGCAAATGGGAGGGGCATTTGTCAGGAAAAAACACTGAGTTTATCTGGTGTTTCTTTGAATCCTGGCATCCTCCCAACTGGTTTGATTTACCGCCATGCTACTTTACTTGTGGAATTTCTTATTTTGCTTACCCTGCCGGATTAATTACCGTGTCTTGCCTTTGGATTTTGTGTTAGAAGTTTTCTGCTTACAATGTTTGGGACTGAAGTATTGCCAGCCAAAGACTATTACAGGTTGGTGGAAGAGCTCTCTCCAGGCCAGAGAGTTGAAAGGGACATTGGAGGCACAGTTCGTGATAATAAAAGGACTCATATCGGTTCTCTGGCTGTGTTTATTTATTTTTATTTTATTTTTCATATTTATATACCGCCCTATCTCCCTAGGGACTCAGGGCGGTTCACAGGCAATTAAAATACATATAAATACAGACTAAAACAACGATTAAAAAACTTATTCTATAGCCAAATTATTAAAAAACAGTATAAATAATAAAAACCCATTAAAACCAGTAAATTTAAAATCTAATCCAGTCCCGCGCAAATGAATAAGTGTGTTTTAAGCTCGCGACGAAAGGTTCGGAGGTCCGGAAGTTGACGAAGTCCTGGAGGGAGTTCGTTCCAGAGGGTGGGAGCCCCCACAGAGAAGGCCCTTACCCTGGGTGTCTCCAGACGGCACTACCTAGCTGACGGCACCCTGAGGAGTCCCTCTCTGTGAGAGCGCACGGGTCGGTGAGAGGTATTCGGTAGCAGTAGGCGGTCCCGTAAATAGCCCGGCCCTATGCCATGGAGCGTTTTAAAGATTGTCACCAACACCTTGAAGCGCACCCGGAAAGCCACAGGTAGCCAGTGCAGTCTGCGCAGGATAGGTGTCATGCGGGAGCCACGAGGGGCTCCTTCTATCACCCGCGCAGCCGCATTCTGGACTAACTGAAGCCTCCGGATGCCCCTCAAGGGGAGCCCCATGTAGAGAGCATTGCAGTAATCCAGACGAGACGTCATGAGGGCGTGAGTGACCGTGCATAAGGCATCCCGGTCTAGAAAGGGGCGCAACTGGCGCACCAGGCGAACCTGGTGGAAAGCTCTCCTGGAGACGGCCGTCAAATGGTCTTCAAAAGACAGCCGTTCATCCAGGAGAACGCCCAGGTTGTGCACCCTCTCCATCGGGGCCAATGACTCGCCCCCAACAGTCAGCCGAGGACTCAGCTGACTGTACCGGGATGCCGGCATCCACAGCCACTCTGTCTTGGAAGGATTGAGCTTGAGCCTGTTTCTCCCCATCCAGACCCGTACGGCTTCCAAACACCGGGACAGCACTTCGATAGCTTCATTGGGGTGGCCCGGTGTGGAAAAGTACAGCTGGGTGTCATCAGCGTACAGCTGGTACCTCACACCGAAGCCACTGATGATCTCACCCAGCGGCTTCATATAGATGTTGAACAGAAGGGGCGAGAGAATCGACCCCTGCGGCACCCCACAAGTGAGGCGCCTCGGGGCCGACCTCTGCCCCCCTGTCAACACCGTCTGCGGCCGGTCGGGGGGATAGGGGGGGGACCACCGATAAACGGTGCCTCCCACTCCCAATCCCTCCCACCCGCGCAGCAGGGTACCATGGTCGATGGTATCGAAAGCCGCTGAGAGGTCTAATAGGACCAGGGCAGAGGAACAACCCCTATCCCTGGCCCTCCAGAGATCATCCACCAACGCGACCAAAGCCGTCTCCGTGCTGTAGCCGGGCCGGAAACCGGACTGGAACGGGTCTAGATAGACAGTTTCATCCAGGTGCAGGGGAAACTGATATGCCACCATACTCTCTACAACCTTCGCCGCGAAGCGAAGGTTGGAGACCGGACGATAATTACCTAAGACAGCGGGTCAGGAGGCTTCTTGAGGAGGGCCTCACCACCGCCTCTTTCAAGGCGGCGGAAAGACTCCTCCAACAAGGAAGCACTGTAATCGCCTGAGCCAGCCTCGTGTCACCTCCTGAGTGGCCAGCACCAGCAAGGAGGGGCACGGGTCCAGTAAACACGTGGTGGCATTCAGCCTACCCAACAACCTGTCCATGTCCTCGGGAGCCACAGGGTCAAACTCATCCCAGATAATATCACCAAGACCACCCTCAGACGCCTCATCTGAATCGCCGCAATTTTGGTCTAGACCGTCTCGAAGCTGAACGATTTTATCATATAGATAACCGTTAAACTCCTCAGCACGTCCCTGCAACGGGTCATCCCGCTCCCCCTGGTGAAGGAGGGAATGGGTCACCCGAAACAGGGCGGCTGGGCGGTTATCTGCCGACGCAATGAGGGAGGAGGCGTAGCAACGCCTCGCTTCCCTCAGTGCCACTAGGTAGGTCCTAGTATAGGACCTAACTAGTGTCCGATCAGCCTCTAAATGGCTAGACCTCCAGGAGCTCTCTAGGCATCTTCTCCGGCGTTTCATCCCCCTCAGCTCCTCGGAGAACCAAGGAGCCGGTTGGGATCTGCGCCAGGTCAGAGGCCGCAGAGGCACAACACGGTCTAAAGCCCCAGCCGCAGCCCGTTGCCAGGCTGCGGCTAGTTCCTCTGCCATGCCGTGAGCCAGACCCTCAGGAAGTGGCCCAAGCTCCGTCCGGAACCTCTCCAGGTCCATCAGGCGTCTGGGACGGAACCAACGTTGTGGTTCCGTCTCCCTGCGGTGTTGAGTGGCGGTCAGAAAGTCCAGGCGAAGGAGAGAGTGATCTGACCATGACAAAGGTTCTGTGACTACATCTCTCAAATCCAGATCCTTCAACCACTGACCAGAGATAAAAATGAGATCCAGTGTGCCACCCCCGATGTGAGTGGGGCCATCCACTACTTGAGTCAGGTCCAAGGCCGTCATGGAAGCCATGAATTCCCGAGCCACTGGGGATGACAAGCCGGCAGATGGCAAGTTAAAGTTCCCCATGACTAAAAGTCTGGGGGTCTCCACTGCCACCCCGGCAAGCACCTCCAGGAGCTCGGGCAGGGCAGCTGTCACGCAGCAAGGAGCCAGGTACGTGACCAGCAAGCCCATCTGACACCTATGACCCCATCTCACAAAGAGGGATTCACACCCGGCAATCTGAGGTACAGTGGTCTCCCTCGGCTCTAGACTCTCTTTAATAACAACCGCCACCCCCCCACCCCTACCCTGGGCCCTCGGCTGATGGAATGCACGGAAACCTTTGCCTTTGTGTCACACCCCGGGTCATCACGAAACATCTCTTCCCTGCTTTCGCCATAGTTAATAACACTGCTTGTTGCAATGATGAAATATTAAAAAGAAAAGAATATTCTTTAAAATTATTGGTTTGTTTTTTTCTTCTGGCAGAGCGCTGCCTATATCTGAGAGTCAGTACCTGGATCTTTCTGAATCCTATTCTCACTTTCTTGAATTTATTCAGTTCCCCAGGGCAATCTGTGGCAGCAACCTTCTCCTAGAGAGCCATGCAAAACTAAGATTTGCCTAATGCATTTGGAAATATTTTCTGTTTTCAAAACATGCCTCCCTTGTGATGTGAATGGAGGCATTGTTTTGCAAAAGAAACCCAAAACCTTGTTATCTGCTGCTTAGCTGCCACTACAGCACATATTATAATTCCTGCATAAGAGAACCACCATAAATTAACTTTGTTTTTCTGCTGTACACTTCAATGTTGTCATTGTTGTTTTTTTCCCCCTCTTGGAAATAGCAAGCTTAGTACGCCAGTCACACGCTCATAAACATCTAATGAGGTGGGACCTATGACAGCTTGGAGTGAAAGAATACATTGTAAAAGTTGTAATGAACACATTCACAAGACCAAAGCCAAAATTTTGACAGGTTCTCCTGTTGCGCTCCCCGAAGGGCAAAATATGTTGTGACTTTCTGACTTTTATTTTATTTTATTTTATTTTATTATTTTATTTTATTTTATGTCACAACAGTATCTATAAGCATAAGCATGAAACAATTATACAACATATAAGCGTATATATAACGAAAGGAAACAATAGGACAGGAACGCTAGGCACTTTTGTGCACTTATACACGCCCCTTATAGTCGTCTCAGGAATGGGGTGAGGTCAATGGTAGACAGTTTTTGGTTAAAGCTTTTGGGAGTTTGAGAAGAGACCACAGAGTCAGGTAGTGAGTTCCAAGTGTTAACAACCCTGTTACAAAAGTCATATTTTCTGCAATCAAGATTGAAGTGGTTAACATTAAGTTAACCTATTAAGGTTAAGTTAACTTAATGTTAACCTAGATTAAAATTAAGTTAATCTATTTTTTGCTCTTGTATTATTGCGATTGAAGCTGAAGTAGTCTTTAACAGGAAGGACATTGCAATAGATGGTTCTGTGTGTTAAACACAGATCTTGTCGGAGTCAAGACTTCTTCTGGCTGAGACTTATTTTTGGTTGCTTTCAGGGATAAAAAGCAGTTCCTGTGTTGAATGTCACCATGTTTGCGGGAGACAACCATGTTTTTGTTTCTTGCCTAATTCATTCCTGGTAACTCAATTTCTCTGTTTGGCTTTTTAGTAGGGAGAGCCAACACGTCGATCAGAAGAAGGGTGGAGGATGGAATCTTTGACTATCTCCCACAGTTTCTAACCTGCAACCCTCTGTCTTTGATTCTAAGGCCGAGGCTTAGTTTGACTCCTGCTTCCAGGAGCTCATTTATGTCATCAAAGCTGCACTGGGCTTTGGGTAAGGATATTTAATTCTAAATACCCAGTTTACAAAAATCAATCCGTGTCAGATTTATTTTGCATGGGAGAAAATACATGTTGATGTGACTGCATTATTTCCTGCTCTTGAAATAAATGTGTGTCTGTATGCATGCACACACACACACACACACACACGTGTGTATATATGTGTGTGTGTGTGTGTGTGTGTGTGTGTATACATAGCATATACATATGCCCCATATGTATGTGTGTATGTATCTATGTTTGTATATATATATATATATATGTATATGTGGAAATATGTATGTATATATGTATATGTGTGTGTGTGTGTGTGTGTGTGTGTGTGTGTGTGTGTGCATGCATGCATGTGTGTGTGTGTGTGTGTGTATATGCCCTATGTGTGTGTGTGTGTGTGTGTGTGTGTGTGGCTCAGTGGCTAAGATACTGAGCTTGTCGATCGAAAGGTTGGCAGTTCAGCGGTTTGAATCCCTAGTGCCACATAACGGGACTGTTACTTGCCCCAGCTTCTGCCAACCTAGCAGTTTGAAAGCACGTAAAAAATGCAATTAGAAAAATAGGGACCACCTTGGTGAGAAGGTAACAGCGTTCTGTGCGCCTTTGGCATTGAGTCATGCCAGCCACATGACCACGGAGACGTCTTCGGACAGTGCTGGCTCTTCGGCTTTGAAACGGAGATGAGCATACATATATGTGTGTGTGTGTGTGTGTGTGTGTGTGTGTGTGTGTGTGTGTGTGTATTTTCTCCTAGAAATACGAAGCTGTAAGCACCTAGCCTGATGATGACGAATGGGATTTCATCGAAACGTCGCCAAGATACTTCCAATTTTACGCGGGAGAAAACCCGAATAACCAAAGTCCTACATGCAAACACCCGCGAAAACCTCAGAAAACAAATATCTATATATGTATACACACACACACAGAGAGAGGAACATGCATATTTATATGTATATATATATATATAACAAACAGTGTTAGATAAAATAAAAAAATGAAGACACACATTCTCCAATATTTTACACAGAAAAATAAATAAATAAAGGCTTTTCTGAGATCAGCAAAGCTTTAATGAATGCTTTTAGTCCTTTCTTCCTTCCCTCCTTCCCTCCCTCTCTTTTTTCCTTCCTCCCTCCTTCCCTCCTTCCCTTTTTTCCTTCCTTCCCTATCTCCCTCCCTCCTTCCATTCTTTCTTCCCTCCCCCCTTTTTTCCCTCCCTTCCTGAAGAGAAGAGAAGAGAAGATTTGAGTTGGAAGGGACCCTGGGGTTCTTCTAGTCTCTTCCTTCCTTCTCTCCCTCCCCTCCCCTCCCTTCTCTTTCTTTTCCTTTCCTTCTCTTCTTCCTCTAGTCCCTATTCTGTTAGACTTCTCAGCAGCGATGATGGTATGTTTTTGGACCATCAGGAGTGCTGTACTCTTTCCTAATCACTTTAATGAGGGAGAAAGGCTGAGAATAGGATGTCTCAGGACATGGCCATCTCCGTTATTCTTTTGAACATCCATACAAAGCCATCTGTCAGTTTTGGGTGAGGCATCATCAGTATGCTGGGGATACCTGGTTATGCATATTTATCCCAGCCAAGTGAAAGACTGGGCGAGAAGGGGAAGAACAAACAAAGACTGAATCCCAGCAAGATGGAGTTATGTTCATGTAAGGTAAAGGTAAAGGTTCCCCTCGCACATACATGCTAGTCGTTCCTGACTCTAGGGGGTGGTGCTCATTTCCATTTCAAAGTCGAAGAGCCAGCGCTGTCCGAAGACGTCTCCGTGGTCATGTGGCCGGCATGACTCAACGGCAGAGGCGCACGGAACGCTGTTACCTTCCCACCAAGGTGGTCCCTATTTTTTCTACTTGCATTTTTACGTGCTTTTGAAACTGCTAGTTTGGCAGAAGCTGGGACAAGTAACGGGAGCTCACCCCGCTACACGGCAGCACTAGGGATTCAAACCGCTGAACTGCCAACCTTTCGATCGACAAGCTCAACGTCCTAGCCCCTGAGCCACCACGTCCCCTGTTCATGTAGAGGCATTCAAATACCAAGCACAGGTAGTCCTTGAGTTACGACCACAATTGAGCCCAAATCTTTTGTGGCTAAGGGAGACATTTGTTAAGTGTGTTTTGCCCCATTTTATGACTTTTCTTTCCACATTTCTTAACTGAATCACTGCAGGTGTTAAATTAGTAACATGGTCGGGTTTTTTTTTAATTATTATTTTTATTTGCATTTATATCCCACCCTTCTTCGAAGACTCAGGGCGGCTTACATTATGTTAGCAATAGTCTTCATTCTATTTGTATATTACATACAAAGTCAACTTATTGGCCCCAACAATCTGGGTCCTCATTTTACCTACCTTATAAAGGATGGAAGGCTGAGTCAACCTTGGGCCTGGTGGGACTAGAACCTGCAGTAATTGCAGGCAGCTGCTGTTAATAACAGACTGCATTAGCAGTCTGAGCCACAGAGGCCCTAAGAGGTCGTTAAGTGAATCTCATTTCCCCCCATTGACTTTGCTTGTCAGAGGGTCACTGCAACTGTCATAAGTCCATGCCGGTTAGGCAAGTGTTAGAATTTTCTTCACGTGACCATGGGGATGCTGCAATGGTCATAAGGGTGAACAATGGTCATAAGTCAAAAGAGTGCTGGTGATGTTTTTCCAAGGGATCTTTGGTGAGTATTGTCACGTTTAAGCTGAAAGTAGCACGAGGGTCTCCATCTTTTTTCTACTTGGTTTAGTAGTTATTGGGGTCTTCTTTGCAGAGTCAGAAAACAGGTGGCATTCAAATTAGATCGATCGATTGATTATGTGCCATCCAACCAGCAGCAACTTTTGGTGATCGTATAGATGGATTTTCTCCTTTCTTTAACTTGATCCTTCACCTCTTCCAATAATTGGATATACTTTAAAAACAAAAAAAAACCTGTTCCAGGAGATTTTGATTAGTCCTTTGGAAGTTAAATTTAAGACTTTGGAAATTGAAACTGAGTAGTAATTAAAATATTCTTCCAGACCTAGAAAAAGAAGAAAATTGTTTGTGTCTGGGAAGGGAGGATAAACATGAATACCAAACTTTACGTTGTGCCTCGTCCGCCCCCCCTCTCTGCAGCCGGGGCCTTCTCATCTCCTGTTATCTCAGCCAGGGACTGATAGTGCAGACGAACGGCCTGGTATGCCTCCAGCCCCCAGTCCTGGCACCATGCCCGGACAGACCGAGCAAATAAACCCCTCCTCCACAGCATGTGAGCCTGAGGAGCATGAAGCCAGTCACGAGCTGGAATTGCCGGCAGCTGGAGGGTGTCCAGATCCATGCTTCCGGAGAATGGAGAGGCGATGTCAGCAAAAGGAAGGGAAGGGCAGGCTTGGATAAGTGCTGAGTCACGGAGCCACACCCCATGGCCTATATAAAGGATCTGCTTTCTGGCATTCTTTGAGTCAGGCAAAGTCTAATCTGGATTGCTGAAGTCACACCTCGGACTCCTGCCTGGCCTGAGAACTCTGACAGAACTTTGGCAAAGCTGCAGAGGCTTTGTGGCCACGCTTGATACAGACTTCCCCGACCCGGCCGTCAGAGGAGGAGTGGGACACGACACTATTTCTTTCAGTCTGCAAAGGCATGTCCACGTGGTGTGACATTTCCTCTGTATTAAATTTAATATAAATGCAGCTACGGCATCACAACCTTAAGCCAACTTCCTGAAAGAAAGTTATCAACATAAATAAAGTTTATTATGTCTCTCTCAATTTCATTTGAGATGGGATTAGCAAGTAATCAGAGAGAAACTGATTTATGTTCTAAACTTTAATATTAATTGATTCCCAATTACCATTTTAGAAGACATGTCAGTGAATGTCTTTCCATTAGAAGACTGTAATTGTTTCCATTATTAATGATATGTTCCTGTGGCAGCTGAATAATCCACTAATTTATGTTTCCTGCTATGGTTCTAATTTCATTAATTTGATTAAACATTTACTATGTTTTACATCAAGCTCCCGTCTCCCCAAATGGATCTTGGTTCTAGGCCAACTGAATTGGCCTCTTTAATCTTCCATTTAATCTTGTTACTCTCAAACACAGGGATGGGTGCTCTTCACTCCCAATTGAAGGAAACCACGGCATTAAAAGCCAAATGCAACCCAACATGGCTCTTTGTGGCAGGCCTGAAGGCCCAATGCAAAAGATGGCTTTGGGGAGTGTCGTTAGGGGTGTTACTTGGAACCCTACATTTTCCAGATATGACTTGAAATACGAAGAGGGGTGAGACAGGGCTGTATCCTGCCTCTGCTGTTGGTTAATATCTACTCTGAATCAATTTTCAACGAAGCACTAGAAAACTTGGGCCTCTGGTGGCTCAGACTTCTAAGACAGTCTGTTATTAACACAGCTGCTTGCAATTACTGCAGGTTCAAATCCCACCAGGCCCAAGGTTGATTCAGCCTTCCATCCTTTATAAGGTAGGTAAAATGAGGATCCAGATTGTTGGGGGCAATAAGCTGACTTTGTATATAATATACAAATGGATGAAGACTATTGCTTGACATAGTGTAAGCCGCCCTGGCCTCAAAGCAAATGGTGTTTGGATCAACAATTTAAGATGCTGATGACACAGCTCTGCTTGTCAGTAAGCATGAAGACCTTCAGTTCCTCATCAATAGAGTCACAGAAATATCTGGAAAATACGGTTTGAAGCTTAACCCCTCAAACACCAAGAGCATGGTCATCAGCAAACAACCCATAAATTAACCACCGATAACTTCGGAAGGAATACCATTAGAAAAAGTTGAAAGGATCACATACCTTGGTTCTAATTTACATGAAAGCCGGATAGAGGAAGTTTAAACAGCATTCTTCAAAATGAAAAAGGTCTTCTGCAGTCACGACATAAGCCTAAGATTGAAAATCAGGCTTGTGTTGGTGTGTAGGTGTGCGTGTGTGAACAATATTTTCATATGGTGTATATATGCATACATATACAAACATATTTACATGTACACAGGGATGCAATTCTTCTTTTATTCAATCTTTTATTTTAAAAATATTTGATTTGTATCTGATCCTAGGGCTGCAATAAATCTGAATAATTCTGGAGGGCTTCCCTTTACCCAATGTAGCAGAGCTTCTCCTATAATGAGCTGCAGGCTGCAGCTATGCATTGCAATAGAAGATACTCTGTGGGATAGCAACTTACAGAATTTCAGTAAATATTCCCAGACTGTTGAAAGATCATTCACAAGAAAGATATATATTGGAATGGGGAAGGTGGATTGATTATGTTCAAAATAAATATCAGACTAGAAAGTATCAAATAGCTTATGAATGAATAGAAAGTAATAATTGTATCTATATACATTTTTCTTTTGTGTATGGGAAAAGGCAGTTATGGTTCTATGGGAGGGATCGGAGTTTATGAATAGTTAGCATAATTTAGCTTATGATTGTTAGATGTTATACCCTGTATTTTGCTCTGGGAAGTCCGGGAGGAGGGAAGGGGGGGAGGGGAGGGGGGGGCGAAGGGAGGAGGAGGGGATGTATTTGTTAAAAATTTTTGTAAAACTTTTTAATAAAAAAAAATATTTGATTTGTATCTGGTCCTAGGGCTGCAATAAATCTGAATAATTCTGGAGGGCTTCCCTTTACCTAATGTAGCAGAGCTTCTCCTATAATGAGCTGCAGGCTGCAGCTAAGCATTGCAATAGAAGATACTCTGTGGGATAACAACATACAGAATTTCAGTAAATATTCCCAGACTGTTTCAAGATACTTAAAACTGAAGCTAGGATCTTGACTAACAGATCAAGATTGATGTGTATCAATCCTCATCATACTTTATTCCCCTTCTCTGTGAGAATTCTTAGCTGTGCTTTCAAAGTGACAGAATTCCTAGGAAATGATTTGAAAATGAAGAACATCTTAAAGTGGACAACATTTTGCAATCAGGGCTTGCTAATGGAGCCATCGAGTATGAACTTTGGAGTCAAATGATATGTATTGAACATTTGTAGCTCAGGATTGAGCTGTGAGGATCCTTGGAACGAACTTCCCCCTGGACTTCGACAACTTCCTGACCTTCGGACCTTTTGCCACGAGCTTAAGACGTACTTATTTTTCCGCGCGGGACTGGCATAGAATTTTTAGATGTTTTATGGGTTTTAATTTTTAATTAGTTTTTTGGGATTTTAAATGTATTTTAAATTTGGGCCAAATTTAAATAAGTTTTTTAGCTATTGTTTTATTTGTATTGTGTGTATTTGATTGTTGTTTTTATATGGCTGTTCACTGCCCTGAGTCCTTCGGGAGAAGGGCGGTATACAAATTAAAATATTATTATTATTATTATTATTATTATTATTATTATTATTATTATTATTATTATTATTATTATTATTATTATTATTATTATTATTATTATTATTATTATTATTATTATTATTATTATTATTATTATTATTATTGTTATTGTTGTTGTTGTTGTTGTTGTTATTGTTGTTATTGTTATTATTGTTATTATTATTATTACTCTCTGAGCTTGGATGTTGCCTTGCAGACGTTCCATTACCAAACTAGGTAACATCATCAGTGTATGAATGATGTTGCCTAGTTTGGTAAAGAAACATCTACAAGAAAAAAAAAGGCTGTAGAGATGCTCAGTCAGCCAAAGGGACAACCATGATCTGGATGACTGAGAATCTCTACAGAAATTTAGCTATACAATTTGGGATGAACACCCTTTGACTGGTGTGGGAGTAGGAATGGATTTCTAGAGGGAAAAAAAAATTGAAGACAACAGGAACCATTAAGCACCACTCAGGTGACCCTGAGGACACAGATAAACCTCCAAGGGCTTCAATGACCCTCTAAAACAGTGGTTCTCAACCTTTATAGTGCTGCGACCCCTCTAATACAATTCCCCACGATGTGGCGACCCCCAACCGTAAAATTATTTTCGTTTTGAATTTATCGCGCCTGAAGCCGTATTGGCTAGCGATCTGAACTGCCTGCGATTGCCTTGAGGACGAAGGCATTAAAGCACAGACTCCTCCCCTATTAAGTTTATCGCGCCTGAAGCCAGATTAGGCTAGCGATTGGGAGTGATTGCAGCTGGCTTGAGAGGGAGACGTCAGAGCAAAGATTTCTCTCTCTTTTAATTCATCGTGCCTGAAGCCGAATTCGGCTAGCAATTTGAAGAGCCTGCAGCTGGATTGTGGAGTCAACCACTGGAGCGCGATTCTTCGACTCGCAAGTATACGTCCCATATTTCCGATGGTCTTAGGCGACCCCTGGCAAATCGTCATTCGACCCCCAACGGGGTCGCAACCCACAGGTTGAGAACCGTTGCTCTAAAAGGGGTGAAAATGACCAGCTGTCTGCAAGGAATATAATTCCTTCCATTCCCCACCGTCCAGCCAGAGCTGAAGAAGCTTCTCGGATGAGAAGCGAAACGTCTTCAAAAGAAAAAAAAAAACAAGGAAGTCCAGTCACCTCCTGAAAAAGCACCTTTGGATCTGCAAGAAAACCACCAAGTTGAGTAAATGATACGTTGCCAATTCAAAGAAAAGCAAATAATTATAATTGTGGCTCCATGGGCAAATATCACGTTAATGATAGGATGTTTCCAATATTAAACTGTAGGAAATTAGCACCCACCCCTCTCCTAGGAAAATGAAATGTTTTAGGAAATATTAAAAGGGCAGAATATTTCCCCTAAAAGGGAGGCAGAAACTAACCACCACCACCCACTTTGTCAATGGGCCATTAAGGCCTGAGCCACTCTATTCTACATAACGAAGATCTACCTCTTTCAGGCAGAGCCATAATAGGAATCCCAAAGTCCTTTCATTACATCATCACCCATCAAGAATCAACTAAACTTGGCACTCAAAAACACAACCTACGAAGTTACCCCTGCATGGGAGTCTGACAGCCAATCAGAATACAAGCTCAAATTCAAAAGCCCAGCTCAAAAACTCAGGCACTCTCAGCATCTCAGTCCCTTTTTTTAATCTTCACCCAAAATCTTCAAGGCCTGTGATCCTGTCCACCATTAAAACCATCTTTCCAAGCAGCCACCATGTTTCCAGTGTCTTTTTCCTCACTTGGAACTGAACCCAGAAGGACATTTCTTCTAACAAAACACAAGTAGGAAAGTGTGAAAGCCAATCAGAGGAAGGCTTCATAGCACAGATTTTTTTTCCTCAGAGATGGGATGTTTGAGGGAAGAGCAGCTTCTGTCTAACAGCCTGAAAAGTTGTGGTTTGATTGAACTCTGTGTCAAAAGGCAGTGTCGTGTCCCCCTCCCCCTCCGACGACCGGGTCTAGAAAGTCCGTATCAAGCGTGGCTACGAAGCCTCTGCAGCTTTGCCAAATTCCTTTCAGATTTCTCAGGGCAGACAGGAATCCAAGTTGTGACTTCAGCAAACTAAAGGAGACTTTGCTTGACTCAAAGTTGCTTGACTCAAGCTGATCCTTCATATAGACTGTGGGGTGTGGCTCCATGACTCAGCACTTATCCAGGCCTGCCCCTCCCTTCCTTCTGCTGACGTCGCCTCTCAGATCTCCGGAAGCGGGGAT
Organism: Ahaetulla prasina; assembly: GCF_028640845.1. NCBI lineage: Eukaryota > Metazoa > Chordata > Lepidosauria > Squamata > Colubridae > Ahaetulla > Ahaetulla prasina. Next base: position 124,836,720 of record NC_080543.1, read on the forward strand.
CCGTCTACTGTGAATTCTCTTCCTCTGGATCTGCTGCCGGTAATTCCAGCACGTGGCTGGCTCCCTGCTCACACGCTGTAGGAGTGAGGTTTGTTTGTTCATTCCTGACATTCGGTCCAGGCATGGGGCCAGGCTGGGGGCTGGAGGCATGCCAAGCCATTCCTCTTCATTATCAGACTCTGAATCTGATAGCAGGCCCAGGAGGCGACAGGAAAGGCCCGGCTGAGGAGAGGAGGGAGGATGAGGCACAACAGGCAGGCCAGCCGGCCGGCCCTTTCTTTCAGTCTGAAATTTGAAAATATGACATATGTAAGGCACAGTCTTTTCTGGACTGGATGTAGTTGGGGAACTGGACAGAGACATGGGAACTCATGGGCTGAAATAAAATTAGTTTGACTTCCACCATAAGACATTTGTTGGGAAAGGGTGACATGGTTATCTCTTGTAAAACCTGAATCAATGTAGACATTTTCAAACCTCCTATTGTTGTGACCCAGGCCCAGGTAGGTAGTAATAAACTCAGTCAGTTTAAAAACAAACAAACTTTATTAAAACAGCTGAGAATTAACTCATTCTCGGCGTAGTCCAAACTAAATCAAAGCAAATTCTTCCTAACACAATTCCTCAGTCTTATCACAAACCTTTGTCCTCTTTGGCACCCTGCCAAAGGCTTTTCTTGGTAAAGCCCCATGAAATTCAGAAACGAGATGCCAGCTAGAAACAAATGTAGCAATGTTGCTTTCCTACAAAGAGCTCAAGAGCTGTTGCTGGTTTTTTAAGCCTTATGGGAGGGGCCAATCATCTCTTGGCCCTACTCCTGAGTCGTCCTCTTTGCTTTAGCTGCTCTTGCCTTCTGGCAGCTCTTCTCATGCGTGCATTAGGAACAGGCTCCTCCTGTTCCTCTGTTTCACTACTGTCAGCCTCTGGAGGCTCCGGAATCCACACATCACTCCCCAGTGACCCTGGTCCCATCTCTGCCTCTGACTCAGAGCCCTCATCTGGGCCTTCCCCAGCCTGCAGGACTGGCCCATGTTCTTCCTCAGCCTCATCGCTCTCCAACTCCTCTGCCATCTCCACAGGCTGCTGGCGGACCACAACAGGCAGGCCCTTTCTTTCCGTCTGAAATGTGAAAATACGACATTTGTAAGGCACAGCCTTTCCCGGACTGGAAGTACTTGGGAAACTGGACAGAGACACGGAAACCCATGAGCTGAAATAAAATTGGTTTGGCTTCCACAAGACATTTGTTGGGAAAGACTGACATGGTTATCTCCTTGTAAAACATGAATCAGTGTAGACATTTTCAAACCTCCTATCTTGTTAAATGGAGATCAGGCCTTCCCGGTCTTGCCTAAATGCTGTAAAGCAAAGTTCCCAGCGTATCAAATCTGGGGAAGCCCATTGAGATACACTTCTAGATCTAATACACTCTTCTTATATTAAAGGCAGTCTAAAACTATCCAATTGTGTTGCACAGTTGGCAGACAGCCCAGATGTTCCGCCTGCATTTTCTGCTGCTTATCTAGGCTTGCAAAGGCTTCCAGACTACCACCTACTCACTAACCACAGACTCTCCCCGAGACCATTTATCCATTGAAATATTGTTTAACGTGGAAATTGCGGCTGATGCAAAAAGGTAAAATTAAGGAAACCCCCTGAGCAGTTTGCCTTGTCACGCTTCCAAGACGTTAACGCTATCTAAAAACAGTTCACGGGTAGACATTTCTTAAGCTTTCGCTTCCCCAGCTCTGACAGTAAAAAAATACACCAACTAATTAAATAACATTTGTTACTCTTTTCTTGATAAGCCTGACTCTGTTTCTGGAAGCATTCGGTGCTTCGCTGCAAACTGAAATGGATTATTATTATTTTTTTGCTGCTGCTGCTGGTGGTTGAAACTGTGGAATAAAATGACATTTTTCTTTCCATTAACCAAGCTTGAAAACCCTTGTAATTCCCTCTCCTCTTTCAGCCTCGTCTCTGATGTCACCCTGTCCTTGTGCTACAGTTCCACACTGTTAACAAAAAGAAACTCTTTGTGAGTGAAATAGGCAGTCTCTTAAATTGACGAATGAATGAATGAATGAATGAATGAATGAATGAATGAATGGTTTGCATACGATGAAGAAAAGCAAATCCAGCTGATTTATTTTGAGAAATCTGTCTTGCCTTGCCTTATCCTTCCAACAGTGCCATCTCCATGTGTGTGAGTTGAGGAATTGTCCTCATGCCCCCAACTTTCTACCGAAAATAGATACCATTGGTAGATGTAAAAACAAAATCAAACTAGTTAATCAGGCTCTCGGTAACTTTCCCGGCCATAGCAAGAAGTAGCTGGGGTTCATCTTCTAGGATATACAGTACACTATATTTTACCAATCTAGCTCATTATTGATGGTCTCAGTAATACTAGTCAACACCAGCCTTTATGAGATCAATCAAGGTTAGATGGGTGTTGCCCAGGAGTGAAATGCTACTGGATCGGACTGGATCAGGCGAGTAGGTGTCCAATGCGCATGTCCAAGATGGCGTCGCGCCGCTGACTGAGAGATGCGGCGGCGAGCCTCCTGGACGTTTCTGGATGAGGGGGGACCCTTTTGAGACCTTGGGTCCCCCCGCCCGGGTGGATGAGTGTCTCCTCAGCCCGGGGGTGTTGAGGTGGGTTTGGGGCGGCCCGGGGCGGCCCGGGGCGGTCTCCCATCGCGGCGGCGGCGGCGTTCCATTTCCGGCGCTGGCGCCGGCGGCCTGATCCGGCCTTGTCCGGCCTGGTCCGGCCTCGCCCGGTCCGGCCCGGCCCGGCCTGGTCCGGCGGCTTGGCAGCCGGAGGAGTGATGCCGGCGTTGACGGCGTTGTGGCCGGCGGCGGCGGCGTTGTGGCCGGCGGCGGCGGCGGCGGCGGCAGGCAGCAGGCCTTTTAGGCCGGCTTGGGGGACCCTTGGAGATCTTGGGTCCCCCGCCGGGGCCTCGGGGAGCGTGACCAGAGTGTTCTCTGGTGGCGTTTTCTCCGGTGGCGCCTCTTTCCGACGGCGGCGGCGGCCTGGCCTGGCGGGGGCCTGGCCTGGCCTGGCGGGGGCCTGGCCTGGCGGTGGCCTGGCCTGGTTCGGTGGCCGGCGGCGGCGTTGGCGGCGTTGGCGGCTCGAGCCAGGGGGTGGGGACCCTGTGGAGATCTTGGGTCCCCCCCCACTTTGGGTGAGAACGCCCCCCAGCCTGGAGAGTAAGGAGGATTCTGGACGGCCTCGTCGGGGGGCCAACTAGAGCGTTTCTGTTCCGGCGGTGCCCTGGCTTGGTTAGGTGGCGCCGGCGTTGACGGCCCTGACATTGGCCTTGACGGTGTTGACGGCCCTGACATCGGTCGTGGATGAAGATGACGCTCGGACGTTGGCAGTGGAGTTTCCCCCAGGTGGAGCCGAGATGGAGCCCATGGAGTCCGTGAAATTGGAGGACTCGCCCTTCCCTCCCCGACCACCCTTGGACTGTCCATAGAACATCATCGAGCCTCAGTTTGTTACCATCGGCAGCCAAATCGGGCTGCAATTTCCGAATTCGATGGACGGGGTGAGCCGTTGCGGTACTGAGTGATTGTATAAGGCGCTGACTATTCCATCTACAGCCCGAGACTGAGACTGAGACTGAGATGGATTTCCATCGACTTTTCCCACCCGGAGATATCCTGACCGACCAGGATGGGTCTGCTTGCCGTGTTTTTCATCATGCGGACATTTTCAGCGGCGGACCTTCTTGCCCTCACGAGATTCCCTCTCTCAGGGTCTGGCCTCACGTTATCGAGGGCCTATCTTGAGGACGGGTTTTGGAACCCGAGATGGCATGCCAAGAATAGGAGACTTAGGGATTTTAATTAATTGTTTTAACCGATTTTTAAGGGAGTTTTAATGGGACTTTACGGGAGGGTGGAAATCGACGGGCTTGGGTTGGTGGGGAGGAGGGTGGGTGGGGTGGGAGGTTAGGGCGGATGAGGGGTAGCCCGTCGGGAGGAAACCAGTTCCAGCGCATGCTCGTGGCGACTATCAAATGGGTTCGGAGGTTATGGGGGGAAGTGTGTTCCTTTGTGTGAGGGTGAGTCTATTTGCACGGTAAGTGGAGGGGCAGATATGGCGGAAGGGGATCGATCGACATAGGGGTCACGCGTTCGATGTCTGCGATCGCGTGCCCGATCCTGACTTCTCCCGTTCCCGGATGGTCAAGACCCTCAGAGCCTGGGCCTTCGCCTGATGTTATGCAACGCACGGTCCGTGGCCAATAGGCCCCCTAATACATGATCTGATACAGGGGTGCCACGGATATTATAGGCGTTACGGAGACCTGGTTGGGCACTGAAGGGGTGTGCCCTGGTCGAGATGTGCCCACCGGTTTCCGTGCATTCCATCAGCCGAGGCCCAGGGTAGGGGTGGAGGGGGCGGTTGCTATTAAAGAGAGTCTAGAGCCGAGGGAGACCACTGTACCTCAGATTGCCGGGTGAATCCTCTTGTGAGGTGGGGTCATAGATGTCAGATGGGCTTGCTGGTCGCGACCTGGCTCCTTGCTGCGTGACAGCTGCCCTGCCCGAGCTCCTGGAGGTGCTTGCCGGGGTAGTGGAGACCCCAGACTTTTAGTCATGGGGACTTTAACTTGCCATCTGCCGGCTCGTCATCGACAGTAGCTCGGGAGTTCCTGGCCTCCATGACGGCCTTGGACCTGACTCAAGTAGTGGATGGCCCCACTCACATCGGGGAGGCACACTGACCTGATTTTGTCTCTGGTCAGTGGTTGAGAGATCTGGACTTAAAGGAAATAGTCACTGAACCTTTGTCATGGTCAGATCACTCTCTTCTTCGCCTGGACTTTCTGACCGCTACCCAACACCGCAGGGAGACGGAACCATTACGGTGGTACCGTCCCAGGCGCCTGATGGACCCAGAGAGGTTTCGGACGGAGCTTGGGCCACTTCCTGAGGGTCTGGCTCACGGCACGGCAGAGGAACTAGCTGCAGCCTGGGAACGGGCTGCGCTGGGGCTTTAGACCGTGTCGTGCCTTTGCCTCTGACCCGGCGCAGATCCCAACCGGCTCCTTGGTTCTCCGAGGAGCTGAGGGGATGAAACGCCGGAGAAGACGCCTAGAGAGTTCCTGGAGGTCCAGACGTTCAGAGGCTGATCGGACACTAGTTAGATCCTATACCAGGACCTACCTAGTGGCACTGAGGGAAGCGAGGCGTTCCTACGCCTCCTCCCTCATTGCGTCGGCAGATAACCGCCCAGCTGCCCTGTTTCGGGTGACCCGCTCCCTCCTTCACCAGGGGGAGCGGGGTGACCCGGTGCGGGGACGGGCTGAGGGGGTTAACGGGTTTCTATACGATAAAATCGTTCAGCTTAGGGACGGTCTGGACCAAAATTGTGGCGATTCAGACGGGGTATCTGAGGGCGGTCTTGGTGATGTTGTGTGGGATGAGTTTGACCCTGTGACTCCCGAGGACATGGACAGGTTGCTGGGTAGATTGAATGCCACCACGTGTTTACTGGACCCGTGCCCCTCCTGGCTGGTGCTGGCCACTCAGGAGGTGACACGAGGCTGGCTCCAGGGGATTACGAGTGCTTCCTTGTTGGAGGGAGTCTTTCCGCCCCCTTGGAAGAGGCGGTGGGGAGGCCCCTCCTCAAGAAGCCTTCCTGACCCGCTGTTTTAGGTAATTATCGCGTCTCCAACCCGCTCATGCGAAGGTTGTAGAGAGTATGGTGGCATATCAGTTTCCCCTGCACCTGGAGGAAACTGTCTATCTGGACCCGTTCCAGTCCGGCTTCCGACCCGGTTACAGCACTGAGACGGCTTTGGTCGCGTTGGTGGATGATCTCTGGAGGGCCAGGGATAGGGGTTATTCCTCTGCCCTGGTCCTATTAGACCTCTCAGCGGCTTTTGATACCATCGACCATGGTATCCTGCTGCGCCGGTTGGAGGGGTTGGGAGTGGGAGGCACCGGTTATCGGTGGTTCTCCTCCTATCTCTCGACCGGCCGCAGCGGGGGTTGCCGGGGGGGCAGAGGCCGACCCCGCGGCGCCCCCCTTGTGGGGTGCCGCAGGGGTCGATTCTCTCGCCCCTTCTGTTCAACATCTATATGAAGCCGCTGGGTGAGATCATCAGTGGCTTCGGTGTGAGGTACCAGCTGTACGCTGATGACACCCAGCTGTACTTTTCCACACCGGCCACCCCAATGAAGCTATCAAGTGCTGTCCCGGTGTCTGGAAGCCGACGGGTCTGGATGGGGAGAAACAGGCTCAAGCTCAATCCTCCAAGACGGAGTGGCTGTGGATGCCGGCATCCCGCACAGTCAGCTGAGTCCGCGGCTGACTGTCGGGAGCGAGTCATTGGCCCCGATGGAAAGGGTGCGTAATTTGGGCGTTCTCCTGGATGCACGGCTGTCTTTTGAAGATCATTTGACGGCCGCTCCAGGAGAGCTTTCCACCAGGTCCGCCTGGTGCGCCAGTTGCGCCTTTCTAGACCGGGATGCCTTGTGCACAGTCACTCACGCCCTTGTGACGTCGTCTGGACTACTGCAATGCTCTCTACATGGGGCTCCCTTGAAGGGCATCCGGAGGCTGCAGTTGGTCCAGAATGCAGCTGCTGGTGATAGAGGAGCCCTCGTGGCTCCCGAGTGACACCTATCCTGCGCAGGCTGCACTGGCTACCTGTGGCCTTCCGGGTGCGCTTCAAGGTGTTGGTGAACGTCTTTAAAGCGCTCCATGGCATAGGGCCGGGTTACTTACGGGACCGCCTGCTGCTACTGAATACCTCTCACCGACCCGTGCGCTCTCACAGAGAGGGACTCCTCAGGGTGCCGTCGGCGCGACAGTGTCGTCTGGCGACACCCAGGGGAAGGGCCTTCTCTGTGGGGGCTCCCGCCCTCTGGAACGAGCTCCCCCCAGGACTTCGTCAACTTCCGGACCTCCGAACCTTTCGCCGCGAGCTCAAAACTTACTTATTTATCTGCGCTGGACTGGGTTAGTTTTTTAAGTTATGGGTTTTTAATGGTGATTTTATAGCTTAGGGTTTTATATCGGTCGTTTGACCGTTTTTAGTTTTAAATTGGCTGGTTAAATATTTCATTTTAAATGTATTTTAAATTTATTGTGTACCTATGTGTTTTAATAAGGCTGTACACCGCCCTGAGTCCTTCGGGAGAAGGGCGGTCTAGAAATCTAATAAATAAATAAATAAATAAATAAATAGGTAGCGGAGATTGGTTCTGGTTTGCCGATCTGGTAGCAATTGCTGGTTGGCCACCCACCCCCCCCGAACCAGTCCACGGCCTGCAGTCCAGCCTTTGAATGCAGCTCACCACCTGCTCACCCTTCAGTCAGGGGCCGGGGCCCATTCCCCAAGGCCCCGGAGCTGCCACTTGCCCCAACCAGGTCAGGGAATGCACCCACTCGCTGCCTGCTCGCCACCCATTCGCCCTTCGCCTTTGGTCAGGGCTCAGGGATACCTCATTCCCCTGAGATCCTGGAGTCACTCCCTGCTCGCCGCCTGCCTCAACTGGGTCAGGGAATGCACCATTCCCCGACACCAGCCTTGTCCCGGAGCCGCCGCCCGCTCTTCCTTCGCCATGCAGCATATACTTACTTTCTTCCAGCAGCTGGCTGCCAGGAAAGGCAAATGTCCAAAAGTTACTGGAGTCCCTCTCCTTGAATATGCCACTGCCATTGCTGCTTCTTCCATGCACCGGCTGCGCAAGCGCACACCGTTTATTTCATTTATTTATCAGCGGCAGGTTGGGTGTGCGCTTGCGCAGCCGGCACATAGAACAAGGCGGCATATTCAAGGAGAGCAACTCTGGTAACTTTTGGATGCTTGCCTTTCCTGGCAGCCAGCCGCTGGAGAAAAGTAAGTATATGCCGTGTGGCGAAGGAAGAGCAGGCGGCGGCTCCGGGACAATTCCCCAACCCGGTTGAGGGCGGCGAGCAGGGGGCGACTCCAGGGCCTCAGGGAATGGGGTGTCCCTGGGCCCCAGCCCGTGACCAAAGGCGAAGGGCAAGCAGGTGGCGAGCAGGTGGTGAGTGGGCGGCAGCTTCGGAGAAAGGCCAGAGTTGGGGAATGGTGCATTCCCCGACTCCATTGAGGCAGGTAGCGGCTCTGGGGCCTAGAGGAATGGTGCATCCCTGGGCCCCGGGCCCCAACCCAAGGTGAAGGGAGAACAGGTGGCGAGTGGGTGGCAAGTGGGCAGAGAGGCTGCAGCTGCAGGCATCTCGCAAAAAGGGAAAAGGCAGAATAGAAATTATTTTTTTCCCTACTGGGTTCTGTGGGCATGGCTTGGTGGTGGGGTTGTGACTGAGTGGACATGGCTGTAAGTGACATTGAGTTGGCCACGCCCACTCAGTCACAGGATACACCCACCCACCAAGCCACACCCACAGAACAGGTAGCAAAAAAAAAATAGATTTCACCCCTGGTGTTGCCACTTCAGGGAAAATAATATTCTTCTTTAAGAGTTATTCTGCTCATCAGAAATGTTCTACCATTTATTTGTAGACAAATTCCCCCAATGTCATGTCAACAATTTCAATTTTATATGTGAAGGACAAGAATTTACCTGCAGTCACATGATCTTCTGAATTGGTATATGTAGACCCATAGAGTTTGTTTGTTTGTTTGTTTGTTTGTATCAACAATTACAAGAAAACAAGTAATAGAGTAGACACAGACATGGACACATGAAAAAATTTTGGCACAAAAGAAGGATATAAATTGGCAAAACAGCCATAAAAATATAGAATGATTACATCTAATTGGGAACAGTAGGACAGGGATGGTAGGCACACTGGTGAACTTATGCACGCCCACTTAGGGACCTCTTAAGAAACATGAAAGGTCCAAGGTAGAAAGTTTATGGTAAATGGTATGTGGATTAGAGAGACTAACCATAGGATCAGACATTTACTATTGCAAAAGTCATATTTCCTACAATTAAGAATAGAGTGAATTACATTGAGTTTAAATCTATTGATGGCCCTTGTATTATTATGGTTGAAATTAAAGTATTCATTTACAGGTAGAACATTTTGGTAAATGATCTTATGAACCAAGCATAGGTCAAAACGTAGATGATGTAGTTTGAGGCTTTCTGGACCTAAGATTTCAAGCCTGGTAGTATAGGGAATTTTATTTTGATCAGAAGATTTGAGAACTCTCCTAGTAAAATATCTCTGGACCCTCTCTAATAAAACAAAGTCTGAAATACAGTGAATATGGAGGATATTAATAAGTGGAACATAAGGAGGGGTGGATGGGGAGGCAGGGTTTAAGTACACAGAAATGCAGAAGAAAGTAAGAAATCCACGGAAGTGAAAAGAATTCCAGTGGGATTAAGGGATGAGTAAACATCAATGAATGCCAATCGGATTTACATCTCACCATCTCTGGATTTACCCTTAGAAACATTGTGCAGAAGCATTAATCAATGGTTGAAGATGAATGGGAGGACTAGAGTCAAATTCTATTTTATCTTCCACATATTGGCTATTCCTACACACAACAATCTTTGCAGACTTACAGATCACAACAAAAGGAATGAATTGTGGGTGCTCCTATTTTCAATACCCAAGACTTAAAGCACCAGGGAAGCAGCAATAGGAAGACGGGGAGAAACTCAGACCACTAATTTCTCTCTTCGCTATACAGCTATGTCAAGGTCTGCTATAAAAAGTACATATAATCAATGTAAGTGGAGCGATACAATATATGTAGGCACCGTGCAATTTGATTTGACTTTTCTTATTACTGCTCAGACCCAGTTCTATATTCTTAGCATGCATAATAAATGAGTACTGTGATGGGTGGCTGATAAAGTTCTTTTCATTGTGACAGTTTCCCAACTAACTTGTGTTCTTTAAACACCCTTTTAAATTGACATCAGCAGAAATAAAAATCCTACCAAATGTTCATATCAAAATTTCCAAGCACAAGGGGGAAAAAAGAGGGGATAATAAGAGATGACCTTTTAAACAATGCACTAAGAATATCTGTCCATCTGTCTGTCCATCTGTCTGTGCGTCCATCCATCCATCTATCATCTATCCATCCATCAGCCATCAGCCATCCATCTATCTATCTATCTATCTATCTATCTATCTATCTATCTATCTATCTATCTATCTATCTATTATCTGTCTATCATCTATCTATCTATTTCTCTATCTATCATCTATATCTATCTTCTATCTATTCTGTCTATCATCTATCTATCTATCTATCTATCATCTATCATTATCTATCATCTATCTATATCTATCTATCTGTATCATCTATATATATCATCTATCTATCATATCTATCATATCTATCATCTATCATTATCTATCTATCTATCTATCTATCTATCTATCTATCTATCTATCTATCTATCTATCATCTGTCTATCATCTATCTCTCTATCTCTCTCTCTATCATCTCTCTATCATCTATCTATCTATCATCTGTCTGTCTGTCTGTCTGTCTGTCTTTCTATTACAGCAAAGGTGATGTGTGTCATATTTATGAATGGCTGAATGTGAAAAAGGAAAGCTTGTTGTTTCAAGACCAACAATTTATGTTAAGGTTTGCAGCCAGATAGGCAATCAAAGAATCTTGTGCAGTTGTGTTGTCTTTTTTTAATAAGTTGTTTTGTGGTTGAGGGGAAAAAAAAGATTTAGTTATCTGAATAATATTTGGGTAATTTACAGATGAACAGAAGCTTCTGATAGTTGCAGGGATCTCCACACTGGCCTTATCTCTTTTGTTGCCTGCAGCAATTTTGTTCCATCACACAAGCATTCTCACTTCTTCTCATTAGGGAGGATAAGGAAAGGAAAGAACAGTGAGAATAATGGCAAAGGGGGGAAAATTAAGAGAGAGTTGCCTGTCTTCATCTCTCTTTGGGTTTTTCTGATGACCATGTGAGGGATGTGCAAAGTCACTTCTTCAATTACATCTGAAGTATGATGGAAGATACCTTGGCTTCAGAAAGGGACAAACCAGGAACTGATGGCTTGCCAAACTGGAAATTTCCATGAATGAGAAATTTCCTCCTCTGTATTTCCAGAAAAAAACGATATTCAAAACCAACTTTACAGTCTCTTTTTTGTGAAGCGGCAGCTGAACCCACTTCCCCAAGAAATATGGCATGTGAAAGAGATCTTGGAAGGAAGAGATTTCCAAGAAGGGATCAAGAGCAGGAACTCTGGCTTCTCTTTCATAGCACCAGCTTTCTTGTATTGCCTGGTTCATTTACCTTGATCCTGCTCTCCAAGGGGATACAAGACCAATGTCCTTTTTAAAAATATTCTGTTCTGTTCTGTTCTGTTCTGTTCTGTTCTGTTCTGTTCTGTTCTGTTCCGTTCCGTTCCGTTCCGTTCCTGTTCCATTCAAGTTTTGTTCCGTTCTGTTCCATTCCATTCTTCCTTGTTGTTATGTATTCTATTCTATTCTATTCTATTCTATTCTATTCTATTCTATTCTATTCTATTCTATTCTATTCTATTCTATTCTATTCTATTGCATTGCATTCCATTCCATTCCGTTCCGTTCCGTTCCGTTCCGTTCTGTTCTGTTCCACTCTATTCGACTCCATTCCATTCTTTCTTGTTGTTCTGTATTCTGTTCTGTTCCATTCTGTTCCATTTCATTCTTTTTTATTGTTCTGTTCTGTTCTGTTCTATTGCATTCCATTGTATTCCATTCCACTCCACTCCATTCTTTCTTGTTCTATTCTATTCTATTCTATTCTATTCTATTCTATTCTATTCTATTCTATTCTATTCTATTCTATTCTATTCTATCCTATCCCATCCCATCCCATCCCATCCCATCCCATTTCTATCCTTCCCCAACCTAGCCCATGCTACCTTGTTCTAGATATATTCTATATCAGGAGCTGATCTTTTTAATTTATACATTAGTACTAGCACTTTTAGCTTCACACACACACACACATACACACACACACACACACACACATATTTGCTGAGAATATTGAAGTTACTTTTGTTCTCTGCCACCTTGTATAGTAACAATTTTTAGATTTTCCAATCAACCTCTCTAAGCCATCTGCATCATGCAATGTTCTGTTGGTGAACATGATATAATTGGGCAACTGTAGTTCTTAGAAGCATGTGAAACATTTGGCAGATGACTAGGGGGGTCTGGGTCCAAACACAGCATGATTACCAAAAAGAAGAGAGCAGGAAGGAAGCCTCACTCTTCCCTCTGAGTTTCAGGCTTCCTTATGATCTCTGCTGTTTGACTGTTAGCCGCAGAAATGCTGAAATTCAGAAAAATGTATGGAAAGAGTAACACGAGAAGGGGTTGTAAACACGACATATGTGTGGATATGGATTTGTGTAGCCATCTACTTGTCATCTGATGGTCCTCTCCTCCAGTTGCTGACCTAAGGTTTATAACAGTAAATATTCCATAAAAGTATATGGCCCACCTCATTCCCCCCCCCTACTTTCCTTGCATTCTTTCAGCCCTTTTAGTCTTTGTAAGCCAAAGTGGCAAGCTAAAAATAACAAATTCCCCGCATCCAGATGGTTTCCACTCAAAAGTTCTTTTAAAAACCACATGGAATGGATATTGCAACTTCTCTTGAAAATTGACATCTGTTCCCCAAGAATGGAGGAAAGCCAGAGTGACCCCAATTTTTTAAAAAGGGATGAGAGGTCAGTAAGGAGAACCAAGTTCCAATTTGCTTAATATCTGTTCCAGGCAAAAATGGCTGAAAAAGCTGCTAGATCAAATATAAGCCATCACAAAGACATTTGAGGCTTTCCAACTTCCGTAAAGGTGAGTCTTGTGGAGCCACACCTCTGAACGTTATGGAGGGCGTCGAGCAAAATGCATGCAAAGCAAAGTTGACCCTGTCCTTAAAATCGGGATTTCCAAACTGTCTTTGGCAAAATCTCACTCAAAACTCTTAAGCAAATTTAATTGCTATTGGATAAATAACATTATGTCATGAACTGATGGTTGCATATACACAGAGACACACACACACACACAGCAGTATTGTATGAGTCAAATTGGTACATAAGCATCTGTTGAAAGAAATATCCTGCTGGGTTCAGTTCCAAGTGTGGAAAAAGACACCGGATTCATGGAAGTTGCTTAAAAAGAAGGTTTATTGATGAACAGGACCACATGCCTTGGACATCTTGGGTGAAAAAAAGGGAAGAGATGCTGAGAATCCCTGGGTTTTATACCCTCTCTGGCTTTGAACTTCCTGGGGCACAGGAAGAATATCCTGATTGGTTGCCATCAGAGGTCATGGCTAGCTTTTTAGGTTGTCTCTGTGTTAAGTTTGCTTGAATCTTGCTGGGTGATGCAATGAAGGGCAATTAAACAGCTCTGCCTGAAGGAGGTAGATCTTTGTTATGTAGAACAGACTGGCCCAGGCCTTAATGTTCCATTAACAAAGGTGGGGGTGGCTGAGTTTCTGTCTCCCTTTTAGGGGAAACATTCTGCCCTTTTAATATTTCCTAAAATATTTCATTTTTCTAGGAGAGGGGTGGGTGCCAACTTCCTACACATCAAATGACTTAATAATTACAGGAAAGTCCCATGACAGAAGAGAGAAAGGTAGATTTCTGCAAACCACTTCTATCTTCTCCAGGACTTCACCAGGGGTGGGTTCTACTTACCTTTATTACTGGTTTGCATTGTGCCCGCAAACTTCTGAGCATGCACAGATCACTTTTGATGATGTTCAGGTCAGTGGGTGGAGCCTCCCACTGGTTTTACTACCGGTTCTATAGAACTGGTCCGAACTGGGGACAAACCACCAGAGCAAAAGGCCAAAGGTCGAATGAAAACCATCAGGCAAGGGAGGAGACCGGTGGCTGATTATAACCAGGAGTTCAGTGATTTAGTTCCCTTGATGAGAGGGTGGTCGGAGGTGACCCTCGTGGACATTTTCAAAGATGGTCTGAATGGAGATCTCTACGAACTGTGTCGAGCACGAGCCTCTCCAACTACGCTGTATGGCTGGTACACCCTGGCAGCAGAGATGGAAATCGAACTAGTGAAGGACCGTGGCAGAAGACAGCGCACTGGAGGGCCATCCCTTGGCCGTTCTCCAGGAGGCACCTATAGGGACGTCCCTAGATTGGAGGGAGGAAGACCACGTTCGTCTGCGTGCTACAGATGTGGAAAAGAAGGCCACCGAGCAGCCGACTGTAGGGTTAAGTTGATACCAAGCGCGACCTCTGGTGGTGAAAAGGAACCAGTGAAACCAGCGGCTAAGGCGCGTAAACCAGCAAAAGTGGGGAGGCGTTGCCAAGAAGGCACGCCCATCAAGGAGGATGGCGGCGTCGACCGATACTGCGACAGCAAAACCACATCAGAGTCCGATGAAGACCTTCTGGTGAGTTGGGCACGGGGCCCCTTGGACATTCAGTCAATCTACATGTACCTCTTCGGGTAATAAGGGGAACTGCTAGCACTACTTGATTCTGGATGCACTAGATGTATGGTCAGTCCCGAACTAGTAGAAAAATGGAACTAAGATTGAGAACCCTAAGTAGGCCCATAGCGTTTGCCCAGTTGGATGGCTCTGTGGCAGGGGAGGACCCGCCCATTTCGTAACAGAACCCATAGAAATGATAATAGGAGACCACCAAATTCTGAACTTCATAGTAGCCCCAGGAATGGACCAACCCCTGTTGCTAGGCCTGTCATGGTTGAAATGGAACCCCATATTAACTGGAGAACGAGTCCTACGTTTCCGTTCCAAAACATTAAAAGGGAAAAGGGGAACCCAAGAAGGGATCTACCGTGGCCATGCACCAGGATACGTTGGGGGCAATGATCGAAGCGGATAGACGGGAGGAGAGAGAATACCCAAGGAATACTGGGACTTGCGAGAAGTCTTTAGTGAGAAAGCATCAGGCGTACTTCCTCCCCATAGGCCTATTGACTGTGCCATAGACATCCTTCCGGGGTAAAGCTTCCAAAACCAAAAGCTTATCCCATGACCCAAAAGAATTGGGAGCTACGTAAATTCATAGACAAAACCTAGGCGGGGTTTTATCCAACCGGCTAGACCTCGCGTGGCTGCGCCAGTGATGTTCGGGAAAAGAAAGATGGCTCCTTCGTCTTATAGTTGACTATAGGAATTTAAGCGCGTGTCTTGCCGAAAACATATACCCCATGCCACTCATGAAAGATATGTTAGCACATTTAGCGAAGGAAAATTCTTCACCAAACTGGACCTGCGAAGCCTACTACAGAGTTTGTATAAAAGAGGGGGATGAATGGAAAACCGCTTTCAACTGTCCACTAGGATGTTTCCAGAGTACTGCCCTTTGGACTGCAGGGGGCGCCCGCAGTTTTTATGCAACTAATAAATGAAATACTCCATCAGCATTTGTTCAAAGGAGTTCTTGTCTACCTTGACGACATACTTATCTATACAGAAACAATGGAAGAACATATTAAACTAGTAAGAGCTGTTCTCAAAAAGTTATTATCTGCAGAACTATATTGCAAGCTATCCAAATGTGATTTCCATCAAACCAAAATAGACTACTTAGGGTATCGCATTTCAGCTGATGGGTTAGAAATGGATCCAGAAAAAGTGAAAGCTGTCTTGGAATGGGCCCCCCCACGCACACGCAAGCAACTCCAAAGTTTTTTAGGATTTGCAAATTTCTATCGTCAATTCATCCCCTCCTTTGCTCAAATTGCTTTACCAATCACCAACCTCTTGAAAACTAAAGGAGACACGAAACCCAAACCATCATTACCTCTCGAATGGACAATGGAATGTCAGGCAGCATTTGAAAAATTGAAACGACTCTTTGCCGCCGAACCTATTTTAAAACACCCTGACATGGATGTTCCTTTTGTAATACAAGCTGATGCCAGTGATGTAGCAGTCGAAGCCGTTTGCTCCAAAACAATGCTGATGGTAAACTACAACCCTGTGCTTTCACTTCTCGAAAATTGACTGAAACTGAAAGACGATGGGCTATTTGGGAAAAGGAAGCATTTGCAGTTCATTGGGCTCTCACGGACATGGAGACAATTCTTAGAGGTTCAAATCATCCTTTTGAAGTTTGGACTGATCACAAAAATCTAGAAGCTCTAAAGACTCCTAGAAAACTTTCACCTAAACAAGCCGCTGGGCTCAATATTTTAACCTTTAATTTCACTTTACATTACATTCCTGGGGGGGAAAACTTCTTAGCGGATGCTCTCTCACGTTTGCCCCAATACAATTGCACTCGCTCCGAGGTGGTTCGACCAATACTTCCCGTGCAACAGTTGGCAGCCCCAGCAATAACTAGAAGCTACCCCTCACTCCCAGATGAACTGACCAAGTCGTTTAAAGAAGCTTTAAACACCGCTGACTGGTACTTAAGCGCATTCCATGAATGCACACTCAGTGATGGACTAGCTTGGATTGGAACAAAACTATATGTTCCTCTATCACTCAGAGAAACCATCCTACAACGATGCCATGATGCCAAAATGGCAGGACATTTTGGATTTGTGAAAACTTTGCATCTTCTTAAAAGACAATTTTGGTGGCCAAGTCTTAAAAAAGACATTCAAGCATATGTAGCAAGTTGCCCTATTTGCGCATCATCCAAAAGGCCTCCGGGAAAACCTCCTGGACTACTTCAAACGGTAGCCAGGCCAGGAACCCCATGGAAAGAAATATCCATGGATTTCATAGTGGAATTACCTGAAAGTTCAGGCAATACTGTTATATGGGTTGTGACTGACCTTTTCTCCAAACAAGTCCATTTTATTCCATGTTCAAAAATACCCTCCTCAAAGACTCTAGCAAAGTTGTTTGTACAACACATTTATAGACTCCACGGAGTTCCTGATCGCATCATTTCAGATCGAGGAGTTCAATTCACTTCTCAATTTTGGAAAGAATTTTTACGACTCATTGGCTCCGCCCAAGGATTAAGCTCCTCCCATCATCCCCAAACTAATGGAAGCTGTGAACGTTCGAACTCTGTACTAGAACAATATCTACGATGTTATGTTAACTACCAGCAAGACAATTGGGCAGATCTCTTACCTTTTGCTGAAGTTGCCTACAACAACTCTATTCATAGTAGCACGATTTACTCCTTTAAAATAGCTTCAGGTCAAGATTTTGTTCCTATCTCGAACTCCCAAAGGAAGAAACTACTGTTTCCTCTTTGTCAGAATGGATAGATCAAATACAAAGCACATGGAAAATGACTACTTAAGG
Source organism: Ahaetulla prasina (assembly GCF_028640845.1). Lineage (NCBI taxonomy): Eukaryota > Metazoa > Chordata > Lepidosauria > Squamata > Colubridae > Ahaetulla > Ahaetulla prasina. Next base: position 124,853,946 of record NC_080543.1, read on the forward strand.
CGATCGACGCGCTCACCGTGCGCATAAAAAACAAGCAGATAAAAAAAGGTCCCCTGAGAACAAATATCAAGTTGGCGATAAAGTTTATCTTTCCACCAAATATCTTCAAACCACTCAGAAATCTAAGAAACTTGGACCCAAATATGTGGGACCTTTCCCATAGTAAAATCATCAACCCGTGACGTACAACTAGATTTACCAAAAACACTTAGGAGAATTCACCCCGTTTTCCATGTGAGCTTGCTGAAACCTGAACACACATCTACTTTCCGTCCTAACCATACACCCCCTCCTATACCAATTCTCATAGAGGGCGAACAACACTTTGAAATAAAAGAAATTTTAGATTCAAGAAAACATAGAAATAAAATTCAATATCTTATTGCTTGGAAACACTTCCCGTTATCCCAAGCTGAATGGGTGAACAAAGAAGATGTTCGTGCTTCGGAAAAGATAGCACAATTCTATAAAAAATATCCTGACAAACCCTAACTTCTCTTTTTTCTTTCTAGGACTGACGTCCTTGTTGCAGGAGGGCCGAATGTCAGCCTCCACTCCAATCTTCGTATACTTTTGAATGATTATATCAGTAGATAGAATGTGAAATGTTTATTTCTGTATTATAAAACTATTAAGGAAATGAGATGTATCATACCACCGTACAGGGTAAGGGAAAGGAGCCTATTAAGAGTGTCGGCTGACATAACAGTGGGGGAGGGGTGATTAACGACTGAGTGTTATCAGCGCGGGCTTTTCTAACAGACACTGCATTCCTAAGATGACTGACATCTAGAGACCTGTGGAAGAAGATTACCACGAGGGGCCGAGAAGGAGCTGGCATTGGACCAGACCAGCCTGACCTCCTGGAGGAGGAGGGACAATTGGGGGGATATGATATGTTAGCCATATTTTGTCTCAGATCCAACTTAGCTTAGCTGCTATCAAGACTGTAAATAGTAAAAGTACTTTTCTTTATTCCAAATGAAGTCAAGGTGAATTCTTTCCTAATTATAGTCGGAGGTAGCCTGACAGGCACATTTGTCGGTGGAGATATCCCACAAGGGAGGAAATATTTCTAGCAGAGAGATCATTTCTAGAGAAGGCAATCTTAACCAAGATAGCTATGCGAGGTTCTCATGTCATACCAGATTTCAGGAGCTCCAACGTTTTTTAAGGCTCAAATTCATCATTTTTCAGACTTAGACTAAAAGCTTCGAATAATCACGGAGCTAAGGATTGTCTGTTCTTCTCCCATATCAATCATTCTGCAAGTATTTCTTTCATAGCATCCCGTGATCTCTTCTCCCTCCCGTCCTTCAGCTATCTTCACTGTGTTGGAAGAAATGTCCATCTGGGTTCAGTTCCAAGTGGGGAGAAAGACACTAGAAACATGGAGGCTGCTTGGAAGGATGGTTTAATGGTGAACAAGACCAGATGGGTTTTAGGTCCTGGGCATCTGAAAACATGGAGTGGAGAGTGAGGGATATGTATACCCTCTCTTGGGCCTTGCCTTGAGCTTCCTGTTCCTGTGGGAAGGACATGTATCCTATTGGTTGCAGACTCTCACGTGGAGTCTGAATTGAGTTTGGTTGAACCTTGGTGGGTGATGTAATGAAGGGGCTTTGTTGTGCCATGTGGTGAGCTCTGTCGATAGATAATCCTATTGTGTCCTGGAGGATCATGTCTTAATTCCATCACCCTGGAGCTGAGGTCTTTTGTTTTGTAGATAGGCTGGCCCAGTCTTTTGTCTTGTAGATAATCTGGCACCAAAAATATCTGCTGGGGGGCAGGGAGCTGGGGCTGAGTTTCTGTTTCCTTTAAGATTTTTATTTCTCTTTTAGGGGAAATATTCTGCCCTTTTAATATTTCCTAGAATATCTCATTCTTTTAAGAGGGACGGGTGCTAACTTTCTTCAACCATTTCTTCTTTTTACATGCTTGCAGCTTTTCCTCTCTTCATAGCCCATCTTACCTTGTTGCTTCCCAGCTTTCACTTGTTCCACTTAAATCTTAATTTCTTATAATTGTTCTGAGCAGGAAGCCAGATGCCTCTTTCTCCTTTTTCCCAACTGAAGTGTATGGTTGTTAAAATAATGAAATAAAATACATTGTAGGAATTTAGCACCCACCCCCCTCCTAGAAGAATGAAATATTTTAGAAAATACTTAAAAGGCAGAATATATTTCCCTGGATGAGAAATGGAGAAACATGTTTTAAAGACAAAGCAGCTTCCTGACTCCCCCCCACCTTTGTCAATGGGCCATTAAAGCCTCAACCAAGCTCACTCAATCCCCCCATCATTTGCAACACAATAGAACAGAAACTCACCACATGGCAAGGCTCAGGCAAGCTTGAGGGACAACCTACAATGTTAACTAAGACCCCTAGACCACCTGGGAGTCTGACAGCCAATCAGGGTACTCTTCTTGTGCCCCAGAAAGTTCAAAGCTCAGAAAAAGCATAAAGCCAGGGAGCACACAGGATCTCAGCCCTTTTCTGTTCAGGATCTCAAGCCATGTGATCCTGACCACCATTAAACCATCTTTCCAAGCAGCCTCCATGTTTCCAGTGTCTTTGTCCCCACTTGGAACTGAACCCAGATGGATATTTCTTCCAACAACATTGTTCCTACGTTTTTTAAGGAACTTCCCTAGGTAAACATCAAGGCAGAGCAGGAAAAAAATGTATAAATCTGCATTAAAATCTTTTGGGTAGAAAATAAGTCCTGGAAGGTTATTCTGCTAAATTTTAATTGTTACTCAGGTCTGTGCTCCTCCATAAAAATATGGGGTTTGTAGTGGTTGCAATGTATGTAGTAAACTTTGTATCAATAAAAAGTTGTGTGTACAAGAAATAAGTTTCTCAGAAAAGAGAAATAATCTCTGTTATTAACAGGACACAAAAACAGGCTGCAGATGGGCATAAAATAATTTCATCTACTACCATTGTTTGAAATTTGTAGCTGAGCCAAAATTAGAAAAACCTCCAGGAAAATCCACATGCAGTAAATGATACTTTTTGACTTAAGACTTTTTGCATGAGTATCTTCCAGGATCCAATCTGGGCCAATCGTCAGGACCAGAGAGTTAGTCATCTGATCTTTCAGACTCATAATGCAGACCATCCTCAGGAAATATCTTTCTAACAGAGTGTGTGCTTCAGGCTATTTTGGCGTGTGGTATTTGTATGGGTATCTGGTTGTATGTGGCTTTTTACTTGTTGATTGGGGATGTTGATGGCTGGCTGTTAAGTCAGCTCAGCTCTGGGGAAGCTTCTTGGATGAGAAACAAAACATCTTCCAAGAAAAACCAGAAAGTCCAGTTGCCTCTTGGAGAAAAAAACAACAGCAACACCTTTGGACAACCATGACCTGGATGACTGATGATCTCCATTGTCATTGGCTATTGTTTCCTGGCTGTGAAGCCCTTGCCTCCTAAGTACTTGATAAGTACCCTTTTCAGTCAACAGTAGCACTAATTACCACCAGCTTATCAAGCACTTAGCAGACAAGGGCTTGGCAGCACAAGGAAACTACAGCCACTTAATAACCATCCATCAACACCCCAACTAAAAAGCCACACCAATAGACTAGCCAAAAGTACATAATCTGCTAGGGAGAAGTTCCCTGAGAATGTGCTCCAGCATAAGTCCGAAAGCTTGGAAGACGAAATCTTTGGTTCTGGTGTCCGATCCAGATTGGCTCCTGCAACATTATCCTGAGACATATATTTGCCTTCATTAATATTTTCCCTTGGAATCATGTCTAAAGTAGTTTAGAGTTACTTTTAAAGTAACAGTTCCCATTTCCTAAGCACAGAAGTGTAATAGTGATGACCTGTGAAATGTATGTTGGTTACTTATTTTTGAGTGGTAAATATGAAAGTTCTCTATATTAGAATTAGAATAACAGAGGTGGAAGGGACCTTGGAGGTCTTCTAATCCAACCCCCTGCTTAGGCAGGAAGCCCTATACCACTTCTGATAAATGGTTATCTAACAACATCTTCTTAAAAACTTCCAGTGTTGGAGCATTCACAACTTCTGGAGGCAAGTTGTTCCACTGATTAATTGTTCTAACTGTCACACAATTTCTCCTTAGTTCTAAGTTGCTTCTCTCCTTGATTAGTTTCCACCCATTACTTCTTCTCCTGCCCTCAGGTGCTTTGGAGAATAGCTTTGCTTCCTCTTCTTTGGGGCAACCCCTGAGATATTGGAACACTGTTATCATGTCTCTCCTTTTCATTAAAATTAAACATACCCAGTTCCTACAACCATTCTTCATATGTTTTAGCCTCCAGTCCCCTAATCATCTTTGTTGCTCTTCTCTGCACTCTTTCTAGAGCAGTGGTTCTCAACCTTTATAGTGCTGCAACACCTTTAATACAATTCCCCATGATGTGGCGACCCCTTTAATACAATTCCCCACGATGTGGTGACCCCCAACCATAAAATTATTTTCGTTTTGAATTTATCGCGCCTGAAGCCATATTGGCTAGCGATGTGAACTGCTTGTGATTGCCTTGAGGACGGAGGCATTAAAATGGTGACTCCTCCCCTATTAAGTTTATCGCGCCTGAAGCTAGATTAGTCTAGCGATTGGGAGTGATTGCAGCTGGCTTGAGAGGGAGACATCAGAGCAAAGATTTCTCTCTTTTTTAATTGATCACGCCTGAAGCCGTATTCGGCTAGCGATTTGAAGAGCCTGCAGCTGGCTTGTGAAGTCAAACATTGGAGCGTGATTCTTCAACTTGCAAGTATACTTCCCATATTTCCGATGGTCTTAGGCGACCCCTGGCAAATCGTCATTCGACCCCCAACAGGGTCCCAACCCACAGGTTGAAAACCGCTGTTCTAGAGTCTCAACATCTTTTTTACATTGTGATGACCAAAACTGGATGCCATATTCCAAGTGTGGCCTTACTAAGGCATTATAAAGTGGTATTAACACTTCACGGGATCTTGATTGTATCCCTCTGTTTATGCAACCTAGAACTGTGTTGACTTTTTTGGCAACTCCTGCACACTGCTGGCTTATATTTAAATGGTTGTCCACTAGGACTCCAAGATCCCTCTCACAGTTGCTACTGTTGAGCAAGGTACCACATATACTGTCCCGGTGCATTTTGTTTTTCTTGCCTAAATGTAGAACCTTACTTTTTCCACCATTGAATATTAATTTAAGAGATCTTGAGAAATAGGAGTTAAGTTTTCTATCCTAGACCATGGAAAGTCAATCTCTCTTTGATGGTAGCGCTCTCTCCCCCAAACCCAAATCCATCAAGAGTGCCTTAGTAGAAAAGGAAGTTTCAGATGCCAAAGACTTTGCCCGCAGCTCTAAAGATTTTAAGCTACCATGAGATTTAGTTTGAATTTTCCCAAAATCCAAAGGAAAGTAGACAGAAAAGAAATGTTCAAAAAGTCCTAAGGTATTGAGGAAGAAAATTTCTTGGCAGGTATCTACACAACTGTACAAACCTCTGAAAATTTAATTAATGGAGCATCCCAGAGAAATATCCTTTAAAAACAATGTAGCCAAATGTCATTGAATAATGTCACATTTATTTAGAGAAAGAAGAACAGGAAATCATATACAATGTGTCTGGCAGAACCACAACTGCACATTAACTTGGCTTTATTTAACCTGATAGGGACAAATCCAAGTGGTTAAAGCATGGCTAGATTTCCTTGCAGAGAGGATATATATATATATATATATATATATATATATATATATATATATATATATATATATATATATATATATATATATATATATATATATATATATATATATATATATATATATATATATATATATATTTATATATATATATATATATATATATATATATATATATATATATATATATATATATTTGTGCCTTCTCCGAAGACTCAGGGCGGCTTACACTATGTCAAGCAATAGTCTTCATCCATTTGTATATTATATACAAAGTCAACTTATTGCCCCCAACAATCTGGGTCCTCATTTTACCTACCTTATAAAGGATGGAAGGCTGAGTCAACCTTGGGCCTGGTGGGACTTGAACATGCAGTAATTGCAAGCAGCTGTGTTAATATCAGACTGTCTTAGCAGTCTGAGCCACCAGAGGCCCTGAATTCTGATTATTTTTCTTGTGCCATATCCGTCATCAAACATTGGCGATCATATTGGTGATCCTATTTTTATCAACCGCCGCATGCAAATGTGCTGCTGAGTTTTGTTCAAACCAGTTCCTTAGATTTTGAAGCCATAATGTTCTTCTTCTGCCTGGACCTCATTTGCCTTCAATCTTTCCCTGGAGGATTAAGTGAAGTATTTTTCCGGGTGTCGCATCGTATATCCAAAATATTCTAACTTTTGCTTTTCTATGGTTTTGATGATTTCCCCTGGCTTTCGCAGGCGGCTCATCATTCTGATTATGGAATAGTAAGACAGACAACCTTTTAAAAGGTCGTATCTAGTTTGGCTCTGACTTTTCCTGTTGCAACTTTTATTGGGTTTTTGTGTAAGCTCCTGTAGGGTTCTGTTTTCTTATGCTTCTTTGCATTTCAATTTTCTTTTATGTACACTGAGAGCATATCCACCAAGGCAAATTCCTTGTGTGTCCAATCACAGTTGCCAATAAAAAAAATTCTATTTTTTTATTTTTTATTTGCATTTATATCCCGCTCTTCTCCGAAGACTCAGGGCGGCTTACGCTATGTCAAGCAATAGTCTTCATCCATTTGTATATTATATACAAAGTCAACTTATTGACCCCAACAATCTGGGTCCTCATTTTACCTACCTTATAAAGGATGGAAGGCTGAGTCAACCTTGGGCCTGGTGGGACTTGAACCTGCAGTAATTGCAAGCAGCTGCTGTTAATAACAGACTTTCTTACCAGTCTGAGCCACCAGAGACCATCTATTCTATTCTATTCTATTCTATTCTATTCTATTCTATTCTATTCTATTCTATTCTATTCATGACAAAAATTTAAAATAAGTACAACAGCTCCTTTAGTGACCATTCAAAGTTACAAGGGCAGTAAAAAAAGTGACTTATGACCATTTTTCACGCTTATGACCTTTGTGCATTTCCCAAAGTCACGAAATCAAAATTTAGATGTTTGACAAATGAGTCCCATTTAGCACGTTTGCAGTGTCCCAGAGTCATGTGATCCCCTTAGGCGACCTTCTGACAAACCGAATCAATGAGGAAGCCACTTAACTTCACTTAACAGCCATGTTACTAACTTAACAACTGTGTGGTTCGTTTAGCATATGTGGAAGAAAAGTGTAAAATGGGGCAAAGCTCTCTTAACAAATCCTATTAAGACATAATAGGATTAACCCAAAGGCATCAGGCTCACTACATTGCACAAGCCACTGCAGCAACTTTACACAACCCCCTGCAGCATCTCAGAACCCTATTAAAATCCAGGTACTCATCAGACCAATTTGTCAGCTGTCCCTAAGCTACATGCTGTTGTTGGTTCTGCTCATCAATAAACAGAGTCCTTCTTTCCAATCAGCCTCCATTTCATTTCCAGCATCTTTCTCTTGGCTTGGAACTGGATCGGATTTTTCTTTCAACAGCTGAGATCAAGAAAAGGGTAGTCACATTAATAAGGCTAACAGGAGCCTCTTGTTAAGCCCTAAGAAGGAGGCAATGGCAAACCACATCTGAAAAACTTTGCCAGTTTCCAGATAGTCACCAGGAGACTGAATGACTGAATGAATTAATGATGGGACAGAATGGATAAAAAGCAGGGGTGAAATACTCCCAGATCGGACTGGATCACGCGATCTGGTAGTGATCATGGCCGGTAGTTCAGTGATCCAGTAGCAATGATGGAGCAAAGCTCCACCCACCCGCCTGGGTGTCATTACTTCCTGATTTTAAAAGGTTAAAAAAAGGCTTTGACGATTGTGCACCACAGCTGTGATCATCAGATCCTTTTTAAAAACCTTTTAAAAGCATTTTTTACAACCTATTGCCCGAATAGCTTGTAAAAAAATGCTTTTAAAAGGTAAAAAAGGGCTCCGAGGATCACAGCTGTGGCGCATAATTGTTGGAGCCTTTTTTTTATGGGAGTGGGGGAGGTCCATTTTTGCTCCCAGCAGGCTTTCCTGAAGCCTGTAAGCAAAAAATGGGGGGGGGGTTGAGAGAGAGAGAGAGAGAGAGAGAGAGAGAGAGGGAGAGGGAGAGGGAGGGAGGGAGGGAGGGAGGGAGGGAGGAAGGAAGGAAGGAAGGAAGGAAGGAAGGAAGGAAGGAAGGAAGGAAGGAAGGAGTACAAACCTGGCACTAGATGTAGCTTCAGAGGATATTTCAGGGCTGGAAGGGTCCTAGAGGTCATCTAGTCCAACCCTGCTCCAGCAGGACATTGTTAGTGAGTTTCTGTCTTTTGATCCCCCGTCACATGGTTACATAGCCACGCCCACCCAGTCACATGACCCCCACCAAGTCACACCCACCAAGCCACGCCCACAGAACCGGTAACAAAAAAAAAATTAGATTTCACCCCTGATGCAAATTAGCTCTCGAGATATTAACAGCCACGGTGGCGCAGTGTTTAGAATGCAATACTGCAGGCTGCTTCTGTTAACTGCTGGCTGCCTGCAATCTGGCAGTTCGAATCTCATCAGGATCAAGGTTGACTCAGCCTCACATCCTTCCAAGGTGGGTCAAATGAGGACCCAGATTGTTGGGGTCAATCTGCTGACTCTGTAAACCGCTTAGAGAGGGCTGTAAAGCACTACGAGTATATAAGTCTAAGTGCTATTGCTATTGCTATAGTAGTCCCTTAAATATTCTGCTTGTATACATTTCTATGTACTTTTTGATCAAGTACCAAGATGGAGCTGTAACATACAAATTTCCAAAATCCTTGGGGATCAATGTCCAGGTTTTATAGATTTAGCTGACAATTCTAATTGATGGAGTTTGGGGTGAGTTTCTTTTTTTAGCAAGCTGCCTTAATGGGTAGAATACTTATAGAGTACATTCTATTTCGGCTCAAAATCTCAGGTGTATGATTACTAAGTATTTGCTAAATCCATCTTAGTTATATTTCCATTATTGTTATGCACTATGGAAACAAATAATACACGGTCTGGGCAATTCGCAGCCTGTATTTAACATAATTCCTAGTATTAGTCCTTTATCTCTGAAATCACTTTTTAGGCTAAACTCTTTCTGGCAGTAAGAACAGACAGATGGCTAAGCATAAAAATTGCCAATCAAGTCAGAGGACAATACAGTGAGGCTAGGGGAGAAAGAGAAGAAAAGAAATCCTCTAAGGATGGCACATCAACATTACAAGGGCACTATTAATTAAACCTGGAAAAAAAACACCACACAATTGGTTACATGTTGAGGGAACGAGAACAATCTACGGTAAACAAGAGGCCAAAACTGATGAGTGTGCCAAAGTGATATTTTAATTAGCAGAATTCCAAGTGTGAGACCAGTCGAGGATATTCTTCATGGCTGTAAATCTTCAGACAGCCCAGCGTTTAGGTCGAAATATTCTGCTTTCTCTAACTCTAGGAATACAGCATCAGCAGCAACAATGACAAACAAACAAACAATTTATCATCATAATAGAGACTGTAAAGCCTGATATTTGGGGATGGGCAGAGACGCCTGTTTTAAAGGTTAATTGTGTTAGTAAATATTTCACATGTCGCTAATTTACTAGGTTGTAAAATTTGACTGCTGTATCAGGAAAAAAAAGAGAGAGAGACTAAAATAAAATCCCCATACCACCTTGTATCAGAATTCTTCTGATATGTAGCAGCCACTGATGAATAACCAAGTCTGCGTCTGTGTGTGTTCAATTTAATTAATGACAATATATTTTCACTTATGCTAATTTTTGCTTCGTTTTTGTTTTTCGGTCCTTTTCTTTTTTTTGCTTCTCACAAATCATCCATTCATGAGCTTCTATTTCTTTTTCTTTTTTCTTAGAGTAGAAGCCTGTCAGGAAGACAATACAAGGCTGTTGAGCCATGTCTTTCTTGTGTTTGGTCCTTGTAAGCCAGGGGCGACAAAATCGATTGAGGGCCACATAAGGGTTGTGTTTGACCTCAGGGGGATGGGTGGGCGTGGCCAACTTGACATTGGGTTTCAGCTGCGATGGCCTCCTGCATCTCTCTGCCAGCTAAAATGCACATGGCACCCCGAGCTCTATTTGTTGTGACCCGCCGATGGCCAGCCGAGCTGGCAGCAGAGTTAGACACTGAGGAGGTTGGTGTTGTGGTCCATCAGCAGTCTACGGAGCTGGCAACAGAGTCAGACAGCAATGAGACTGAGGTGAGGCCAGGGCCATCGGGAAGTGACATGCAGACTCCAGAGCCTCCAGAGTCTGACAGTAGTGAGGCAGAGGAAAAGAAGGAGCCTGTTCCTAATGCAAGCATGAGAAGGCAAGAGCAGCTCAAGCAGAGAGGACAACTCAGGAGCAGGGCCAAGAGATGATTGATCCCTCCCATAAGGCTTAAAACAGATCAGCACTGGTATTTCAGCTTTGCCGGAAAACAACATTGTAGCTGCGTCTTCTGCTCCGTCTTCTGCTTTGTCTACATCTTTGTTTTTGTGGATTCTGGATGTTTGCTAGGAAGGGCCTTTGGCAGTTTGCCTAATTGGACTAAGGTTTGTTAGATAACTGAGGAATTTGTGTTGGGAGGCATTTGATTTACTTTGAGTTGAACAACGCTGGGAATGAAATAATTCCCAGCTGTTCGAATAAAGTTTGTTTTTCCACGGACTAAGTTTATTACTACCTACTTGGGCCTGGGTCACAACAGTTGGGGAGGGACATGGGCCAGTCCTGGGTGCTGGGGAAAGCTCAGACGAGGGCTCTGTGTCAGAGACAGAGAGGGAGATTGACAGCAGCAAGGCAGAAGCACAGCTGGAGCCCATTCCCAGTCTTTGTCGTGTCCCACTCCTCCGCTGACGGCTGGGTCAGGGAAATCCGAATCAGGTGTGCCTCTGCAGCTCTGCCAAAGTCCTAGCAAAGTCCTCAGGGCAGGCAGGAGACCAGAAAGTGACTTCAGCAAGATATATTTAGACTTTGCCTGACTCAGAGAATGCCAGAAAGCAGATCCTTTATATAGGCCATGGGGTGTGGTTCCATGACTCAGCACTTATCCAGGCCTGCCCCTCCCTTCCTTCTGTTGCCTCCGCCTATCAAGTCTTCTGACGCGAGGGTCACTCCAGTCGGCAGCTGTTGGCAATAGACCTCCCTCAGGCTCACATGCTGTGGAGGAGGGGGAGGGGTCTAGTTGCTCCGTTTGCCTGGGCATGGAGTTAGAGCTGGGGGCTGGAGGTATTTCTTCCTCTTCAGCCTGTCTGGGCATGGAGCCAGGGCTGGGGCCGGGAGGCATACTAGAACATTCCTCCGTGTTCGGAAGCAGATAAGAAGGCCCCGGCTGTGGTGAGATTGGACGAGACACAACAGTCTTTGCATGCACAGAACTGCCAGAAAAAAAGAACAACTCAGAAAGCAGGGTGTGCCACACCTTGGAGATGCCACACCTTGGAGATGATTGGGCCCTCCCCTAGGAAACTGCACAGTCAGCAAGGTTTGTCCATTCAGTTTTTCGAAGGAATAGTTATCAAAACACTTTATCTCGCTTGGCAAGCTGCCACGTAACTTGCTTCCAAATGAGGCAAAAGGCAAAATTTGGCACAGAATTTCTCAAAGTCACGGAATGAACGAATTGTTTCCTGCAAAAGCCCACTCCCCGTTCGCTCCTCTGCAGTGATTCATTTAACAACCGTGACAAGAAAGGTTGCTAATTAAGGCAAAATTCACGTGACAAAAGTCTCACTTAGCAACAGACATTTTGGCTCAATTGTGGTCGTACGTCAAGGACTACCGATAAAACAGTTCAATCACCCTATAGTTCTTCAACAGTCTAGTGAAGCGAAGGACCAGGGGAGACATGATAGCAGTCTTCCAATACTTGAGGGGCTGCCACAGAGAGGAGGGGGTCAAGCTATTTTCCAAAGCACCTGAAGACCAGAGAAGGAACAATGGATGGAAACTGATCAAGGAGCGATTCAACCTAGAAATAAGGAGAAATTTTCCGACAGTGAGAACAATCAAGCAATTGAACAGAAGTTGCCTTCGGAAGTTGTGGGACCTTCATCATTGGAGGCTTTCAAAAAAAAAATTGGACTGCCAATTATCAGAAATGGTGTAAGGTCTACTGCTTGAGTTGGGGGGTTGGACTACATAACTTACAAGGTCCCTTCTAACTCTGTTAAACTGTAATCTCCTTAAGGTAGTCTAACTTTCCTACAAATTAAGGACAGATTTGGGCAAACCCTCAAAGCGGTAGATGCTGTTTCTCATCTAACAGAATGAAAATTGGTTCCCCTGCTTTTCCAGAATAAGAATTGAGTTCGGATGAACTACTCATTGGATCATTTCCAGGACTGAAAATTAAGCTACACAACGGATCATGCAGGGGTTTAGCAACCCTCTTTGAATCCTTCCAAATTCCGATTTTAAGCTATCCCCGAGAAGCCTGTAGGATATTAAAGTGATCGTTAACAATACGGGATGTCTCCCCTGAGAAAAAGCGAAGTCCAAAATAATAATTCATTGAAGCTGGATGGTTCCAACAAGGTGACGTGCTACCAATAAAAGCTTATTAGTGGTCCAGTAACCAAGGGGAACAGGATACAAAGAGAAGGACGTGTTTTGTCCTGGGCTCTGTTTCCAGCATGTGCTGATTCTAAAAGACAGAAGGTCATCAGCGGAAGAAGTAATGCAGGTGGGATGGCAGGATCACCACTGAAAAAGAACGATGCCAATTATAAATAGCAAATGGATGAGGCAGCAGTAGGAAAAGAACTCTACGCTTGAAATGCATGCAGTAAGCATTAGGCAAGAATGATACGTTTGAAATGTGTATAAGAAAAGCAGAGAAATCTTTTCTTTTTCTTGAGAGTTAATAGCTGGTAACCAAAAGCAAAACAGAAAGCAAAAATGCTCAAAAGATCACGGTGGCCTGCCCTGTAAACTTGCTCCTTTCACTCGTATGCTAAAGGATTTTTTTTTTCTTAACACAAAGCAAAGCCAGAGGGGAGAAACAGAAGTCTGCAGCTTTTGATCCCAGTTGTTTCCTTAGCCAAGCCATATGACCAAGGACTGGTCCATCCCAGTGGACAGTGGCAGTGCCGACTGGCGACACCCAGGGGAAGGGCCTTTTCTGTGGGGGCTCCCACCCTCTGGAACGAACTTCCCCCAGGACTTCGCCAACTTCCTGACCTTCGAACCTTCCGCCGCGAGCTTAAGACACATCTATTTATTTGCGCAGGACTGGACTAGAATTTTTAAATTTTGAATTTGGTTTTTAATGGGGTTTTATTATTTGTATTTCTATTTTAAATATTCGGCCTTATTTAATAAGTTTTTTAACTGTGGTTTTATTCTGTATTTATATGTATGTTTTATCTGGCTGTAAACCGCCCTGAGTCCCTAGGGAGATAGGGCGGTATAAAAATGCGAAAAAATAAATAAATAAATAAATAAATAAATCCTCATCATCACAAAAAGGGACATTTTAAGCTTTGCTTCCATTCCCCCATCACAAATAAGCATTCATTAGGTCCTTGTCCTAACAGGGAACAAACTAGATTGACTCTTGAAATGAGCTTGTTCCTTTTGGCTTAAAAACAGTCAAGTTTACGAGGATGGATGGACGATGAATTTTGTACATCTTATTTCTAGCTTAATCCGAGACAATAGTTTTGCTCCCTAAATTGGCTGAACTCAACATCATCTTCCTTTCTTTGCCTCTTAAGACTTTAATTTGCTCTTGTGGTATGTAGACTTTCTTCACTGCCTACCTTTTTTAAAAGAGAAAGGATATTAAAAAAAAAAAAAATAGCCAGGAAAGTAATGTGGCAATGCTATTCATGAGCTTGTGCTTTGTTTGCGGTGGTGGAATGCTGTCGTGTCCCACTCCTTCTCTGACGGCCGGGTCTGGGAAGTCTGTATCAAGCATGGCCACGAAGCCTCTGCAACTTTGCCAAATTCCTGTCAGAGTTCTCAGGGCAGGCAGGAATCCAAAGTGTGACTTCAGCAACCAGATGAGACTTTGCCTGACTCAAGGAATGCCAAAAAGCAGATCCTTTATATAGGCCATGGGGTGTGGCTCCATGATTCAGCACTTATCCAGGCCTGCCCCTCCCTTCCTTTTGCTGATGTCGCCTCTCCATTCTCCGGAAGCGGGGATCTGTCCACTTTTTGTCTTCCTGCTCAGCTGCCGGCAATTCTAGCTCATGGCTGGCTTCATGCTCACATGCTATAGGAGGGAGGTTTGTTTGCCCAGTCTGTCCGGGCATGGTGCGAGGGCTGGGGGCTGGAGGCATGCCAGGCCATTCTTCTTCACTATCAGTCTCTGGCTGAGATAGAAGGAAATGGGAGGGGCCCAGCTGCGGAGAGGAGGGCGGGCGAGGCACAACAAATGCTGCTGGTTTAACAACTGGTTCAGTGAGTTCTTGCTTTTCATTTAAGGCACTTGGAGCATTTAGAAGCTCAGCTGCTTACCTTCCAAGTCAGCAACGGTAAGTAGAACAGCAAGCGTGGGGGGGAATCAGCTGTACCATGCAATTGAGATGAGCTACAAAGCAAGAAATAAAGGACAGATAGAGCGGGGGCGGGGGGGGCGGGGCCAGCTGATCATCGGTGCTACCGATTCACCCGAACTGGCTGAATTCCACCTCTATTTGTTTGGGAATGTTTCTTGGTTAAATAAAAAATAAATAAAACTGTTGCAATCCAAAACTTGTAAACATACTCACTGCACCTCAAATAAGTACCATCTCAGCAGGTTTCTGTTCAAGGTTGCTGTTGTCTGGCAGTGATTTTTGTAAGCGGCATGTTCCCCCAATGTGCCTTTTGTAGAAATACCCTCAACACACTTTAAATATTCATAATATGCCTATTTACCCAAAGAAATTAGGAGAATCTCTAAATTAGTTATTCAAAAGCTTTGCTCAGGTCTCTTTGGACTCCATTTTCTCTCTCTCTCTTCTCACAGAGAAATCCTTCAGCATAAGTTTCCTAATATTTCCAGATGGCTTTAATCAGCCTCCAATGTATATTAGATTCAGAACGAAAAGGAATATCAACATTTGAAAAATGTGCGTGCTTCAAGGGACTTTCATTTACTACCTATACTGATTGCAAATATATGCTAATCTTCTCCATCAACATTCCAACCAAATATATCCTATTATAAGTGACATTTTTATAACTGTAAAGCAAGCCCCATAACTTGCAGGCTTAGAATTTTACATAATACCCAGAAGTCTCCTTTCCCGTATACTGAACTGCAGTTTTCTTTAGGTGTCAGAAACAAGGTTCAATACGTGACTCTTTTCCTACAACTGCAGGCTAAATGCCAGGTCCCTTCGCTCAAGTTTATATCTCAATGAATGGCAAAGTGACCGGATGTTGGCACAGAGATATTTTACTAGAAGAGTACTCAAATCTTCTGCTCGAAATAAAATTCCCTATCCCACCAGGCTTGAAATTTTAGGTCTGGATAGCCTTGAACTACGTTGTCTCCATTCAGACCTATGTTTAGTTCATAAGATTAATGTTCTGTCCTCCTCCGCCTCCGTCTGAATGATGGCTTAATTAGCCGGCACTATCAGCTCTGGCGGCAAAAGA
The DNA here is from genome assembly GCF_028640845.1 of Ahaetulla prasina. Classification (NCBI taxonomy): domain Eukaryota; kingdom Metazoa; phylum Chordata; class Lepidosauria; order Squamata; family Colubridae; genus Ahaetulla; species Ahaetulla prasina. Next base: position 124,869,625 of record NC_080543.1, read on the forward strand.
GCCAGCGTCTGCCAAGAGCCCTCATTATTTTCCACGACGCTAGTGAGTCACAAACTTCAGCTCTAGTCAATCGGTGGATTTGCCTGTTACAAAGAGACACACCAGCTCTTGCTGCCTTTTATATCCTGTGGGTGTGGCTCCATGACTCAGCACTTCCTAGGCCTCATTATTTCTTCCACCTGGCCTGCTTCTGGCTCCTGGAGCTGAGCCAGGAAAGACGGTGCTCCCGAGGTAAGTCCTGGCGGCCCTTCCCCCTCACTGTCCAAGTCACTTTCTGGCAGCAGGCCCGGCTCCAAGTCATGGGGCCAGGTTTGGGGGCTGGAGTCACAACAATTATTTACCAAAAAGTCCTACCTGTTAATGGATATTTTAATTTCAACCGTAATAACAGAAGGGCTATCAATAGATTCCAACTCAATGTAATTTGTCCTAATCTTGATTGTAGGAAATATGACTCCTGCAATAGAGTAGTAAATGTCTAGAACACTCTACCTGTTCCTGTTGTTACCTTTTACCTTAAACTGTCTATCATGGACCTTTCATGTTTCTTAAGAGGTCCCTAAGGGGCGTGCATAAGCGCACCAGCATGCCTACCATCCCTGACCTACTGTCCCCATTTATATGTAATCATTCTATGTGTTTATGGCTATGTTCTGCCTATTTATATCTTTTATTTTTTGTGCCATTTTTTTTCATGTGTCCATGTGGATGTCTATACTGTTACTTATTTCCTTGTACTTGTTGATAAATAAATAAAGGGGCCGGATAGCTCAGGCTGGTAAGGCCTGTTATTAAGAACACAAAGCCTGCAATTACTGCAGGTTCAAGCCCGGCCCAAGGTTGACTCAGCCTTCCATCCTTTATAAGGTAGGTAAAATGAGGACCCAGATTGTTGGGGGGGCAATAAGTTGACTTTGTAAAAAAATATACAAATAGAATGAGACTATTGCCTTATACACTGTAAGCCGCCCTGAGTCTTCGGAGAAGGGCGGGGTATAAATGTAAACAAAAAATAATAATAATAAATAAATAAATAAATAAATAAATAAATAAATAAATAAATAAATAAATAAATAAATAAATCTTTGAGGGATGGAAAATTAGTCAAGATATCTTTCTGCAACTTTGATTGTATGCTTACTCTTTATGGGCAATTGTTTATAGGTTGAAAATAAGAAAGCAGATATGACAGGAAGAAACATGGAGTTCCATTTTATTTTTTTCCCCAATTCATTTTTAGATATTATCTTCACATACAATAAATGCTTGGTGTATAGCATACTGTCTGAGTCAATTTGCTTACATAATAATACTTTTTAACATCCTAGTTTCTATCTCTGTTATCCAACCATTGATAAAACAAGTCCCAAGTCCGAAAATATTCTGTGTCTTCTTTTTTTTTTGTCTTCAGTGATTAACATATTGTTGTGACCTAGGCCCAAGTAGTTATTACCAGATGCAATCACTCCTAAACAAACTTATTTTATTAGAACAGCTGTGGATTACTTCATTCTCATCTCAGTCCAAATTAATTCCAAAACAAAGTCCTTCAGAAAAAGTCCTTTGCCTTATCACAAACCTTTGTCTTCTTTGGCACCCTGCCAAAGGCTTTTCTTGACAAAGCCCCATGAAGTTCAGAAACAAGAGATGCCGGCTAGAAACAAATGTAGCAATGTTGCTTTCCTACAAAGAGCCCAAGAGCCATTGCTGCTCTTTTAAGACTTATGGGAGGGGCCAATCATCTTCTGGCTTTACTCCCGAGTTGTCCTTTTTTCTTCAGCTGCTCTTGCCTTCTGGCAGCTCTTCACATGCATGCACTAGGAACAGGCTCCTCCTGTTCCTCTGCCTTTCTGCTGTCTGCCACTGGAGACTCTGGAGTCAACACATCGCTCCCAGATGGTCCTGGCCCCATCTCTGCCTCTGACTCAGAGCCTTCATCCGGGCCTTCCCCAGAGTCCAGGACTGGCCCATAGTCCTCCCTAGCCTCCTTACTGTCCAACTCGGCTACTAGCTTCGCGGGCTGCTGGCAGACCACAACACATATTAACAAAATACTCTGTGATTAACATATTAACAAAATACTCTGTGTCTTTTTTTTCTTTCATCTTCTCTGTTAATCAGTTCTTTTCTGCAGTCTAATATTTTTTTTAAATTAAATCTTTTTCTGTAGGTGCTTCTCATTTTCCCTGTATTGTGCAAATACAATTCTTACTGCTGTCAAAACATGTAATATCAAATATACATTTCTTTTATCATGTTGTTCGGGTATTATGCCTAACAAACATAGTTCTGGCTTGTAATCTATATGCTGCCTTAACATTTTCTCCAACCACATATGCACTTCCTTCCAATTTTTTTGTTTTGTTTTTGGGCACATCCACCACATGTGATAATACTTGCCTGGTATTTGATTACATTTCCAACATTAGGTGGACATGTTTTTAAACATTTGTTGGGCAAAAAACTTTGGGCATAATATAGAATTAGAAAAGTGGGACAAATTATGGGATAGAAATTATAAATTAACAATGGCAGTAGCCTATAAAGAAAATTTGTATAAAATGTTCCATAGATGGCATTTGACACCAGCGAGATTGGCCAAAATGTTCCCAAATTTACCACCAAATTGTTGGAGATGTGGGTACAAGCTAGGCACATACTACCATATGTGGATGTGCCCCAAGATAAAAAAAATTGGCAAAAAAATTAAAAATTGGCTAGAGGGAATTACCCAACTAAAAATGGAATTTAAACCGGAACTCTATTTATTAGGAATGATTAACCCAAAAATAGACAAACCTTTGCAATATCTAATACTTCACATATTAATAGCAGCAAGGATCACTGTTGCATATGGATGGAAACAAAACAATGTTCCAGGAGAGGAAATAATAATCCAAGAAATCTTACAGTGTCCAGAAATGGACAAGATGATGCTAGAAATTAAGAAAGGGAAGAGTTGGAATACTACAAAGTGTGGAATAAATTATATGGTTGGTTAGAAAAAAAGAAATCAAAATAATAAATTGGAATGCTAACCTAATTAAGTTAAAATTAGGAAGTATAAACCACTGAATTGTGTTAACCAGATAAGGATGGATTGGTAAATAGATACCAACGTAAATATAAGCATGTAGAAGATTGATTGAATAAGAACAGAGAATATATATCTATGTCGATAGGGCAAGCTGTAAAATAATATATGATGTAATGTTATGTGTTTTTAATGTGTTTTTGTCTTTTGTTGTCTTTTTTTATTTTGTTTTTAAAAGTTAAAAGTTTAATAAAAATTATTTTTTTAAAAAAAATAAACATTTGGTGGAGTGTCTTTTTAGTTAACCATTTGTACCACTAACCCTTGGGCAAAAGTAATAACTTGTACATGTTTGCTGTATCCAGACAAAATCATCTTTTGATTTTTTTTTCCCTAGTCTTCTTTGCAGAACTCTTCTTCACTCAGAAATATTCTTTGATATCTTTGCACCCACTGCCTATGTGAACTCTTACTACAAATTCACAATATTATTAAAGTCTGGGGACTGCAAAGGCCTTTTATCTTGCAGTCAAGTTTTAGAGGGGGAAAAAAATACCATTGAAATGACGGGTTCTCTTATTTTAAATTGTAAAAAAAAATGCATAAAAAAATAGAAAGTGTGTTTTCAAACTTGAAAAAAAGATGTGTTTATATCTGTACCATGTAGAAATCATGACAGCTTCTGTTCACTTTGGAATTCATTGAAACCATAGTTGTTAGCAGCTAGCTACCATAATGCCAAATTGATGTACTGTCATGTTATTCTTACTTGTATAGTGACATTGCACACAAAGAATTAAGAGGCAGAAGTTCGTATTACAAAGTTGAAATGTACATACAACTCTGTTCTGCCCTTGTGCTGCAAGTATCCATGATTAAATTAGGCTAAGCTTTTGGATGTAACTTATATTAACAAAATTGAATGTAGTATGAAGCTATGTCTTATTTAAGTTTCCTGTGAAGTTTTTTTTCTCCCTGGCTTTGTGTGATTGGAACACGATTCCAAGCATATCTGTGAAATGAGTTTTTCAACCCACTCCCCAATTATGGATGCCTGTTGTAGATAGTAAGAAAATAAAGCAGAAAACAGGGTGAAAAGTCTTTTTAATTTCATTCACAAGGCAGAAGTCAGAATAACATAGCATCCTAAATTTCAATTATAAACTGAATCCGCCAAAAGGTTAGTGAACCCTTCAACAAACGGTGGCCATGATTTACGTTAAGGACAAAATCTCATTTTGTTACACAATATTCACACAATGTACAGTGATAGACTGGTACCTAGATCTTTAAGGTTGAGTGAATGGGCATTAGAGAGTGATAATGCTCCTTCATCATCTTGATTGTGATTTATTGTTATATCATTCTAAAAAGTACCTCCGGAGAAGGTGATAGTTGATGAAGAATTATATTAGCTAGTATACTGAACTTTCAAAATTTATGAACAGAACTAGCAGTGTATCACCAACCCTTTACAGGTGCTACTTATAGAATTAAAATACAATTTAGTATAGGTTTAATAAGAAAGTTGTGTGGACTCAGAGCTATAATTCTTCAAAATAAGTCTATGCTTTAAGTGAAATCTGACCTTAACATATAAATAGCCTCTGACTGGAATTTCATTGAGTGCTTTGAAGGTGATTCCATACCTAAGTATTCCGCCCAGAAGTTAGTCCTCTCTTTATGTTCACTTCCTTGAAATTTTGGAGAAAGTTCCACCTCTAGCTGAGCATCTCCACCAATAGGAACTGGGTTTTTTTAAATGAGGGAGTTGTAATATTGTTTCAGAACCAGGGGTGAAATGCTCCTGGTTTGGATCGGATCAGCCAATCCGGTAGCGATTGTTGTGTCCCACTCCTCCGCTGATGGCTGGGTCAGGGAAATCCGAATCAGGCGTGCCTCTGCAGCTCTGCCAAAGTCCTAGCAAAGTTCTCAAGGCAGGCAGGAGACCAGAAAGTGACTTCAGCAAGATATGTTAGACTTTGCCTGACTCAGAGAATGCCAGAAAGCAGATCCTTTATATAGGCCATGGGGTGTGGCTCCATGACTCAGCACTTATCCAGGCCTGCCCCTCCCTTCCTTCTGTCGCCGCCGCCTATCAATTCTTCTGAAGCGAGGGTCACTCCAGTCTGCAGCTGTTGGTAATTGACCTCCCTCAGGCTCACATGCTGTGGGGGAGGGGGAGGGGTCTAGTTGCTCCGTTTGCCTGGGCATGGAGCCAGAGCTGGGGGCTGGAGGTACTTCTTCCTCCTCAGCCTGTCTGGGCATGGAGCCAGGGCTGGGGCCGGGAGGCATACTAGGACATTCCTCAGCGTTCGGAAGCAGATAAGAAGGCCCCGGCTGCGGTGAAAGCGGACGAGACACAACAGCGATGGTGGAAGGTAGTTCAGAGAATGAGAACGGTAGCAAAAACCCCTGCCCCCCCTGCCCATGCCTACTCAGTGCCCAGTCGCCCACTTCCCCAGTTGCCGCTTCTTTTAAAAAATGCTTTTAAAAGGTAAAAGAAGAGGCTCTGACAATCTCAGCTGAGTTGCCTGATCATCAGAGCCTTTTTTCTACTTTTAAAAGCATTTTTTTACAACCTATTCAGCCGAATAGGTTGTAAAAAATGCTTTTAAAAGGTAGCAAAAAGGCTATGGTGATCACAGCTGAGTCGCGCGATTGTCAGAACTTTTTTTTTTTACTTTTAAAGGCATTTTACTTTTAAAGGCATTTTTTTACAACCTATTTGGGCGAAATGCTTTTAAAAGTTAAAAAAAAGCTCACACCCCATAGCTGATCACACACACACACACGCTACTTAACCCATGTCTCCTTTGACGTGCACTGCACACACGCACACATTGCATTTGGTGTGCAGTGCGCACTGCGCATGCACGCACACAGCGAACATTCACAGCCGGTGAACCAGTAGTAAACTGGTTCAGATTTCACCACTGTTCAGAACGTATCTTTATTTTTCAGAGTATAAGACACTCCGGACCAACTGTTTTTGGGGAGAAAAACAAGAAAAAAAAATCTGCCTCTGCCTCCCAGTAATTTGCCTCCTTGCAGCAAACAGCAAGCAGCCTGTTTCAGTTTCATTTTCAGCACAGCCTGATTAGCACAAGAAAAAAAAAATCTGCCTCTGCCTCCCAGCAATTTGCCTCTGTACAGCAAACAGCAGAGGCCAAAAATGGGGCATGCAGAGGTGGCAATAGGAAATTTCAGTCCCAGCAGCCTGAAACAGCTGATGGTCGGGACACTGATTCAACCGACAATCAGCTGCTTGTGCTAATCAGGCTATACTGAAGCTGTAACTGAAACGGGCTGTTTGCTGCAAGGAGGCAAATTGCTGGGAGGCAGAGGCCAAAGGGTGAGGGCTGGCGGGTAGGCGGGGCTACAGTCAGTGTATAAGACGCATTCAAATTTTCACCCTCTTAATCCCTAAAAGGACTTTTTTTCCCTTTTAGGGATTACGATGGATTATACAGTAATTGATACTAAATTGATATTGAACTTGATAACAGCAGCAAGATTACTGATTGGACAGTATTGGAAGAAAAAAGAACTACCCACAATAGAAGAATGGATATTGAAAGTTTCTAATTTGGCAGAGATGGCCAAAATCTCAGCCTTTTTGAAAGACAATACTCAAGAAAAATATTTAAACAAATGGAAGAAATGGATTTATTTTATTTATTTATTTATTTATTAAATTTTTATACCGCCCTTCTCCTGAAGGACTCAGGGCGGTGTACAGCCAAAAGATAAAAACATAGAAATATACAATTAAAACAACAATTTAAAACCGAGCATATTAGAAAAAGGCCAAATAAAAGATTTAAAATTTAAAATTAGAAACCCTAAAATGATAAAACCCAGTTAAAAGAATTTTTTTTTTAAAAAAATATATTAAAAATATAAAAAATATTAAGCCAGTCCCGCTTGAATAAATAAATGCATTTTCAGCTCACGGCGAAAGGTCCGAAGATCAGGCAATTGACGCAATCCAGGGGGAAGTTCGTTCCAGAGCGTAGGAGCTCCCACAGAGAAGGCCCGTCCCCTGGGGGCCGCCAGCCGACACTGTTTGGCGGACGGCACCCTGAGAAGACCCTCTCTGTGTGAGCGTATAGGTCGGTGGGAGGCATGAGGTAACAGCAGGCGGTCCCGTAAGTACCCGGGCCCTAAGCCATGGAGCGCTTTAAAGGTGGTAACTAAAACCTTAAAGCGCACCTGAAAGACCACAGGAAGCCAGTGCAAGCCGCGCAGGATCGGTGTTATATGGGAGCAACGAGTTGCTCCCACTATTACCCGTGCAGCTGCATTCTGGACTAGCTGCAGCCTCCGGGTGCACTTCAAGGGCAGCCCCATGTAGAGAGCATTGCAATAATCCAAACGGGAAGTGACAAGGCGTGGTGACCGTGCATAAGGCATCCCGGTCAAGGAAGGCGCAACTGGCTAACCAAGCGTGCATTTGGTAAAAGCCCTCCTGGAGACGGCCGCCAAATGATCATCAAACGACAGCCACCCATCCAGGAGGACGCCCAAGTTGCGCACCCTTTCTGTTGGGGCCAATAACTCGCCCCCGACAGCCAGCTGCGGGGTGCCGGCATCCACAGCCACTCCGTCTTGGAGGGATTGAGCTTGAGTCTGTTTCTCCCCATCCAGACCCGTATGGCCTCCAGACACCGGGACAGCACTTCGACAGATTGACTATATTCAAAATAGATATCAGACTAAGAGATATCAGACTGCCTTTGAATGAAGGACGTAATTTTTGATTTTAAAGGAGGAAGTCAGGATATGCGAAAGAGAAGGATTATAATTGTGTTAGACTTTAAAAATTTAATGTATGAATGTTAGTTTTTTGAATTATACCTTGTGTTTGCCCCGGGAAGTCGGGGGGGAGGGGGGTTTTTGAGGGAGGGGAGAGGGAGGGGGGAGGGGGAGGAGAAAAACTTATTTCTTTTTGTAAAACTTTTCAAATAAAAAAAAAGTTCATCCTCTTTTAAGACGCACCCTCTTGCATCTTATACTCCAAAAAAATATGGTACTTTAGTTTAATTTTTCATGGTAATAATAAGCCCCGATGGAAATGGAAAATATATAATAATGAAATATTAGGGATATGTTAATATTGTTCATTAGAGCTGGGGGGGAGGGGTAATAACATTAATGGAAGAAAGTATCCTTAAAGTCATTTTGGCTACATCTCTAGTTCCAGAAACTTGAAAAAGCTTCCCGTTATCTATAAACATTGGATTCTATCCATTTGGTAAATTTAACCGTCTGTATTTTTTGTTATCCAGGGTTCAGTCACTCAATTTCTGCTTTCCATTTGGCTACCCATTAAAGCTTCAGAGTAGTTTCTTTGGATTGGTGTGAGAAAGACATTAAAAAAAAAAAAATCGCCATGAAGTTGAGCTCCCTTGCCATCCTACAGAAGGGGTTTTGACTTTGCTTCTTCCAACCTTAAATGCCACAGTCCATTCTGCAAGCCTGGGTGCCTCAGATGTTTCTCCAACGAAAACACTAACCAGGGCTCACCCTGGTAAGCTTTCTGTGGCTGGTAAGATAAAGTGCCACCAGCTGTGACCAGTCTAATTCGCAGCCGCTACATCCAGCATTTCTTTTCTCTCTGGGGATATATATTCAGACAATATTTGAGGTTCTTATTCACAAAATTGATGGAAGAGAAAGAGAAACAATTAGATGGTAGAGAGAGAGGGAGAGATAATACCGTGTTGCTTACCATTTTGCTTTCGCATTGCAACAAGCACCTTATAATGGTTTTACTTTAAGTTGGACCATCATTTTATTATGATTGTTTATTAACTTACATATTGTTGTTTTCCTTCCTTCCTTCCTTCCTTCCTTCCTTCCTTCCTTCCTTTGTTCTCTCCCCTTTCCCCCCTCCCTCCTTCCTCCCTCCCTCCCTCCCTCCCTTCCTTCCTTCCTTTCTTTCTTCCCTCCCTCTTACCCTCCCCTTCCTTCATTCCTTCCTTCATTTTTCCTCTTTCTTTCTTTCTTTCTTTCTTTCCTTCCTTCATTCCTTCCTTCATTTTTCCTCTTTCTTTCTTTCTTTCTTTCTTTCTTTCCTTCCTTCCTTCCTTCATTTTTCCTCTTTCTTTCTTTCTTCCCTCCCTCCCCCTTTCCTTCCTTCCTTCATTGCTTCTTTCTTTCTTTCTTTCTTTCTTTCTTTCTTTCTTTCCTTCCTTCCTTCCTTCCTTCCTTCCTTTTTCTTTCTTTCTTCCCTCCCTCCCCCTTTCCCTCCTCTTTCCTTCCTTCCTTCCTTCTTTCCTTCCTTCCTTCCTTCCTTCCTTCCCTCCCTCCCTCTCTCCCTCCCTCTCTGACTCTGCTGGATTTTGTATAAGCCACCCAGACTCATTTCACTTCATTTGGGAGACCATATAAATGTGATGATCAATGAGATAATGTAGGGCTGCCCCGAGTTATGACCCTGATAAGCAGGCTCCGTTATGTTCAGAACTCGAAGACTACCTGTATCCATTTACATTTGTTCTGGTTCTCCTCCATGGGGAGATCAGGAACTCAAGCTTTTGCACGGTGTCTCTGCACTGTTTGTTTTAATCAATCATCACTTTAGTATTACATTTCCTCCCGTTTCTAGGCAGATGTCATGCTTGGAAACGACCAGTCAAATGCTGACAGGTCTTATTGCAGATACTCTATGCTGATGCATGTCATTCTAGCACTGTCATATTAATGAGTCATGTCTGAAGCCTTCCATGGAGTAATGGACTGCTAATTGGCTCCAAAACCATGAATATTTCTCCTGCATCTGAGGTTGTATGACGCAATATTCTTCTAGAAAAGTAACTCTTTTCCTTGCTTAATGACTTTTCTAATGCCTCTCTTGGGTGTGCCAAACGCACATCCTTCTAGTAGTGACACATTTTTATATAACCAGTTTGAGGTGTAGAAAGACAAAGGTCAAATAAGGTTTGAAAGGCATCCATTTGCTAAGGAGAATTACAGGTCTCTTAGTAGGTAGGCTGTATGATCTTATAAAAAAACAACAACCATGAAAGGAGATCAGAAGCATTGGGAAAGGCCAGCAAATTCCAAAATATTGTTTTTGTTCTTATTTTTTCTTATTCTACTTGGGGGTGAGGAGGGGTTTCTAACATAAATTTTCCTGCTAGGGGAACTAAAATATATTGACTTTCAACTATTCCCTTGTAAAGTTACTTTTTAAAAAAAAAACAATTTCTTGGTCTGCATTCTAAGATTTTTCTGTGATAACCAGAGTAGATGGTTTCTAAAGGAACAGGATAGGCTTAAAATACATAAGCATCTCGACTGAGTTGAACATTGGGTGCTATCTAATAAAATGAAATTCAATGGTGGAAAAAGTAAGGTTCTACATTTAGGCAAAAAAAAACCAAAATGCACAGGTACAGCATATGTGGTACCTTGCTCAATAGTAGGAACTGTGAGAGGGATCTTGAAGTCCACATCTTTTTTACATCATGGCGACCAAAACTGAATGCAGTATTCCAAGTGTGGCCTTACCAAGGCATTATAAAGTGGTATTAACACTTTACATGATCTTGATTCTATCTCTCTGTTTATGCAGCCTAGAACTGTGTTGGCTTTTTTGGCAGCTGCTGCACATGGCTGGTTCATATTTAAGATGTTGTCAACTAGAACTCCAAGATCCCTCTCACAGTTACTACTATTGATCAAGGTACCACATATTCTGTACCTGTGCATTTTGTTTTTCTTGCCTAAATGTAGAACCTTACTTTTTTCACCATTGAATTTCATATTTTTAGGTACCACTCAATGTTCAAGTCTGCCAAGATCCTTCTGTATCTTAAGCCTATCTTCTGGAGTTATAAATGCTCCAACAGTTATAACTGCTTCAAAACTGGAAGTTTTAAAGAAGACATTGGACAACCATTTGTCTGAAATGGTTTAAGGTTTCCTGGCTAAGCAAGACCTCCACAGTTCCTTCCAACTTTTGCTACTCTGCTGATGAGTTATACTAGTTCATCCCAAAGGAATAAAAACAAGTAAGTAATTTGTCTGCCTTTCATTCGCTTCCTACTTCTCAATGCTGACTACTGCTGTTGTGGTCTGCCAGCAGCCTGTGGAGCTGGCAGCAGAATTGGACAGTGAGGAGGCTGGGGAGGAAAATGGGCCAGTCCTGGAGTCAGGGGAAGGCCCAGATGAGGGGTCTGCGTCAGAGGCAGAGATGGGGCCAGGGCCATCTGGGAGCAATGCACTGACTCCAGAGCCTCCAGAGATGGAGAAGCAGAGGAACAGGAGGAGCCTGTTCCTAGTGCATGCATGCGAAGAGCTGCCAGAAGGCAAAAAGCAAAAAGGACGACTAGGGATCAAGGCCAGGAGATGATTGGCCCCTCCCATAAGTCTTAAAAGAGCAGTAACGGCTCTTGGGTTCTTTGTAGGAAAGCAACTACAGTTGTTTCTTGTCTTCTGTTTCTGAACTTTGTGGGGTTCTTGCCAAGAGAAGTCTTTGGCAGGGTGCCAAAGAAGACAAAGCTTTGTGATAAGGCTGAAGGACTTTGTTTTGGACTTAATTTGGACTAAGCTGAGAATGAAGTAATTCCCAGCTGTTCTAATAAAATATGTTTGTTTAGGGCTGATTGTGTAGGGTAATAACTACTTGGGCCTAAGTCACAACAACTGCAAGAGTTCTCTTTTCTGTTTCTTTCTGAGGCTTTTGAAAGGTGTGTCTTGTGCCATAGATCTGTCAGTTTTCACTCAATCTCCACTTCTTCTTTTCCTTCTGAGGAAGGGGAAAACATTTGAAATGAGCTTAGTATTGGCAAAGGCAGCTGCAGAACAGTGTGTACCAACGTGACGGCCCACCAAGGGTTTACTGATGTCCAAGGTAGTCAGTAAATCTAGTTTATTGCTTTAGCTGTTGAGCTGCCTTTTTTCTGGAAAATCAAAAGTCGAGCGGGGACTGATATATTGAGTCTTAGCAAGGTCTGAAACCAGAAAATGATCTGTATTTGGTTTGAGTGTGTACCTCTTTTTTATTGCACAGAGAAATCCTGAAAGTTTGTAGGTTCACTGGGCTGAAAAGATCTGTTTTCCACATTTGTGCCCCAAAGTTATAATATGAGTAGCAAAACCAGCAACATTTATCTCATCTTTTCTCTAGGAGTTCATCTTATGGGTGTGAGAGGATGTTGCTGCTTCAGGAGTTCTGCAATGGGGAGGTAGTTGAGGGATAATGTTTGCCCCAAGGCCTCCCCAGTGTATTTCATGCATGTAAATCCATAATTGCTCCTTTTAACAGAGGTATAAAACTTTTTCAACTTTTCAGCTAGGAATACTTATATATTCCCGTACTATATAGATACTGTACCTGCGCATTTTATTTTTTTTTGCATAAATGTAGATTCTTACTGTCGTGAGAATATCCCGATAAAAAAACCCAGAGAGGAAACCACAAGCAATAAATGTTACTTTAAGATCAGAGGTTTGTTTTCATGAGAAATTTGAACATGAGGCAGCTATCGTACAGAATACAACTTACATTTAACAGCCCA